>NW_005871076.1:9708074-9740894 GCF_000147115.1 Myotis lucifugus | reverse complement strand
TCTTGCCCCAGGCAGCAGGACTTGCAGTGAATGCTGGATTTGAAGCTCTTTGGCCAAGGGTCTCCCCAGCACTTTTGGAGATGAAGTGTTTAAGGATAAAAGTTGTTTGGGCTTGACATGCAGCAAATATTTCCCATCCAACATGCTTTTCCTTTCCCTAAGTTGCCTGGCTAAATAGCCAGTAATACTAATCTAAAACGCTCTCATAAATCTCCACTTAGCTTTCATTGGCAGGTGAAGTGGGACTGCTGGTCCCCAGCCCCAGGTGCACCCCAGAGTCAAGGTTAGGCATTTGACATTGACTTCCATGTCCTTGAAGTTGGGGGCAGGGCGTCCTGGTTAACTGGTGTACCTGTTAACAGGGAGGTAGTTGTCTTATACCCGAGACTCAGGTCAGAGGCTTCCAGTCCAAATTCTTCATAGTTCATCCAGCAGGCTCTTTGTGAGCCTCAAAATTCTCTAAGGGAAGACCAGGTCAGAGTTGTGAGGAGGGGAGTACCTCTGGCTTTCTCTGCCCTCCTAGGACCCTTACCATGTGGCTCAAAGCTTAGGAACCCAGGAAGGTGCCCATAGGAATCTGGAGGACCCCAGCCACACTCAGGAGTTGTAGGCCTGCGTACTGTAGCCCAGTGGGATGGGGTACACCCTCTGGAATCAGAAAGTTTCTGTGACTCAGTTCCTTCACCTACCAATAGGGTTAATAATAGTACCTATCTCATGGTGGGTACGTGGATTAAGCAATATTGCATAGAGAAGACTAAACCCAAAGCCAGGCATGTGGTAAACACTTGATTAGTATTAGTCACTCTTACTATTATTATTAATGACCTGGACAGGGTCCAAATGCAGCTTTGACCTTTGATCTCTCCCCTTTAGGGTAGGCTGAAGAGCCAACTCCCTTCTCTGAAGAAGGGATCAGAAGGACCCTGCAGTTGCCTATGGGCAACCATCTGTGGGAGCAAGTGGACTGAGCTTTGCCCTCTCTGAGGTGGAGAGTAGGGTGAGAGGTGCTGAAGGACAAATAGACAAAGCCCCTTTCATTCTCCCAGGATCCCCTTGGTATGTGCCCAGAACTGGGTCTGGAGGGTGGGTGTGGGCAGCATGTTCTAGGGGAGCTGGGTGCACTCTGGGACACTTGGAATTGCAGGTGGGCACTGATGGGCGTCGAAGGAGAGTCCAGGCTTCCCTGTGCTTGGAGAAGCAAGTTTGAGGATCTGTGTGCACAAAATCATTTTTGTAACGGCAATTACTGTCCCTGAGAAGGCATTAAAGTTAATGAGAGATAGGAAAGAGTGGGGCTCTGACCCCCGTTTAAAGCCATTTAAGAGTATGCAGTGCTTGTTTTCTGAATGTCTGGCCTTCCCGACACAAGGAGGCTCTGAGGACAGGTTTTCCAGCCGAAATATCATTAAATTGTATTAGCATCTTATTACATACACGCCTTAGTGGTCTGCCTCAGACAGGGAGAGTTTTTGTTTCTCTTTGAAAGATTGTGTCTGGAATGGTAAATTGCCTGCTTGAAAGCCTCCCCCACTCCCCCTTTTTTAAGGAGGAAGACGAAATCCTGCTGTGTGTGGTGGCTGTCAGGGCAGGCCTGGTGGCCCCCAGAGAGGAGAGGCTGGAGGCCAGGTTGGGGTGTTTTAACTGCCCAGGGAGCGGCTGCAGTAGCCGGCCTGAAAGGCCCACTGTTCCAGGGTCAGCTGGAAGGGCGTTAATGGAAGCCCAGGGTGTTTATTTGAGTTTATTTGCAGAGAAGTCTTTAAAGGGGGCTGGCACTGGGCATTGATGTTTCAAGTCCAGACCCAAGGCCCCCACTAAGACCAGTGACTAGTGCTGCCAAGAAAACATCTGCCACCAAATTGCTGCCCTATTACTAAGTTGACATTGATCATTAGCCAGGAGCCCAACCAAATAAAGAGTCCTGGGAAACGTGTGAGGTTAAGATGGGGAAGAGGGCTGTGAAAACAGGACGAATCTTGGGCTGGGGTGTTTGTTCCTGCAAGCGACAGGCAGGCCCGCTGGGCCGGACGGTCCCCACACTTCCAGAGGGAGGGGACAAGAACACACTCAGCACTCTGCACGTATCGAGCCCCTATTCTGTGCTGAATGCTATGCACGGAGGGCAAGGGGGCCCAGCAGGGATCCAGACAGGCTTACTTTCATGGAACATATATTCTGGAGGAGAAGGATGTTGGACAAGTAGATTGGCAAACACAAATTATGATGGATGCTCTGAAGACGCTAAATAACAGGATGGTAAGCTTTCTTTAGATAAGGCACCCTGCATATGTGACATTTAAGCTGAAACTTGAAAAATGAAAAGTCAGACATGCATAGGCTGCATAGACCATTACAAGGCAGAGGGTACAGGCTGTGTACAGGTCTCAAAGCATAGGCTGTCAGGCTTGCTTCAGGAAATGAAAGGAGGCCGGTGTGGCTGGAAAATGGTGGAGCAGGGCTAGTGGTCGATATGAACTTGTTGAGTTAGGCAGATCATGTGGGGTCTTGTGGTGAGGAGCTTGAGTTTTATCCTTTGGTCAGTAGGAAGCCTTTGAAAGGTTTTAAATAGGAACATTTAAAATGTATACATTATAATTTATTTTATTTTAAAATTTTATTGATTTTAGAGGAATGGAAAGGGAGAGAGAGAGAGAGAGAGAGAGAGAGAGAGAGAGACATCGATCAGGTTGCCTGCTGTATGCACCCTAACTGGTAATCAAACCAGCAACCTGGGTATGTGCCCTGACTGGCATTCGAACCGGCAGCCTGTCGGTGCACAGGATGATGCCCACCAACCAGCTGAGCCACACTGCCAGGGCCCGGTTTATACTTTTTAAAGATCATTCTGGCTACTGTGTGGATCCCGGATTATGAGGGAGCAATAGTAGAAGTTGGGAGATAAATGAGGAGTCCAGGCAAGAGATGAGATGGCTTGGACCCGTTTGGTAGCAGTAGAAATGGGGGAAAGGTGGGTGGATTCATGGTGTGTTCTGGAGGGAGAGCCCACTTGCCGTGGGTTGCTGAGAGGCTGTGGGCTGCTGCTTCACTGAGGCGACCCTATGACACCCACACTCCCAAAGGCGAGCTTCCTATCTGTGTCTCCATGCTGGGGGCAGTGTGGGAGGTGCAAATGGAAGGGAAAATGACCCTTTCATTCCTACAGTCTCCTTTGTAGGTGGGGTTTCAGGGGCACTTCTGTCTCCAAAAGAAAGTGCCTTGTGACCCTGAGGTATTCTCCCAGAGCAAACCTTGCTTTGGGAGACACTGGAGGGGCCAGTGGAGAGGGAAAACCCAGAGGCCAAGATCAAATCTCAGCACCCCCAAACCCCACCTGCATTTGCAGTCTTAGACTTCAACTTTGGTGAAGGAGTCTTCCCTGTACCCCTTGCTGGGGTGGAGAGGGGGGTTCAGGGGGCAAGGGGCTGTCCCACAGGGGAGCCCAGGCCTCACTGGGGCTTCATTAGCCACTGACAGTGGAGGCTCACCTGAGGCAGGGAGGCCTTTGCAACAGACATGGTTCAAAGGAAGGAAGCTTCCCTTACAAACGGTGACTATCCTCTGAAGCCTAGTTATTATTTCAATTAAACCACCACAAAATCTGCACCCTTAATAACACCCTGCCCAGGAGGACTCGGGATGTTCCACAGAGGGCAGGTTGGACAGGGACCTGGTGAGGGCGGGGTGCCAGTCCGCATCCTGGCAGGTCCTGGGCAGCAGGGAACAGCATTCGGAGAAGGGTGTCGGCAGTTGGGTCCCGTCACAGAGGCCCTTCCTTATTGTACAGGGTCACCGCTCCCTCTGAGGACCCCGTCAGGTGGGCACTGGTAGGAGGGCTCTCCACCTGGCCCAAGGCTGCATGGTATTAACTAGCATCTATGTGGACAGCCAAGGGCTTTATGCTGCTCTCATTTCTTCTCACCAGCTGACTCTGGCCCACAGATGTATTTAGTTTGGCCCCCTGAAAGTGTTTTTAAAATCCTGAATCAGCTGCCAACATTTTCAGTTCAGGAGATTTATGTAAAAACGCAGACCCAGTTGTCTTTCCCCTGATCCCTGGTCTAGTGGGGGCTGTGGCTTTTATGCTATGGGAGAGCCTGGCTTGGAAGTGACCTCTTTGCTAGAAATGAAGAGAAATGCAATTCCTGGACAGCCCATTGCAGGGGAAACAGGTGGATGCAATTCTAGCACCTCTCTTTGACTTCTACCCGCCTGTGATAGGGCTGGGTTAGCAAGATGTAGGTTAGAGGGCTTCGTTTAAACTCACCCTCAGACCCCAGAGGACAGCGACGATGGGTGGCTGCAGGTGGTAGAGCATTATTGCCTGCTTGCACTAGGCTGCACAGAGGCAAGGACATCTAAAGATTGTTCATGGTCTCCTGAATGACAGGCTTCTTAAAGCACTGCAATCCAGGGCAAACCACTTAACCTCTTGGCTTTGTCTTCATCTGCAAAAGGGAAGCAGCTGTCTTGCCCACCTGTACCAAAGGTCTGTTCTGAGGGCTTAGTAAGGCCCCTGTGTACCACGGTGTCCCCCTTCCCTGCCGCAATGAGTTGTTCCCACCTTCCTGCCATCCATGCACCTGGTACCACCAGGCATCCCTCCATCCCTCCACCCTCTGCAGAGCACTTGTCCACACCTTCAGAGCTGGGCAATAAGCAGCCCCAGTGAACCTTCCTGTCATCCTGATCCTGCTGCTGGGGGACATGGGGGTAGAGAGAAGCTCCTGGTTCTGGTCAAGCTCCAGGCAGGCGGGTCCTCCTGGTCAGCTCAGAAGTCTAGGTAGTCACCCCTGCCTGATGCTCCCGGTCCCTGCAGGCCACAGGAGGAGGAGGGGACCCCAGGCCTGGCAAAGGCGGATTTGGGTGGTGGCAGATAGTAGATAGGATCATAGGCGGGGTCGGGAGCCTGGCTGGCCTGCAGCTGGGCTGGGCAGTGGGGCTCTTCCCTGCTGACACTGGCTCCTTGCCGTTTGCTGTGGGCAGTGAGGCAGCCCAGGTTCCAGACTCACAGGAACAGGAACATGGTGGAAAGTGCTCTGGGCCCTGAGCCCCAGATCTGTTCTCACATTAGCACTCGGCCACCAACTAGCTGAGACCCAGAGCAGGTTAACAAGCCCTGGGTGTGCTCCCCTCCAAGGGGACAGGAGCAGGCTCTGCCACCCAGGACTCTGTAGGATTAGAGGAAATAGTGGGTGGGAAAGCACTTCCAACAGGCAGGCGCTGAGGAGGGCACAAAGGCGGCTCAGTGTGGGCTCAGGGATCAGCCCACAGGCATTCAAATCCCAGTTCAGACAGTTACTAGCAGGACAAGGCACTGAGCCTCCCCAGTAACTGAAGCAAATAGCTCAGAGCTCACCGGGTTGTTAGGAACTGGAGATGGCTGAGATAGTGTGGGTAGAGGAATGAGCGCAGCATGGGAGAGCTGCCCTTCTTACCTTGAAGTTACGTACTGTAGTGAAGATAAAGTTGGTTTGTACTTTTATCAGGAGAAGGACAGTGGGGGAGGGAGGGAGCCCAGCCCAGGGCCAGTCACCCTGGGCCTGGTGTGTCTCAGGGACCCAGCTTGGAGCCTCCCTGTACTCACCCCCTTTTCCACACTCCTGGCCGCTCCTCTCAGGATATGTCCTCAGTGCAGGCAGGACTGGCTTGTCCTTAAACTCAGATAGGATGGGCCTACTGCCTTCCCTTCTCCGCACCCGGTGAGGCACCAGTTGCAACTTTTACCTGGGAGTGGATTGATTTTCTGGTGAGCCTGAGTTTCCTGGGCAGGTCCTCTCAACTTAGACTCCTGCTCCTCTGAGGCTCTGGGCTCAGGAGATGGAGATGCAGCCTCCTCTCCCCTCCCTCATCCCACCCAGGGTGGGTGGGGTAGAGTGGGGCTGGCTGGGAGGGAGGCTACTGGTGATTTTCTGGGGGATTGAGGGTTTCCTGGGCTGCTTGTATAATGGGGCCTGCCTTTTGTTGCAGATGGAAGAGAAGAGGCGAAAATACTCCATCAGCAGCGACAACTCTGACACCACTGACAGTAAGGCCTTCCTTTTGGGGCTCCTCCAGGGAAAGCATGTGAATAATTTCCAGGCCCACAGATGGGGAGCGGCTGCCCGTGGTCTCAATGTTGGGGAAGGCATAAATGAGAGCAGGTCCCTCTGCTCCTAAGAAGGTCCCCACACGAAGGCCTTACTGTCCTCTTCACCCTCCCCCTGCCCCTTACCCTCTTGGTCTCGGCCCCACCTGCTTTGCTCTGTTTGGAACAGATCTGCTCCCCTCTGAGCCTTTGGATATGTAACTCCTGGCTACTAGGAGTACATCCCTCTCCCTGTGGCTCTCCTGTTGAGTCAGGGCACTATAGGAGGTCTCTACACAACCCATAGAAAATCTGTCACTGCAATAATTACCTGATAAGTATTACTACCTAACCACTGGCAAGCTCCCTGATAAGAGAGGTCACTGTCTTATCCCCAGCTAGATAGGTGCTCAGTAAATGTTTGCTGAAGAAATGAATGAAGCAGTCTGACCTTCATGGGATCTCAGAGGTAGACTAGTGTATGGCCTGGGGGTGTCGTTTGGATGTCTGGGGATGGGGGGATGTTGTCAAGGAGAAGATAGGGCTTAGGGAGCCTCTTCTGAAATTTGGGGGAGGTGTGTGTAAGGTGAGAGCTTTTCTCTAGTAGTAGAAGGCAGCTCTTCCTAGCTGCCCAGGAGCCTGGGCCTGCATGAGCTGGTTGAAGTAAGGAGTTGCATTCTGGCCTGTAGGAAAGACACACTGCCAGGGGCTCCCACGCAGTGGTGTTACCGGTGGAAGCCCAGGCTGAGAAAGAGGCTGCCTTGCCAGGGAGGCTGGGCCTGGAGCCCTGCAGCTCTAGACCTCGGTTTGTTCACATAGGTGGTGAGCCTCTGAGATTAAGGAGATCTCCAAGGCCCCTTAGAGCTCCCGGAGTTTCATATCTTCCTCCAAGAGCCTGTGGCAGATGCAATCCCATGGTGGGTCTGGTCCCAGTCCCATCCCCCCCTCCAGGTCCCATTCATCACTGTCCTTTGGGGGTCTGTTGGTTCACCTGGGCTCTGGTGTCTAACTTGGCCAGCCCTTCCTCCCTGTGGCAGGAGATCACAGCGACTGGCCCTCTGTGGCTGCAACCACACTGCCTGTGGCCTGGCTCAGTAGAGCCAAGAAGGACCACATCCTCTACTTCTAACTTTATTGCATGCAAAGGAGCCTGTGAGGGCGGAGCACCTGCAAGGGGTGGGCTTCTGGGCAGCTGAGCCCTGTAGCTGCCTGGGAGTTGGGCCAGGCTGGTGCATATTCCTTTGCCAGCAGCTCCTTTGACCCGTAGGGATAGAGGCCACAGCCCTGTAGTTCAGCAAGGGCCTTCGACCCTCGTAATAGTAGCTAATGTTTATTGAGAAGACTACAGGCATGATATCATCTCGTTCTCACAACAATCCTTTGAAGACAGTTAGTTAGCCTCTTGCCCCCATTTTATAGAAGAGCAAACTGAGGCTCAGAGAAACTTAGTTATTTGCCCAGGGTGACAAGCTAGTAAGTGGCTGAGCCAGGGTTCAAGCCTGGTCTGTGGGTCTACTTTAGAGCAGCACTATTCCCACTGCTCTGCCCAGCCTCTGTCCTCCCCGTGGGCATCACACCAAGGAGGAAGCAGAGGACAAGAGAGTGCGAGGGACCTGTCATGGGTCACATAGTAAGCTAATACTGAGTCCTGGTCACTGCCTTTTATTTCCCAAGCCCCTTCGGGTTGGTGGGTAGAAGGGGTTTCATGTCATCATTCATCATTGGAGAGGCCCAGAGCAGGGACAATGTACCAGGTACTCACAGAGGTGTCCACCTCCTGAAGCTGGAGCTTCCCTTCTATCCTTGGGTGTGGGGGGTGGTGTTCCTGGCCTCCCAGGGCCCCTCATGGGCTGTGTTCTCTCTGCAGGCCACACTACATCTGCCTCAAGATGCTCCAAACTGCCCAGCAGCACCAAGTCGGGCTGGCCCCGGCAGAACGAAAAGAAGCCCTCAGAGGTGAGTAGTGGCCAGTGTCCTAAAGAAAGGCAAAGTGAAGATGGGAGGTCACAGGAGCAGAGGCCTGGGGGAGTGAGCTCTGCAGATGTGTGGAAGAAGAGCACTCCTGGCGGAGAGCATTCCTGGCAGGGGGCACAGGCACAGGCACGCTAGGCCCATGTGGCTGAGTGAAATGAAGGCAGGGGGTGTAGGTTGTTGTAAAGATGTTTCTGTTGATCTGAGGATCTGAGTGAGAGAAGCCTTTCCAGGATCATAAGCAAGGTAATGGCAGTCTGATGTTTTAATGAAAGGTCCCACTGGCTGCCGTGAGGAGAAGGGGATACCGGGACACAGGTGGGACCAGGAAGGATTCTGATTCTTTTGCAGTTGACCAGGAGATAAACGATGGCAGCTTAGAGCCTGGGGTTGGCAGTGGAGTAAAAAGCAGTGGTATTCAGGACACTGTGGAGGCTGAGCAAGGGTGTCAGGATCGCTGGTGTCGGGGTGGAGGATGGGTCCCCATCATCCAGTTAAGTCATCTGCTCCTTATGCCCAGTTCACAGTGCCTGCATTTTAAGCCTTCCTTTGTTTGACCTGGGATGTTTCTTGTGGCAGGTAGAGGTATTTGGCTTCCGGAGCTCCCGGAGTTTCATATCTTCCTCCAAGATATGAAGGGGGGGGGGCAGTATTCAAAGCAGAAGAGGCCCCAGGCACAGATAAGGCTGCCAGAGCATTGAGTCTCTGAGAAGGTGGAGGGTCTGTGGAAAGGTTGAATAAGGCCCTTAAGAGAGGCATTGCTCTGCAGCCTTCAGAGTAGCTGGGCACTTTAGAGTGCTGGACACTTCATTTTTTTAATCCTTAAAAGTAGCCCAGAGCCCAGCTGGTGTGGCTCAGTGTTAAGTGTTGAGCCATGAACCAGGAGGTCATGATTTGATTCCTGGTCAGGGGTTCAATTTCTGGTCAGGGCACATGCCTATGTTGCAGGCTTGATCCCCAGTGGGGGGAATGCAGGAGGCAACTGATCAATGATGCCTCTCATCATTGATGTTTCTGTCTTTCTCTCTCCCTCTCCCTCTGAAATCAATAAAAATATATATATATTTTTTAAGTTAAAAAGTTTTTTTTAAGTAGTCCAGAGTTCTCAGTCCTGTGATAAGGAAACTGAAGTTTCCAAAGTTATATGGCCAAGACCTGAGGTTTGGGGGCCTAACAGTGCCCAGGGTGAGAAGGCCCTGAGTTCTGGGTCTGAGCCCTTGACTTGGGGCTGGGGGAAGTGTCTGTTCTGAGCCTGTGGCCTCCTCTCCCCTTTCACCCCTGGAGCGATCTCGGCTCAGCTGTCATTAGCCAGCCCCTAGGGGGGTCTTCCGCAGAGCCTTGCATTTGAAAAAGGACTCCCCGCCTCCTCCTGGAGCTGGCTGACCCTAACACTGTCCCTTTGTGGGGAGTGGGGAGCCTTTGAGACCTGATGCCTCCCACCCCCACCCCCAACCGATTGTCCTTCCTTGGCCCCATGGAGGAGGGGTGGAGCGGGAAGGAGATACCTTCAGGAATGCGGTTAGGGCTGGACCGGTTAGGGCTGGACCGAGCCTGCTTGGGAAGATTCTGTTCTTGAGGCTGGTAGTGCCCTCCTGGACTAGTCCTGCTCAGTGGGTGCCCTGGGAGGTGGGAGGCAGAGTGCTAGAGCCCTGGAACCCCTGGGACCACTCCTCAACTCCACTACCCCCCTCCCTTCTCACCCCCATCTTGATACCTGCAGGGGCTCCCCAATTGTTGTGACTGAATTAGTAAGACAATAGCCGCTTTCACACGTCTTGCGGTCCTGGGAGGCAGCAATTGTCAAGCCCCCTGTTGGAGCAGAGGAGCCTGCCGCTTTGGAGAAAGGTGGAGAAGTTCAGGGGAGCTCCTAGGGCTGGCTGCTCCCTCCTCGCCGCAAGCACCTGTGGGAGGAGGGGCCGGCTCTCAGGGCAGAGATCCCAGGGCCTGGGCTGCCATGACACCCAGGATAGGCTGGTGGCTGGGAGGAAACAGGTGTCCACGAAGGCTGAGGAGAAAATGATTTGCATGGGGCTGAAAATTCCCCTGCTTCTTGGGTTTTCCAGCTCAGAGCCTTTGAACCTCTCCCCACCCCCTGCAAAAAAAAAAAAAAAAAAATAGAGGCAAGTCATTGTAAGGGTGTTGGTGCCCGGCCCTGATGGGGACTGGCTACACGTGGCCCGGGTTCGAGCACAGGAGCCTCCCAGGGGGCTGTGCAGCCTGAGGGAGACACCCGACCTCAAGTCCTGGGCTCCGGGAGAGCTGAGGAAGTCTTCCCCGCCTTGAACTATGGCCAAGGACAGCTCTTCCTCCCACAGCAGGCTGGAGAGCAGCCTGTGAGGTTTCCCTCGTCCCCTAAGTGAGGAGGCTGAGCCATAGCTACCATACATTCCAAGCTATCTCGGGGCAGAAAGGAAACCGTCAATGAAAGCTTCCAAATTATTTGGCTCATGAGAAGGCGTAGATGAAAGCGAGGATTTGGCGGTACAGAACATTTGCACTAAATCTCGCTGGGTGTTGCCTTCTCTTTCTGTGAATGGTGTGGAGAGGAGGGCCCTTCTCGTCTGCTGGGCCTGGGGGCCCAGGGCTTTGGACCCCCTGAGGAGAGGGGATCTGGGAGCCCCATCTGCCCTGTCCCCCAGAGTAAGAAGCCTGTGGGGTGGTTGTCAGGCTGGTCACAGGGTCTGCTCCCAGTCTGGCCCAAGTTCCCAGCCAGAATACTTGCAAATTGATGTGTGTGGTGCAGGAGCCCCCTTGCTGGGGGCTCAGTGGTTCACTTCCTCGCCTTATCTCTCAACGTGGACAGTGATGGGGTGGGGTTTTGAGGACCATGAGTCCTTATCCGAAGCAGCACCACTAGCCCATAGTGAAGCCAACAGCTGTGGGAAGGACTGGGGTTGGGTTTAGAGAACCGAGGGGCTGCCGCTCTGATGGCCTGCCAAGGCCAGCCCTTCCCAAGTGCACCCTGAGGGTGCAAATCAAGGGATGCCCTCTACACCAGAGTGAGGTGCCCCAGGGCAGAAAAAGTGCTCCAGTCAGGACCCTGGACAGAGCCAAGGCCTTGAGGCCCAGATTCTCCTCCACCCTTAACCAGTGGGTGGTCTTTCTCAGCCAAAGTGAAAGGGGAGTGCAGGCCTCGGTCCTGGGGTGGCCCCAGAATTCCCTTTGGCAGTAGAGGGAAAAGTGGGCTGACCCCAAGGACACCAGGTGCTGCCTTCCTCTGCTCTGCCTGCCTGCAGTATCCCAGCAAAGCTGAGGTCTAGCGCTTGGGGCTTCAGTCAGCCAGGCCAGTCCTAAGGGAGGAGGAGGGGTTAGCCTGTCCTGGGGAGGTGGCATTAGTGCATAAATCTTGCTCTGGCCTTGAGTTTCTGGCTGACCTGTCTTACCAAAAGGCGTCATCATCATTGGTGCTTAACACTCTGTGGGTCATATCTCTGTGAATCTGATGGAGATCACAGACCACTGCCTATCCTACCTCACCCCCAGGAATTGTGACTTAAATGGTCTGGAGTGGGGCCTCAGGTACCTGTACTTTCTCAAAGCCTGCCCCCGCCCCCTGGAAGCCAGGGTTAAACACTACTGTCATAGCCCTTTCTCCCTAATATGCTAAGACAGGAGTTCCTGGCTTGGGCCTCCCTGGAAGATCCTGAGGTTGCAGAGGGGATGGGAGCCTGATTCAGTGACCTAAGAAAAGGCAGCAGGAGTGGGTGAGACTGTCACCCAGCTCACCCCCATCCCCACAGCAGCAGCTAGGGGACTGGCAGGTTTTTGCTAAGCCTTCCACCCTGGCAGGGCAGTGTCTTCCTCAGGCTGGGCAGAGAGGCAGATGGGAGGGCAGGACACCTGGTGGGGATTCCCCCAGTCAGGCTGTCTTGAAGTAGAAAGCTGTGTTTTTAGGAAGTCAGAGTCCCAGAACTCAGCCAGTGGGCAGGGACACTGATTAAACTCTGCCAGCACCTAATAGACCCTGCCCGGTGCTAGGGGAACAAAAGTTGCAGGCTCTGTCCCCAGGGAGCTTGTCCTCTGGCTGTCAGCAGGATGCAGGTGCTACACAGGAAAGTGTCTGTTACGAGAGGTGCAGCCAGCTTTGCCACTGAGGAACTCTGTGACCATGGGCAAATGACTGCTTCTCTCTGAGTCGTCATCAGTCGAGCCCAACCCTGCACCCTGCCATGGAAGTTCTGTTCTGTAGATGTGACATCCTTTCCTGAGGCCTGTGGAGCCTAGAAGTGGGAGTGATCCCAGAATGAGTGGAGGTGACCCTGGCCTCCCTGGGACAGAAGCCTGGATGGTCCCAGAACAGGGTGGGTGGGAGTTGGGATTCAACCATCAGTTCCTTGGTAGGCCCTGGCGACAAACTAGTATGTCTCTACATGAGGGGATGGGGCCTGTTTCCAGTTCCACAGAGGCCCTTTGTCAGTGCTCAGCCTCTTGCCCCTGGGGACAGGGCCTAGGAGAAAGAGGTGATCTTTATGGACAGCTTCTGCCCCCATTGGGGTGTCCCCAAGACCCAGTGTTGGTGAGAATTGAACAAGTGAAGAGAAAGGAGGCAGCTCATTGGTTTGACCCATTGCTTTAAAAAATGAAACACTTCTACCTTGGGTGGCCAGATTGTGTTGGGGTGCAAAACCACAGGATCAGTACAATGCCTTCCTAGAGGAGCAGAGGTATTACCCAGATGTTTGACATAACATATTTTTAAAAACCTTTAAAAATTGATTTTAGAGTGAGAGATAGAAACTTCGATGAGAGAGAGAGACATTGATTCACTGTCTTTTGCACACCCCCTATTGGGGATGGAGCCCACAACCCGGGCATGTGCCTGACCAGGAATCGAACCGTGACCTCCTGATTCATGGGTTGATGCTCAACCACTGAGCCACACTGGCCGGACAACACAATCTATTTTATATTAAAACAATGATGACATATATTGTAGTAACATACCCACAAACGTGAGAGGCAAAGCAGGAGAATCCTAAAAAGGGTTTTGTGTTTGCCCCAGTGGTTTCGAGCCCTGTTCCTAGCCAACAGCTCCTCTGCTGTCCTGGAGCAGCGGCGAGTGAGAGGGGAGCCCTTCCACTGGGCTACGCGCCTGCTTGCTGAGCCTCCCTCTGCCTTCCTCTGGGTCTCGTAGAGTCAGAAACAGTACTGCTCCCGCCAGCTGGAAAGGCCTCCTGGCCTCTGGGACTTGTCTTGCAAAAGAAATGTGTGTAATAAATTCTCTTTAAGAGCAGGAAGTGCTGTTATCCTTGTGAAAGAGAAAGAGATGTTGAGAGAGAGGGAGTGTGTGTCTGTGTGTTTTAAGTGTGTGACCAATGTGGTAGCTTGAATGGGACGGGGCAGAGCCTTTCTCTGGTGTTTTATGCCTAATTTTAAGTATCTAACTCTGTGTGATACTTTTTATCGGGTCCCAGCTCAGGAAAGAGACTTCTTTTTAATTTTTATTTATTGATTGGAGAGAGAGGGGGGAGGGGGAAAGAGGAAGAGAGGGAAATATCGACTTGTTGTTCCACTTTTTAAAAAAAATATATATGTTTTTGTTGATTTGAGAGAGAGAGGAAGTGAGAGGGAGAGAGAGAGAAAAACACTGATTGCTGCCTCCTGCACAACCCCTACTGGGGATCGAGCCACAACCGGGCATGTACCATGACTGGGAATCCAACTGGCGACCTCTTGGTGTACGGGACGACGCTCAACCAACTGAGCCATGCCAGCCAGGGCATGTCCCACTTATTTATACATTCACCCATTGCTTCTTTTATGTGCCCTGACCGGGGATTCATTCCATAACCTTGCTGTATGGGGGCGATGCTCCAGTCATCTGAGCTACCAGCCAGGGCGAAAAGAGATTTTTTTAAAAGAAGAAATATCTGACTGGTTTGCTGATAGCATTGCAGTGGTTAAGAGACAATGCAGACCTCAAACAAGTGGTTTAACCTCTCTGAGTCTCAGTCTGCACATATGTAGGATGGGGGTACTATGAATTAAGTGAAATTATATATGCAAGGCATTTAGCAGAGCACGTGCCATGTCACAACAGGACAATTACTTTTCACTACTAGCAATTGTTTCTAACAAGATGAAGTGCTCAGAAAAAAAAAAATGCATTAAAATGAAGTATCTGGGCCAGGCCGGTGTGGCTCACTGGTTGAGCATCGACCCATGAACCAGGAGATCACGGTTCAGTTCCCAGTCAGGGCACATGCATGGGTTGTGAACTTGATCCTCGGGGGGTCGGAGAGGGGTGGGCATGCAGGAGGCAGCAAATCAAGATTCTCTCTCATCATTGATGTTTCTCTCTCTCCCTCTCCCTTCCTCTCTCGAAAATCAATAAAAACATATTAAAAAATTAAAACAAAAAAATTAAGTATCTTTCACTTGGCTCTTTCAGGACATACCCTCAAATATCCTTAGGAGGGCGGTGGGGAGGGTGCCACTCCCAGCTTTGCATTGGGACTCCTTATGTGGACAGAGGTCATGGAGAGGCAGTCCTGGCCAGAGCCATTTCACTGACTGAGAGAGTGACCAAGACCAGTTACTGAAGTCCACTGAAGAATCTTTTGACCAACCCCTGCTAAGCAGGACAGGAAATTTCAGGGTTTAGCCATACTTCAGATAAATCCTGAGGTTCCTTCATTCATTCACTCACTTGTACCACACGCATTTCTCGAACACCTGCTGTGTGCCAGGCACTGTGCCGTAAACAGGCATAATGATAAACAGCGTCCACATGTAGCCCCCGCCTCCTCAGCTTGATTATTAGAGGAGCTGGACATTAAACAAATCATTACCCAAATAATCATATTTTGTAATTGTGGTAAGTGCTGGAGCCTTTCCTTAAGTAACTGAACTTCCTCTTGGTGCCTCTTGGTCTGAAATATACTATGATACAACAGTTCACCTTGAGAAGAGGAAGTACAGAGACGCAGGTCCTGGGATGAAATATTCCAATAACATCCACAAGTCTGTGGTCATACATGAGAACCCACTGGATGGCACCGTGAAAGCTGCCCGTTGTCATTGTTTTATTTGCTTTTGGAGACCACATCAGACGCCACTGATGCTTTCTGGCAGAGCCTGTTTTTGGTTCTCCCTGGAGAAACAGGTGTGGAAAGCTAGATGGTTGTGAAAGGCAAGGTCATGAACCGTCCCTACTTCTAGGCAGAGCAGTCTTCAGCTCCCTCCAGGGTTGCATCGGTACCTCTGGCACTCAGATTGGTTATTAAATTAAAATTTTAGACCTTTAAGCTTTCTTCATACTGTTTGAAGAAGCTATAATTCACATCTCCTAAGCAGCTCAGCAGAACTTGGTTGCTAGGCAGCAGACCTTTAACAATTTGTCAATTTCTGCCAAAATAGAGAAAAATAGTAAACATTCACATTCTTAGAAAATTGCTTGTTTTCCAGCTTCTAACTTTCTTGCCACAGCAAGGCTTCCAGTTTATCAGTGGCCATTTTATTCTTTATTTAGTTTTCATAAATAATTCAGAAGCAGTTTAAGAGAATAATTGAGCCTTTTTTCAAGCCTCACCTCTGGCAACTCAAAACAAAGATACTTGGTTTACAACTGGGTTGCCATATTTGTGGATGGGTTTTTTTGTTGTTGTTGTTTTAAATATTTTTTATTGATTTCAGAGAGGAAGGGAGAGAGAGAGAGGTAGAAATATCAATCATCAATGATGAGAGAATCATTGATCAGCCACTTCCTACATGCCCCATACTGGGGATAGAGCCTGTAACCTGGGCATGTGCTCTGACCGGGAATCGAACCATAACCTCCTTGTTCATAGGTCGACGCTCAATCACTGAGCCACACTGGCAGTGCTGGACAGGTTTTATATGAATGTACAGAGGCTTCTCTGAAAGGTAGAGTGCTCAGCTGTATGTAGCCTTGGGCAGCACCACAGCAAGGTGGTGGCAGGTCCATGGGAGGTTCTTGAGTCCTTCAGCTTTTGTTAGCACCTAGCATGTGCCAGGCCCTGTGCACTGCTGGGCTCCAACCTGCTGCCCGGCCAGACCTCACTGAGATCACCTTCTCATGGGGAGACATGGCAAGAAACCAGGAGATTCCCATATTGGGGCTATGGGAGTTCAGCGGAAGCCCAGAACCCAGCCTGGGATTGGGGAAGGCTTCCCAGAGCAGATGTGGGCTGAACTGAGACGTTAAGGATGAAGCAGGCCAGCCCCACCTGGGCAAGAGAGAAGAGTGTCCCCGCAGAGTCCTCCCGTGTGCTCTGGAGACTGCATCTGTACAGGCACGGGGCCTGGTATGCCTTGCAGCTTAGTCTGAGGGCAGTTGCAACTTAGTCTGAGGGCAGTTGCAACTTGCAAAAGTCCCCACCTGATTTGCATAGTGGAGTCCTAGCAGAAGCCACTTGGTTTGACCTCAGGTTCACTCAAGGGAATTGACAGCCCTGTGGCCAAAAGGGGCTGTGGGGGAGTGTGGATGATGTCAGAATGGCCTTGGCGTGGGGTACTTTTGCCACTTCCAACATGCGGGACCTTGTCAAGGTTCTTTAACTAGACTGAGTGCCAGGTTTCTCAGCTTGAAAATAGGAATGATGGTAGCTCCTACCTCAGAGTTGGTATAGGGTCTGATAATAAATTAACTCAAGAACAGCTGGTACTGGGCACACAGTACTCTTTACCATTGTGACAGTGCTGCCTTACTGTGCTTACGTGAGTCCTCTGCCCGAAAGGGCCACTGGTGTCCAGCCTGCCACCTGCTCCCTGAGTGACCCAGGACGAAACAGAACTCTGTTGAGATCAGACTCTTCTCTCTCCTGAATCTCCCTGGCCGAGTTGAGCCCAGGACCCCTTCCTGCTTGGAATTCTCAATCCTGGGCCTGTTCCTAGGTCAGGGTCACTTCTCCCCAGCTGGTGTGGCTTGGCACTCTGGCCTCTCCAACTCCAGCTCGGGCAGCACCCTGGTCTTTTGGCTTTGAACCCTGCAGACTAGAGGCTGTGTGTTGCTTTGTTCAGGTTCAACTTTGGATATATCTATGAGATGTCTCACCCTGTTAATGTGGGTTCAAAAAGCACTGCCAGGAGCCAGCTGGGAGCCTCAGATTCATCAGATAATTCCTCAGAGAAGCCCTTTCATTCATTTGCTCAGTCACCTATTATGTGCCAGTCACCATGCACTGAGAATGCAGCAGAGAACAGGACAGGTGTGTCAGGGGAGAGGATGTGAAACAAGCAGCATGAGTGCACCAGTTCAGATGAAGTACTGGGAAGTGAGGCAGGATGCCGGGATAGAAGGTGGCTCTGTCGGGCAGTTGGCGTTCCCTGAGTCAGGATGATCAAGGAAGGAATCCCAGAGGAGGTGGCATTTAAACTATACCACAGGGTGACGGAACAGCAAAAGATTTTAAACACATCCATGCCTCTTTGGAGGGGCTCACAGGGACACTAAGTTCTTGAAGGGTTGCTATCGGGGCAGGAAGATGGACGGTCCAGATGGGCAGCTCCCCTTGGCACCAGGGCTTTGGCTGTCATGCCCTTGGCTTGCCTGGGTTGGGAGAGCTTTGAGGCAGTGATGAATCCACTGTGGGTTCAGTTCACCCACCAGGTCTTGTACTGGCGCCCAGAGGGAAGTAACCCAGCCCCAGCCCTGCTGGGCTTGGCTGAGGCCACAGCTAAGAAAGGCCCCCACAAAAGCACTGAGTACCTGAGTTTGTGTTCTTGTATCAGCTGGTTTACTGCTTGCTAATAAGATATGCAAATCATCAGGGCTGTAAAATCTTCACCACATTCCATCTTCTGTTTAATTAGCATTTAATTGTAATCTCATTTTAATTTTTTCACACTGGCACCCTAATTAAATGTTAGGGTATTCTTCTTAACAATTAAATTATATTGGCAAATAGAATCTTCAAGAAATTTGACCTTTTTCAAGCCAGGGCCCTCTCTGGCTAGATGCAGATGTTAATTAGCTTTCTGAAAGATGCTGCCTCAAACCCCCTTGGTGCACCCATTTCAGTTCTTTTCTTGCTGTTCTGGCCCTAGATTCAAATGAGACACTCACAGCCAGTGACTTGGGCCCCAGTAGGCAGAGGTTACCATGAATGAGTTTGTCATGAGCCTCCGAAAGGCCAGCAGATGCTGACTTTTCCAGGGAGGGGTGGTTTTAAGTTTGGTCTGAGGCCTTGAGCACTCCTTGAAGTGGTTTCTCTTGTCTCGTTGACGCAATCACTTCTTTAACTTATGATTCTCATGTGATGATCACTGGGAAAGTTGGTACCTACATAAGTGACATCGTTTGGAGCTGCCACCAAGTCCCTCAGCAGCCCTTCCTGGGCGGCCACCTGAGGTCAGGTAACCAGGGCACGAGAGTCACTGCCAGTGCCACTGGGGCTGGGCTTAGAGATTGTTTGGGGAGATGGGGGCACAACAGGCAGAAGGTTGGGAAGAACAATTTCCTCAGTGATCAGAGAAAACCAAAGCATGAGTGTGTGTCCACTCAGTGGCCTGGCTCTGAGGGGGCTTGGATGGGCTTGATTGAGAAGGAATCCAACCCCGTCCTCCTGCCCCGTCACACGTAGAGGATGGAACTGGGGAGCCCCTGCTGAACAGGGACCTGGTGTCCTTGTTCTTGAGAGGGCTTCGGGACCCTGACCCATTGGAAGTGTGTCTTTGGGGTTGCCCCAAACCCTACCTCCCCTCAGCTGTTTGCATAAGGTCCTGGCATTTCGTTTGCCCTGGTTGGTGCCCTGCAGTCTTTACATCTCCACTGTGCCTGTAGCACTATGTTTGCAACTACAAACATAATTTTAAGCATTTGACAGAAATTCCCCAGTCACTTAATGGCAGTATGCATTCACAAAGGCCTTTTTTTTTTTTTTTTTGCCTTTCCCAGCCTTTCCTGTTCCCTCTGAGATCCACTCCCATTCATCACTGTCCTTTAACAGGTCAGGACACATATGAATTCAATTTAACACATTTATTGAATATCTGCTGTGTGCAAAGCACTGTGCTGGGTTTAGAGAAGGAAGATGCATTATTGCACTTAGTGCCTTTGTGTTGGCTTCTGACTTTAAGTGAGTGGTAGAAAGCCCACTTGAGTTGTATTTGCCTCTTCCTCCCCTGGCCTGGGGAGCGGACCACCCGGAGGCAGTTTGAAGCCACTCTCACCATCCTTGCTCCCAACAGGTTTTCCGGACAGACTTGATCACAGCGATGAAGATCCCAGATTCATACCAGCTCAGCCCGGATGACTACTACATCCTGGCGGATCCGTGGCGACAGGAATGGGAGAAAGGTGTGCAGGTGCCCGCCGGGGCAGAGGCCATTCCAGAACCCGTGGTGAGGTGAGCCGGGCAGCCCAGGCTAGGGGCTCAGGTAGGGGAAGAAGGGGGGGCTAGGACCCCACATGGGACCCACCAGTCCTGGGCTTCCTTGCTAGCCTAGCTTTATTTTGTCTTAGATTATTTTGGCCCATAAACCATTGAAATATTCCAGAAATACTAGCAGTTTACCTTTGAGACTAACATCTTGAGCTTGGGCTCAGCTGTGGAGCCAGACAGCCTAGGTTCAAATGGCCATTCATAGTCAGTATGATGTTGGGCCAGAAATACAATCTCCCTGGGCCTCAAGTTTCCTTGTCTGTGAAATGGGAATGACAATAATATTTACCTCCTACTTAGTGGTGGAGTTGATGTAGGGAAATGATGCCTGAAAGGCATTTGGCACAGGGTCTGGCACACAAGTATTCAGTAACAACTGGCCCGGATTAGCTTGATGTCGATCCAAAGTAGGTCCCACAAGCACGTCTTAATCAGGGAAATCTGCAGACTTTTAATGACTCCTTAAGACAGGGATAAGCCATGCTCTTGACTTCTTAAACCTTTGTAAGGAGTTCTTAGTCGGAGGGATGCTCAGGAGGCAGCTGCTGTGACCAGCCTCTGAGGAGGCCCCCTGCCAGGGCTGAGTCCCCTGGGCTTGTGGGTCAGCGAGACCCCTGGTGCTCTTGTCAGGAGGTGGCCTCATGGCCATGGGCCATGCCTCCAGCAACAGAGGTCAGCCAAGTGCTTCTTTCTGTAGCCTGGGAAACCCTCCAAGTCATGCCTTGGGGCAGAGGGGCCTGCTGTCCTGCCCTCCCCCACCCACCAGCTCGCCAGGGTTGGACAGCTTGTGTCATTAGCAGTCCACTCCTGGCCTTGGCAGCCCCCGAGCTCTTGCTCAGGCCCATTTGACCGGGCCTGGGGCAAAGATCACAGCTGTCACCTCCCATGACATTGGCACTGCTGCTTTCTGGCAGCCACACCCATGACTGGCTCACAGACACCCAATGCCCTCTTGGTGCCAGGCCTGTGCTGGGCATGGATTATAGAGGCAACGCTAATCCCTGCGCAGGTGCTCTCAGTCAGGATTGGGTACTGGGCAGGGCTCATCCTCCTGTGGCTCCTGAGGGCTGAGTGCCTACCAGCACTGGTCTGGGGCCTTTGAGAATCAGGGAGCCCCAGGTTCTCTGGGAGACACACATGAGACTTGTAGGAAAGGACTTATTCTCCACATCCCCTGCCCAGGCCCAAAAATGTGGGGCAGGCTCCTGGCCAGTTTCACACCCTCACCTCTGCAGACAAGAACTGCCACTGCCCTTTTGAGCCTGTTTCTCCTCTGTCAAATGGAGCTAAAAACAGTACCTGCCTGGTGGTGTGCTGGTGAGGCCTGAATGAGAAAACATGGGCCAGGAGCCCAGGGTAATGAGCGGGGGCACCAGCTGGGTGGAAAGAGGTGAGTCCTGATGAGGCTCAGCCCAGCAGTCTGCCCCTCTCCTTGATGTCAGTGTCAGGTGGTTCGGGAAGCATCGCTGGCCTGGGTAATTAACTGCAGATGCTTCCACACCAGTAGCTTGGCTTCAGCCTGCCTTATCTGTTGACATCAAGAGGAGAGCACGTGTTCAGGCAATTCTGGCTCTGCTGGGTGCATTCCCCACATATGCATGTGCTGTAAGCTGACAGGAGCCAGGCAGCCTGGCCTGGCCATGCTCTTTGAAGAGGATAGACTGCAGGCAGGGAAGGGTGTGCTTCTTGGAGAGATCTCCATGCCTCTTCTTCCCATGTCTCCCTCCACCTTCTTCAGCACCTCCTCCCGCACGGCCCTTGTCTGGAGGCCAGCGTGGCAGCCACTATAAGTCAAAATTCTTATAGGAACTCTCTTTCTGAGAACTTGCTGTGCTGAGCCTGTTATGTTCATCTTCTCACTTAATTATCATATTAGCCCTATAAAGTACATATTACTGTCCCCATTTTATAGATGAGGAAGTTGGGAAATTCTGGGGAATTCCCTGCATGAGTGTCAGGGCCTAGTGGGCTGGGCCAAGAAATCGCAGGCCCTGGGAACAAGCCCTGGGTCACCCCCGTGAGGCCCAGAGAGAGCCTGTGCCCTGACCACCCTGCGTGTTGGTTCTGACTGCCCTCCCTGGCTGCTCCCCCGGCCCCTCTGTCTCTGCCTCCTTCCCCCGTCTTCCCCGGCCCTTGGGCAGGTCTGCCCACCGCATGGTCTGAAATGTATCTGGGTGATGAGAATCTGTCTTGCCCCCAGATCAGGCCCTGAGTGAGGGCTTACCCTGCTCCCTCAGTGTGTCCAAAAGACTCAGCCCCAGGCCGAACCACCCTCTGGTGTCTGTTTGGTCTTTTGGAGTAGAGACCCCGCCCCTCTCCCGGATCCCAGCGCAGCCGCCCATCTCCTCCCAGCTGACCTCAGTACAGCTGGCTGCGGCTGAGACCGAGACCTGGCCTAGGGTCAGGCTGGTCCATGCCTGGTGCGAGAGCTTCCTCCTTAGCTAGAGCCAGAAGAGGCCGAACGGATGAAGGTGAGGCCCAGGAAGCACAGGAAATGCCTTTCTGATGAGCCTCTTAACCCCAGCTTCCCAGAGAAAGGAATGTGATTCTGGCCCCAAGAGCTCTGGCCAGGTGGCAACTGCCTGAGCATAAGGTGTGGGCAGTTTATGCTGGTAGGTGGTGGGCCTTTGGGCAAAAGTTATCCAAAACCCCGACTAAGCATATGCTGGGGGGCACAAACAAAGCAAGGTCATGACAGAAATCAGCCTGTGTTTTTAAAAGACTGTATTAATTCAAATCAGAGCCTCATGAGGAAAGGCGTAATTTTTGTAGGACTAAGAGTGTTCATCTTGCTTCTATTTTGGGGGCCCGGCCGGCATGGCTCAGTGGTTGAGCATTGATCTATGAACCCAGAGGTCACGGGCTTGATTCCTGGTCAGGGCACATGCCCAGGTTATGGGCTCGGTCCCCCTGGGAGGTGTGCAGGAGGGAGCCAGTCAATGATTCTCTCTCATCATTGATGTTTCTGTCTCTCTCCCTCCCTTCCTCACTGAAATCAATAAAAATATATTAAAAAAAAAAAAGAAATGACCTTTTGGGGGAACTAGGGGAGTTGTGCTAGCATCATAATCATCATCATCACCCAAAGCTGTCCTTAATCTGGGCCTCTGTGTGGAAAGGTGGCACCAAGCCCTTTCACTTTCCCCTTGCCCCCCTCAACTGCCTCTGGGCTTCCCCCCTGGTCTGGAGGCCATTCTGCCTCCTGTCTCCTTCATCCTTCCTGCCTCTTGCTGACACCGGGGCATTTCCTGGAGTCCGGGGCCCTGCCCTCTCCTGTCTGCTCTGAGTCACAGCCCCTGGCAGCCCTGTCTCCAACCCCAGGAGGCCTCCTGGGCAAGTGAGAGGCCTCTCAGCCCCGCAGGCAGGGCTGGCCAGACAGAGGCCAGGCTCCACAGCAATAACCATGGCAACCAGTGGGGGGTGGGAAAAGCTGGCATTTTGAACTGGTACCAGGAACTGAGGGGCAGCACATGCTGAACCAAGAGGGCACGTGTGCCCTCCCAAGGCAAAAAGCGCTCTATTCCATTTCAGAAGGAGCAAAGTGATGTCCAGAGGTCTTAAAACACACACTCACACAGGAAGGGCTTACTGTGTGCCAGGCACTGTTCTAGGAGCTTTACAGGTTTTCATGCATTTCCTCTTCACACCAACCATAGAAGGTAAATACTATTCTTATTAGCCCATTGTCCGGATGAGGTCACTGGGGCACAGAGAAGTTAAGTGGCTTGCCCAGAAGTACCCACTACGTGGGGCAGCAGGGCTTTGAGTCCCCACTCTGCAGCCAGGGCCCTTCCAAGCTGCCTCAGCGGCAGCACCACGCCTGAGGGAGGGTTTACTGGAGTGTGATCTGGGACTGTAGTAGGTGCATCTTAGTATCCAGGGGAGGCAGTGTCCTCTTGGGGTGAGGGGAGCACCGTAGACAGAGACTCGCTGCTCAGGGAACATTCTTTTGAGGGGGAAGGGCAAGGTGTGTGGACAACACTGCTCTCGTGGCAGTAGACCTTTTTTATGTGGGAAGGGCCACCCTGGGTGGCAATAATGTAGCCAGAGAGGACTCCTCTTCACCCAGAGGAAAGCTGGCCTCAGTTCTTCTCAGGTTGTTGGTGAAGGAGGAACCAGGGCTGTGAGGGCCTGGGGACAATCCTGGCCTCTCCGCAGCCTCGAGGGCTGTGCTGACGGACCTGGAGCCCACCCGGCTCTGTTCCACGTGTCCCAGAGTGGCTGGCACGGGAAGTTGCCAAGGACAGCACTTGGAAGGCCTCCTACGGGCCGGGGCAGGGCAGATCCAGATCCTGGGGCTTTAGCTAAGGCCCAGGTGCCCGCTCTGAGCAGAATGGAGGTGTATGGATGGATGTGCAAGGGCTGTGGGTCAGCCCCGGCTCTCATCCTCCACTCTGCCCACAGCCCTTTGTTTGCCTCCCTGCTTGCTCGTAGTCATCTGAGGCTGCAGGGTGGGCAGGCGGGAGAAGGAAGCATAAGAAGGGAGTGAAGTGTGGGCACTGCTTGGATCCAAGTCTCACTAGGTCCTCAGCTGGGCTGGCCAACTCACCAGATGCCTCCAGACCCAGCAAGGGTGGCAGGCTGAGGGTCCTTCCCCTCATGACACCACCCCCTCTTGATTTCCTAGGATCCTCCCGCCGCTGGAAGGCCCCCCTTCCCAGGTGTCCCCTAGCAGCTCCGAACTTGGCGAGGGCTCCCAGCCTGATTGGCCAGGGGGCAGCCGCTATGACCTGGACGAGATTGACGCCTACTGGCTGGAGCTCATCAACTTGGAGCTCAAGGAGATGGGTAGGTGACCTGCCAGGCTGAGAATGGGACCGGGGGAAGGCCAGGCAGGGCTTTCTTCTGAATCCCAGCATCCTCACCCTCAGAAGGACAGTAGCCACGACTGGGCTTTTGCACTGAATGGATCTGGGGTGACAGTCCCTGCAGCATTACCGATTGGAGAATTTGTTGGTGTCTCTGTGCCTGTCTCTGTAGCTGTCAGGTGAGGGTGATACTAGCATGTAATTGACAGTTCTTGGGAATAGGGTTAGTCAGCGTGACTGTTACATGAAGAGTGAGTATGGACTTCCCGGCTGGAGTCCACCAACATGTGTCAGGGCCAGCTCTGTCATATTCAGCCACCTTCAGAGGTCCCCCATTCACACAGCGCAAGCCGTGGACTCCCCATGGAGCCAGCCGCATCCCAGAGATGCTGTCTGCGTGTACACTTCATGTGTGTGGTTGCAGGCAGGCTGTCTAGAGTCAGAACACCACGACAGGCCCCAGGGCCTTTGAGATCGGATGGTCCAGCCCATTCAGTTTTCAGACAATGGAGCTGAGGCCCACGACAGCCCACCTGTTTTCCCAGGTCACACCAGATGAATGGAAGCCCTCCCGTCCATCTGCCCTGAAAAGCCGCACTTCTCACTCCCTCCCCTGTTGTCCTCACAGAGAGGCCAGCGCTGGACGAGCTGACCCTGGAGCGTGTGCTGGAGGAGCTGGAGACACTGTGCCACCAGAACATGGCGCGGGCCATTGAGACGCAGGAGGGGCTGGGCATCGAGTATGATGAGGACGTCGTCTGTGACGTGTGCCGCTCTCCCGAGGGCGAAGACGGCAACGAGATGGTCTTCTGTGACAAGTGCAACGTCTGCGTGCACCAGGTGGCCAGCCCCCCAAAGGTCCCTATCCGCACTGTGTCCTCACACGCAGCCCGGCGGGCCCCTGCCTGGAGCTGGTCATCCTGACTGGGAGTGTAGCAGCACTGTGGGCACAGGCTTCTGGGAAGAAGGGCAAGGTGGGAGGAAGGGACTGGCATGATTGTCCTGTGGCACCGGGCCAGCTCCGTCAGCCAGACCTGAGTAAAGGCCCGTTGGATGACCTTTCTGTCCTGCCTGGCAGACTCCCCACTGAGCACACGGCCCCTGCCTTCCTCCTCTGCTCCTTACCATCCTGCACTACAAAGGGGCCGCTCAGTGTAGTGGTTGAGAGCAGAGCCTGGAGCCGGGCTGCCTAGTTTCAAATTGTGGCTCTGCCCTTTACAAGCTCTGTGGTTTAGAGCGAGTTTCTTAACCTCTCTGGACCTCTCCCCTCAACTGTACATAAGATTAAGTTGTAGAAAGGTCTGAGTTATTGGCTTCGAATAGTATCCTAAGGGCTCTAAGTGTTTGTTACCATTGTTGATATAAACTGGGTCTGGCCTGACCAGGCCCACCCCTTGGACCTTGGGCATCCCTGGGCTGTTTGCAGACCTGACTGGAACACAGTGGACCCACTCGGGCTCTGACTTTGATGCCCGCCTGCCCTCCCCCACACACACCGCTGCTGGACTGTCTCCTGGGAACTCAGAGAGGCCTCCCCTGGAGGGCGGGTAGGAGGCAGTACACCCCATTCACCCACACCCCTTATACTCAGCAGCTCTTAGGTTCATGAACCCTCAGCATGACTAAGAGGACCCCCTTCACAGATGCCTGTGAAAAAAGATGGAAGGTCTGCTCCTTGTCCTCAGGCAGTATACACACCAAAACACACTCAGCTGAAGGCAGCGTGGACACTTCTGAGGCCCCTCACAGGTTAGGACCCTCTGGCTAAAGGGACAGTCCTCCCAGCAGAGGGCAGACATGAGCCCTTCCACAGAGGACTGAAATGGTGACTTCTCGCACACAACACAGACAAGTCCTCAGGGGGTCTCCTTGCCAGAGCCTGGTAGCAGGGTAGCTTTGTAGCTCCCAGCCCGGGTGGGGGCTGGGACATTCACAGCCGACTCCTGACCAGGTGCAGATTGACCAATGCCTCTGACCTGTGACCACCCTGCTCTCTTCCCAGGCCTGCTATGGGATCCTCAAGGTGCCCACAGGCAGCTGGCTGTGCCGGACGTGTGCCCTGGGTGTCCAGCCAAAGTGCCTGCTCTGCCCCAAGCGAGGAGGAGCCTTGAAGCCGACCAGAAGTGGGACCAAGTGGGTGCACGTCAGCTGCGCTCTGTGGATTCCTGAGGTGGGCAGGTGGGGCGGGGGCGGCCCCGGGGAAGTGGGTCTGCATGGAACTCAGAACTCAGGGGGCAGAGCACTGGGAAAGGAGGGTGATGAGCCACAGAACATGGGATCTCAGGTGTTGAGCCTGGAGAACACTGGGGCTCCCAGGGAACTTTGCTATGGACTTGGTCAGAACTCAGGTGGTGGTTTCCAGGGGAAATGGACCCTGGGAATCCAGTGGTAGGTCTGAGAGCTGGACAAAAGTCAGGCAGCTGACAGGAAAGCAGGTTGTGGGTCCGCCCCCATTGAGGCAGTGGTTCCAACCAAAGCCAAGCTGTCTTAGAAGTAAGCCAGGTGACCTGAAAGGAAATTGGGTGGAAGCCTAATTGAAAGTCGGGTAGTGGGCCTGCTGCTGGGGCTGTGGCTAGATAGAGGGGTGTCCTGGGTCTGAGTCTAGGTGGGGAGGGACCGTGGATTTACAGACTAGGTCCACAGTGAGATCGCAGAGGCCCTGGCCTCCCAGAGGGCATCCCATTTTATTTGAAACAGGAAATGCTGAAATCTCCTGGAGTTTCAGCCCCGGCCCTGTTATGTGCCATGACCAGAATGGGACCTCACTCCGATGCTGCCATGCCCGGAAGCAAGCCAGGTGGCCCTCACCTTCCTGGGCTCCAAGTCTGAAGGACCTTGCTGAGACCCACCTCGCAGGCTTCTGTGATAATGGTGGTTGTGTCAGCAGTGGTCACTTGCTTCCACTGAGTATGCCCTGGGACAGAGAACCAGCAAGGACCCCACCTTGGGAGCCCTTTGGTTTAGGACTTCTGGGCAGGGGCTCTTCCATCCTTAGGCATGGGCGGCGGGTGCGGGGGGGAGGCTGTGCCCAGGAGATGTGGACATGGGTATAGTCCCCATAGGAGAGACAGGAGGGCCTAAACAAGGGCCCTGGAAGGCCTCCAAGAAGAGATGCTACCCCAACCCTGAGACCATTACTTGTTGCCCAGAAAAATAAAATAAAGACAAATTATGATAAGAACTCGGAAGATGCTATTGCCAAAGGGCTGAGGTACAGAAGAGAGGGGACCTTGCATGTACTCATTTAGACACACACACTCTGAAGCATCTCTGTCTCAAGGGCCACACAGTTGTAGGCACACACACTCAGTTACACTACTGATGTGCACCGTCTCACACAGTCACAAACAATGTGAGACTTGTCGCAGGTGAGCCCACACTCACCCACTGGTCAGCTTGGGACAGTCAGGAAGGACTGGGGATTCTGGGGCTCTCCCATTGTCCTGTCTGCCTCCCACCTGTGTCAGCAGACAGCCCCCCATTTGGGGATCCTTGGGGCAGGCTGAGGACAAGAGGCCTGATGTAGCTCCCTGTGTCCTGCCCAGGTCAGCATCGGCTGCCCCGAGAAGATGGAGCCCATCACCAAGATCTCCCATATCCCAGCCAGCCGCTGGGCTCTGTCCTGCAGCCTGTGCAAGGAGTGCACGGGCACCTGCATCCAGGTACATGGCCACTTCACCTCGCTGCTGCCCGGGAGCCCATGCAGGAGCCAGGTGCCACCCCCTCCACCTGTCTGTAGTGGTGCTACAGACAGAGCCACTAATGGGCCAAGGAAGCCTGAGACGGGGAGCAGTCAGAACCCCACGTGGGGGGCATTCCTCTAGGCATAGGGGGCAGGCCTGGGAGCCAAGGCTTACCATCCCATTGGAGTGCTGAGGACTTTGACTTATTAAGCTCAAGACCAGGTTTCTTTGTGCTTAATAAATACATTGACCTGGCTTCTGGCATCAAGCATGACATGTAGCAGGCGTGGGAATCAGTTAGGCTCTTGCCACACGGGGCAGGGCTGCAGCAGTCCATTGACAGCAGTGGTTCCCAAATCCTAGTGTGATCCTTGTTACCCGAGGGCTTGTTAAAACACAGATGGCTGGGGTGGGGCTGAGAATTTGCATTTCTAGCAAGTTCCCAGGTGATACTACTGCTACTGGCCTATAGGCTGGGAGGTAGGGACATCCTGTCTCTCCAGGAACAGTTGTCATTGCAAACCTAGCTGTGCCTCTGCCCATTTGTACGGCTTTCAGATGGCTTGTGAGTGCAGCGGAAATGGCCACTCATAGTGGGATGGGTTATCGCTGAGACAGTTATCAGCTGCCCACGACCATCATCCCAGGCTGGGAGGGAGGGGCAGGTGCTGCCTGGGCAAGAGAAGGAAAGGGTCCAAGTGCAGTCCCTCTTCCCAGAGGACAAAGGAGGTACAGCTCCCCTGACGTTGCAGGAGCAGAGGAGGCAGGGACTCCTCACCAGTCTCTTTCGATGCCTCTGATTCCAAAGTCATTTTGCCCACACAGGCATGCAGCTTGCCCCCAGAGGGGTTGTCCAGTCGAGTGTTAGGAGCCCATGCCATTTTATTTAGGGTCTCACCGCATTCTTCGTTCTCAGGACCCTGGGGGATGCCCACATCCTTCTTACCTCCCATCAGGGATCCCCCCATGTCTGACACTGCACTTGCTGTCCCTCCAGTGTTCCATGCCTTCCTGCATCACGGCATTCCACGTCACATGCGCCTTTGACCATGGCCTAGAAATGCGGACTATATTAGCAGACAACGACGAGGTCAAGTTCAAGTCATTCTGCCAGGAGCACAGTGACGGGGGCCCGAGGGTTGAGCCCACATCGGAGCCGGTGGAGCCCAGCCCGGCCGGCGAGGACCTGGAGAAGGTGACTCTGCGCAAGCAGCGACTGCAGCAGCTGGAGGAGGACTTCTATGAGCTGGTGGAGCCGGCCGAGGTGGCTGAGCGCCTGGACCTGGCCGAGGCGCTGGTCGATTTCATCTACCAGTACTGGAAGCTGAAGAGGAAAGCCAATGCCAACCAACCGCTGCTGACCCCCAAGACCGACGAGGTGGACAACCTGGCCCAGCAGGAGCAGGACGTCCTGTACCGCCGCCTGAAGCTCTTCACACACCTGCGGCAGGACTTGGAGAGGGTGAGTGCTCCTGCCGCCCCCTGCCCGCAGGCCACTGCTCACTGCCCCGGAGCAGCTGTGGCTCACCAGGGCTCACACTGTGACCTCTGGCCCAGGGGCTGAGGGCCTCCAGGTCTCATACAGGGAGGAGGTTACTGACTTTGTAGAACAGGGAAGGATCCAGCTCTTGGGTCTGAGTCCCTCTGGTCCCAACCCTTTGGAAGGCCTGGTGAAGGGTCATGAGGCTGGAGACACTGGAGCGGGGGCAAGGACCCAGGCTTCCAGCTCCCCTGGCTTCCGGCCCCTGTGTGGCCTCTGTGAGCCCTGCCCGGGTGCAGCACACAAGCTCCTGCTTAGAGTCAGAGGCAGGGGAGGAACTGGGAATGTCGAGTGAGCTGAACCAGCCCAACAAGTATGTGCTAGGCCAGGGCAAGGAAGACAGGTGTGACTATGGCTCCCCGGGGTGCCGGACAGAAGAAATGGAGTGAGCAGAGGGGTGAGGGTGGGCTCACCTCTGTGGAGTGAAAGGATGTTGGGTGGGCCGAAGTGTCTAGAAGTTACAGAAGGCTTTTAAGCAGGGACTGCCCTGCTGTGACTTCCACTTCCAAACACTCACCGAGGGGGAATCTGAGGGCCTGGAGGGAGTGGGCGGGTTGGCTAAACACCCCCTTTTCCCCCCAGCTGTGAGCTGAGAGACTGGTGATCTTGGCTTGGTCCAGGATGGTAGCTTTGGGGGCTGAGTGAGATGACAAAGGGGTACAGACGCTGTGGTTTAGGGCTGAGCTATAGAGGTATAGAGGTTGGGGAGGAGCAAGAGCATGGAAGACCCTACAACCTCTAATCCCTCCTACTCGCCCCAGAGGAAGTGAGGGGGTCCTTGAACATGGCTTTCTGGCACCCTTCCACCTGCAGCTAATGAAGTGCCACCCGAGTTGGGGGCAACCCCAGGAGGAAACAGGATGTTCTGGTCCTTGGGTCAGTCCTCTGAATCCCAGGTGCTGGTCTGGCACCCTGTGTGGGACATTCAGTTCAGGGTCCCAGACCACATGGGATGGTGACCAGTGTCCTGCACAGCAGACACACTTGCCCACCCTTCCCCAGGTCGTGTCAGGAAACGCACACAGCAGCTAGAGGGCCTGTGTGGCCTGAAGCAGTGGCTCCGTTGGCAAGTCTATAAAATGGGTAGAGCAACTCCACAGGTGTTGTGCTGTGGGGGAGGCGGGAGCGGGCATGAGGTGGAGGCTCTGAAACTGGACTGGACTTCTCCACGTTCGGCCCACTCATCTGCCCTTTCGCACGGTCAAAGGGAAACGACCCTGTTGGCCTTGGAGGGAGGGAGCTTTCTGCCTGACAACCAGTCTGCCACCAGGTCAGAAGGGAGAGGTGTGCAGGGGGTGGCACCAAATGTCCCTGGTTCCAGCAGGGCAGAGGGCAAGGCCACCCACATTGCAGTCACCACTGCCTGGGCAGCCTCGCCTCCTGCCTCTTGTGGCAGCGCCGTCAGGTACAAACCCTTCAGAGCTACTGCCAGGGTTGTCCTAGGCCACCCGCAGGTCTCCAGTGCAAACACGCTGCTTTCACTCCTGCGGTCCCATCAGATCGAGCTCTCTGGTCTGTGCTGGTCAGCCCTGTGTCTGGCCCTGGCTAGGCTGTGTGGGGAGGCCAGCGGGTAGGCTCACTGATTTCATCCTAGAATAAGGTGGGTACTCTCAGCCCCAATGAGCAGGTGAGGAACCTGGGGCTCCGAGAGGTGAAGTGACAGGAAGCCTCAGAGGACCGTGTGTGTTCCAAGAGTTGGATTTAGACCTGAATAGGGGAGGGGTTTGTCAGAAAGAGGGTTGTTGGCTCATTTTCTCTTCTGTATATGTCCTGAGCAAAGGCATCCTCTTATGGGCAAAAGCATCCTCTATCAGTCCCTGAACTCCCTACCACCCCCACCCTGTTAGCTGGTACAGGTGCTCCGAGGGTCAACCTTGCCAAGGGTTAGGGTGCCAGCTCTGGGGCAACAAGAGCTGCCACACGGATCCCTCTGGTGGGGGGACAGAGTCCTTCAGAGTCAGCCCACTCTTCCTCCAGGAAAGGGAGGCAGGCCCGGCTTTCATCTCTGAAGCTTCTTAGGGCTCAGGAGGCCTGTCAAAATGCTGCTTCTCCAGCTGGCAGCAAAGTGAGGGTGTGCAAGCCATGCGCCAGGTCGACCCCCTCCAGGTCCAGCCTCAGTGCCTTTCACAGCCACGCGTGGGTGACTGAAGTAAGTGAATAAAGCCGAGCACTGTGCCGCAGGGGAGGCTTTCTGGAAAGACCCATGAATGCTGGTGGCGTGGCCAGTGGGTCCAGCCTCTGCCCATGGCCCAGTGCTGACGGCCGAGCGTATCCAGCCTGTGACTGCGCACAGGCCAGCTTGGGCTGGAGCCATCAAGAGGTCGAAACCTTGGGCAGCCAGGGTTGGCATCCAGTCCAGCGCTTCTCAGCTCGGTGTCTTCTGAGTTTCAGTTTCCACTTCTCGGAGTTTTAGTTTCCTTGTCTATCGAATGGGATAAGGATCACACTAACCTTAGGGGTCCCCGTGAAGACGGAGGACAGAGCTTAGCACAGTGCCCTCCTTGTTGGTGGTGGTGATCATCGCTGCTCTGGCTTGTAGAGGGGTGGCCGGCCTGCAGGGTGGGGGCTCCATGGAGAATTGAAAGGTAGGCCCAGTGCCTGGGACCACAGGGCATCCTCCCTGGTTGATTTGCCCCCAAGGCCAGGAAGGAGTTTTGCTGAGAGAAGCAAGAGCTGGGCCGTGCTGCCGCCACCATGGAAGATGTGCTTTTCTAACATTGTAGCCACAGGCCTCAGCCCTGGTAGGCAGCTCGGGAAGGCGTGGCCACTGCAGCCTCCCAGAGCTATTCACAGTTGACAGAAACATTGCAGCACCGGCAATGAGCAAGTGCGCTGGTGTCCCCTAGCAACCGAGGAGGCAGTTCCGGCTGTGAGGGCTCTGCTGCCTGTGGGCCTGGATCTGGTTACCAGGGGTTTACTCGAGAGCCTGGCCTGGCCTGAGTGGGGCTCGGCGGGCAGGGGCGGCTCTCAGACACACCCCCCAGCGGAGGATAATAGTGAAGGAACCCCTCCCCCAGGCCTCGTTTCCCATGGCTCTCCCCAGAGAAAAAGACCCTGCACCTGCCTCCTTGTCACCGGTCACTCCCCACTCACTGTGTCCTCAGTGCCTGGATTGCGGTCTGCTTGGCCGCCCCTGAAGCAGCCTTGGCCTCCAGCACTCGGGCTCCTCAATCCCTGCATCTCCCATCTCTGGGACTTTCTGACCCATTAGTGCCCCCGTCCCACTCAAACCCTGTCACCGCCTCCAAATCCCCACATCCCCCTCCTTAACCACAGCCTCCTGTTCTCCCTGCTCAGTTGCCTCCCAGGCCCTCTACCCTTCACTGTCCCTTATTTTCTTCATTGACATTAGCTCGCTGCCTGTCCTCTTGCCCCTATATGGAGGCCACACCCCTGCCAGAGCCTCCTC
>NW_005871076.1:9669710-9707974 GCF_000147115.1 Myotis lucifugus | reverse complement strand
AGATTCAAAACAGAAATCCCTGTGTGCACCCATCGCCGGCCCTCACCCATCACCCAAATGTCCCATTCCAGCCCCACCCTTCAACACAGAAGTCTATCATCCCATCCACCCAATTCGTCTCCAGGATCCCACCAGCATTTGAATCTATTTACCTTCTCCCAATTTCGAGAGCAAACCCTCCCTTCCCATCTCCCTCTAGTTGTGGGTTTCTCCATCACATCCTTCTCTCCTTTCCCATCATCCCTCACTGCTCTTACTTCCTTGCTTCCCACTCCGGCCATGCTCCTGCCGCCACCACATTGCAGAACCTTCCACCAGGGCCAACAGCCTCCTCCGTCTCCCTAGGTCCCGTAGTCACTTCTCCATCCTGTCCCCTGGCCCTCTCAGCAGTGGCTGCCACAGTCAATCATGCCCTTGTTCTGGAATAACTTTTCTTGTTGATGCTCTGACCAGATCCCCCCTTAATACCCCGGTTCGCTCTCCCCCTCTGAGTTCTCCTTGGTCTAGTGAGCATCCGCCACACTCGGCCTAAACTCTGTGCTGCGTCAGCTCCACAGCTGTGCTCCCATCGGAAGGACTCCAGCCCACACTCTCTCCTGAGCGCCAGCATCTCATGCCCAGCATGCCCACGGGTCCAAGCCTGCTCCTCCCGCTGCCTCCATCTCCGTCAATTCCTCCAGCCCTGGTCCATTCTGGTTTCAGATAACCGGCTGTGTGTCCTCTGCTCTTCCTTTCTCCTCAGCCCACATCCAGGTTCTCTCTGCAAAATTTACTGATATCAAAACAGTTTCATCAAAATGTAAAACCTGCCTTTATTACCAATCTCTGCCCTAGTTTTGGAGGACTTTGTTACTTGGATTATTTTTTTAAAAGAGTGTTTTATCTTTATAATCAGAAAAAAACAGTAAGGACAGTGTGAGGAGCCTGACAGCCTGGCTGAGCTTCTGAGGTGGCCTCAATACTCTGTCCCCCAAAGCCACCCCGGGAGAGGAATTCTACAGCATTCTGTCACAGCTGGCTGTGGCACCGAGCGTCTTGGGAGAAACTAGAGAAGTAGTTGATGATTCCAGGGTGAAGTGAGCATAGGGTTAGGGTCAGGGTACCAACCAAAGAATGTTGGCGGGTTGGGATTCTCAGAAGGAAGCATTCCTGTGTTCTATAGTCCAGACATTATTGATTGTGTACTGTGCCCAGATCAGAGGGGAAATTGAGCATTTATCTGTAATATCCTGTATTTTTAATATCTTTTCATATCTACCACTGTTTATTATAAAACAAACATACTCAGAATTTCTAATAGGATAAAAAAATATGCCAGTAGAAGTTCTGTTCTCTTCCTGTCCTACAATGAACCAGCTACGCAATAGCCTGTGCAGCTGACTGTGGGCCCCTGCGAGGGCCGTCCTTCTGACTTCACAGTAGCACGTGAGGTGCAGATTTGAGGACCCCACCCCCAGAGAGTATGTCAGGCCCCCAGGCCTGGGCGTCTGTGTTTTTAATCAGCTGCCCTAGGGGTCTTGATGCCAGTTATTCTTTGGACTTGCCTTAGGAATCCTTCCTCTAGAGCAGTGGTTCTCAGCCTTCCTAATGCCGCGACCCTTTAATACAGTTCCTCATGTTGTGGTGACCCCCAACCATAAAATTATTTTCGTTGCTACTTCATAACTGTAATGTTGCTACTGTTATGAATCGTAATGTAAATATCTGATATGCAGGATGTATTTTCATCGTTACAAATTGAACATAATTAAAGCATAGTGATTAATCACAAAAACAATATGTAATTATATATGTGTTTTCCGATGGTCTTAGGCGACCCCTGTGAAGGGTCATTCGACCCCCAAAGGGGTCGCGACCCACAGGTTGAGAACCGCTGCTTAGAGTTTCAAGTGAAAGAGAAGAAACAGAACACTACCGGCAGACTTTAAATAGGAAGTATTTAAGTATACTTTGGGGAGAAATCTATAACTCTGAATGTTTTCGAAAATTTCAAAAAGCTGGACCTTGACTGATCCGTTTTTAAGTTAGATATATTGACTGGTTTGTTTTAAGGCCTCCAAAGTAGCCATGAATCCATCCCCTTCTTTTCATCCCCACTGACCCCACGCACATTAGGTCCTGTGACCGCCAGGAAGAAAACAGACTGGGATACAAGGAGGTAATGTTGGACTGCGCATATGCCAGACAGGGAAGGCCTCTGGAGGTGATGTGAGTCCAGCCTTGGGGGGAGAGTCGAGTGTACACCAAGGCTCCAAGGCGGAAGTGGGCTGGACACAGACAGAAGCGCCTGGAGGTGGGGCAGTCCTGGAGGCCGGTTGGGACCGGGCCCTGAGGTGACTGGATCAGACTGAACAGGCTCTGGGCTGTGTTTTTCACTGTGACAGGAAGGAAGCTATATTTGTTTCCCGGGGCGACTGTAACAAAGTACTACCAACTAGAGGCCAGAAGTCGCCAAGCTGAGTCCTCCACCGGCTCCGAGGGGATCTGTTCCGGGCCTCTCTCCTAGCTGCTGGGCTGCCTTGACGTGGAGACCCTGACTCCAGCCTCTGCCTGTCCGGTGGCATTCTCCCTGTGCGTGCGTGCCATCACATGGCCTTTCACAAGGACTTAGTGGCGTGAGGGCTCGCTCATCTCCAGTATGACCTCATCTTAACTAATTACATCTGAGGTTCCACACAGACGCCGTCGGAGGATTTGCACTTTCAGAAGATTGCTCTGGGATGGCAGAGGGGTCCAGCTGAAGATGATGGGGGTGACTAAGCGGCGAGGGGGCTGAGGCAAGGGGTCGCGTCCCCGGGAAGGACTGATGGGCGTGCTGACGGATCAGCGATGGGGCAGATGAGGAGGAGCTGGGTCATTAAGGACCCCAGCTCTTACACACCAGCATCAAAATCTCTGCACAGCTCTGCCTGGCTCAGCGAGGCCTCAAAGCCTCACTCTCTAGCCACAAGGCCTCGCTCTGCCTCTCCCCTGCCTGGCCTTTCTCCGGATTCCTGTCCCCAGCCTGTCTCCCTCTCTGTGACCAAACCCCTCCCTGCCTAGCTGCCCCTTTCTCCAGGAAGCCTTCCTCATCCCCTCCAAGTCTGGTTCAGGGCCGCCTGGTCCTGTCAGTACTTGGTCAGCATCTGTCTGCCCAACTGGGCTACACATCCTGAGAAGAAAGGGACCCAGATGGCATTGCTCACTGCTGAGCCCAGGACCCAACACCACGGGAGTTTCCAGAGCCACAGCCTGTGCTAGGGCCGTGTGGGAGGAGGTGGGTTGGCGGGAGGTCCTGAGGAGGTCAGGCTGGGCCCCTGCAGCCCTCTTGGGAGGTGCTGGCCACTAGGATGGCCTGGTGCTCCCTGTCTATCCTGGGTGCACTCACCAGTGCGAGTGCCACTGAGAGTCTTCCTGCAAGGCCAGGACGGAAGCAGGCGTGCTGGGACCTCCTTCACAACTAGGCCCAGGAGGGAGATGAGGATGCTCGTGCGTACAGCGAGGACTGATCGCGGCCACCCAAGGCCAGGAGAATGGTGCCCCTGACAACAGGCCGGGGGCTCTAAAACCCACAGATCATCCCAGGCAGCTTAAGGACATGCAGCCTGACCTGGAAGATGGAACCCAACTGGAGGCAGAGTACTAGTTTTAGCTGGAAAGACCCTGGTGGGACCCAGAATTTCAGCTCAGCAGCCCCTGGCCAGTCCCTGCCACTGGAAGTTCTGACCTAAACTGAAGATGACACCAGAACAAGGAAAGTGTTTCGGGGAGGGGGCCTGGTCTTGGCCCCAGGGAGCAGCCGGTGAGGATGGGCACACTGGAGCAAGTCGTCACGTGAACAGAGAGCAAAAATGGCCCCTCCTTCAGGTGCTTCCAGGCCAGTGCAAGAGGCTCTTCCTCGCTGGCCCCCTGAGGCCGGGGCCCCGCCCCGCCCTGTGAGGAGTTCTGTCTCTGGCTGAGCACATGCATGTGGACGTGGGGGCCTTGGCCAGTGCAGGCGTGGGCCTGGCTCAGGTCCCAGAGCAGCAAGTAGACCCGGGTGGGTTGGAGACTGCCTGTCCGCTCGAAGCTGTTGTGCTGGGTTCTCTCACTCCATGCACCATGGCCTTTCGTGTCTCGGGATAGGAGGTGGCTTTTCTATGGCTGAAGAGTTTCTTTGGTGGGAAAGAGGCCTTGGACAGGAGGCAGAGGGATGGACTTGGTGCCCTCTCGAGGCCCAATGAGCCTCGGTGCACTGTGAATATAGGGGCGAGAGCTGTGTTAGAAGGGCCTCGGGCAGCAGTGTCGCTGACTCAGCCAGGAAGGCGGAGTCACCAGCCTGAGCTACCCAGATGCTCTCTGTCGCTGGCTCAGCCAGGGCCACAGGGTCAAGGCTGTGCTCGGCCCATGTTTTGTATCAGGGAATTGTGGCTCAGGGCTAAGGACACTCGGGGTCCGGGAATTGATTCCCAGATGTCCCGGGCAGGTGAGGCAGTGGTGGCCCCCAGAGCCGGAAGGTCAGGGAGGGTCGCCCTTGAGTAAGGTGGGAAATGTCTCTTGTGTTTCCTCAGGTTAGAAATCTGTGCTACATGGTGACAAGGCGGGAGAGAACGAAACACGCCATCTGCAAACTCCAGGAGCAGATATTCCACCTGCAGATGAAACTTATTGAACAGGATCTGTGTCGAGGTAGGCGCCTTCCCTGCCCAACACCAGCCACCTCCGTGTGCACACACTCAAGGGGTTGGGGCCCAAGAAGGGTGTGTGTATGGAGCCTGGTTTGGGGCATGTGCATGGGGCCCGGGGCCACTGGCCCCCACCCCTACCCTCCGTCATTCAGTAACTGGGCCGAGAAGGGGACCTCCCCAGGGTCCCAGGTATGTATTGTTAGGCAGGGAGCCAGAGGTTGGAGTGTGGGCATCAGGCCTGCCCTCTGAGAGCGTTCTTATCCACTAGGGACACCAGGTAGTGCCAGGGCCACAGTGGTTCAGTAGTAAATTGCATGTGAACAGGTGGGGACCAGAGGTCCTAGTGGCTGTGTGCTGGCACTGGGGCAGGAAGGGCCAGAAGCCGGCGAGATTCTCTGACCCACGTGCCTGCGTGTTGAACCTGAAGAAAGCGGCTGCCCAGTGATGGAAGAGGTCCTGTGTGCTCTTTCCCTGGCCTCAGAGGGTTCAGGCCCTGTGCCAGAAGCTATTCCCTCTTATTTCTTACTCTCCTGCATCACATGCATTTAATAGATTTGGAAATCAAAGGCCAAAGAAGCTCTGGCTTTGCTTTTATCTGTTAGTTGTGTGGATATTGCCAGACACGGGGCTCTTCCTGGAGTCTTCACATGTTAAGGAGGGCAGTGCTTGACCCCCAAAGGGTGCTCTCGTGTTGGATTTCCTGCAGCAGGAATAGCTGGATGGAGAGGGATTTCGAGCCAGGGGCGGCCACTGCCAGCTCAGCCTCTGGGTCAGGCTGGGCCTGGAGTGGACAGAGAAGAGAGCTGCCAGGCCACCCCCGGAGCCGATGCCTGAGGGCTGGCCACCCCTGCCTGAGAGCCAAGCTGCCTCATCTGCACTTTGGGATCGCCACCCACTCTGGCCCAAAAAACCAGGAGTGCCAAGTAAAGACGGTGGGTCACAGCCATGCAGAGCTCAGAGCTCGCAGTGCACCCTCAAGGCTCTGGCAGCTCCCTGGCGCCCGGAGTGGTCCCCGGCTCCCTCTCATCCGTGATTGGTTCTGTGAGCACTAACTGAGCGTGGACGGAGGCCAGGCCCTGTGCTGGGCATTGCGGGCACACTGCTGCGGGCTGAACGGACAAGGTCCCGCCCTTGTGGAGCTCACCACCTGGAAAGACAAAGGGAAGTGGTGGCCAGGGGACGGCAGCGGTGCTGGTGCAGGGACAGAGCTGTGAGGGCGGCTTCTCGGCGGCAGTGGTTCTGCAGCAGCCCCGGGCTTCCTGGGACCGCACTGTGAGCACATCCAGCCGCAGGAGCGACACAGCCGAGGCAGCAGAGTGGCACGGCCTGCAGTGCCCGAGGCACGGGATTCCCGAAGCATGTTCAAGAGTCGCAACATTTCCAGCTCCCAGGTCTGAGTGGCTACAACAGACAGCCCTTGTTCAGGGCAGAAGACCGGTTTGCCTCTGCCCGAAGCTGACGCCCTGCGTGTTGTGCGCTTGACCCCTGGCGTGGGACGTGGGCTACAGGCATATTGCCAAGGCCTGTCTGGCCAGAGGGCTTGAGAAGGCTTCCCGGTGGCAGTGGTATTTATTGAGGCTGGAGCTGAACCAGGTGAAGGCCAGGACAAGGAAAGAGCATTTTTGGAGACCCAGAGACCAGAGCTTATCTTGTTAGAGAAACTGGAAGGAAGCTGCTGGTATCGGTGCGATTAGAGCAGGAGGAAGATGTCCAAAGTGAGGCTGAGGGGTTGCCAAGGTTGACCAGGCAAGGTCCTGTGACCCTCAGAAGGAGCTCAGACTAGCTGAGGACAGTGGGGGCCTCAGAAGCCTGCCCTCACAGTATATGGGCACTGGTCCCATGTTATAGATGTGGAGACTGAGGCCCAGCAGGAGGTGCACAGGGGATCAGCAGCCGAGCTGGGAAGATTACAGAGCTGGGACCACACCCCCCAACACTTTCTTAAATCCTTATTCAGGAAGCCCTCCAGCCTGCAGCTGAGAAGCTGGGAGAACATTCCTGGCAGCTGGGCCTCCCCCTCCAGAGGCCCCTCCCTGCTTGGGTGTTCTCTGTGGCTCCCTAGACCTATATGGTCATGGGCTGAAGGGGCATGAAGGTCAGGTGTGCAGCCAGGTCTCCCATCTCCTGTCTGACCTCAAAAGCAGACCAGGAGACCAAGGCAGGAGACCAGCTCAAGGGACTAACCAAAACCTCTTGACTCCTCAGATAGTGTTCTGTCCACCTTCATGTCCAGCTCCTTGGCCTAGCATTCAAGACCCTGCCCTGTCCACTCACCTCCAGCCAGCCTTCCACCCACCAGGACTCTCCCAGGACCTGTAGGCCATGCAGATCAGGCTGCAGCCCAGATCCTGCAAGGTGGCCCTCCACCCACTTCAAGGCCCTGTGCCCTCCCCAAACCCTGCCAGAGCAGCAGTGGGCAGTTACCACACTCTCCCACACCGCCTGCCCCTGGACTCACAGGAGCCGCAGTTACCCAAGCCCCCAAGGCTCTGAGCAGGGCAAGGCGACCGGGATGGTGAGGCACCCGGTGAGGAGGGACTCCTGGGTGGCATGCAGCGATCTTGGTTCTGGCCGAGGCAGTCTGGGATAACCACCTGCTCTCTCTTTCCCTGGTGCAGAGCGGTCTGGGAGGAGACCAAAGGGCAAGAAGAGCGACTCGAAAAGGAAAAGCCGTGAGGGCCCAAAGGGCAGCCCTGAGAAGAAAGAGAAAATGAAGGCAGGGCCCGACTCAGTCCTGGGGCAGCTGGGTAAGTGGCCATGCTGGCCTGGCAGACCGGCAAGGCTCACACCGTCCCTCCACCTGCAGCCCCCATATGAGGCCGGCTGGGACCATCGGCACCCACCTGCACAGAGCGGGAGGCCCTTTGCCCAGGCACTCCACCTCCTGGCCATAAAAGAGACTAGGGTTTCGGAGCCCGGGTGCCATCCGAGAAATTCCCCTTTTGTAGACCGGGAGGCTGTGTCCGGGAGCTCAGCAACTGACAGCTCATTCCACTGGCCAGGGTCCTGGGGGCCCTGACGGGACCTAGGCCATCGGGCCCTTCTAGGAGCCACCCCCGCGCTGGGAGGTGTGGGCCCCAGGGTTCTCCATCCTTGTCCCACTCCGCCAGAACCTTTTCAATGGGCCCTCTCTTCAGTATCAGTGAGCCTTCATTACAGAGAGACCCAAAGGAGTGGCCAAAGGCACTGGCCCAACCCATCTTCGCTGTCACAGACCTCCTTACTGCTACCCCGTAAGCCAAGCAGCCCTTGGGGGGACCTCAGCAGTGGGCTTTGTCTCCCAGGACGTCACATGCTTCCCCCAGAGCATGTCTCAGGGATGGCAGTAGAGTCCCCTTCTAGGCCTCACTTCTAGCACAGAAGCCCCAGGTCGTCTCTTATCACCCTCCGTCTCAGGAAGGGGACAAGTTGGGTGTCTAATGGGAGGCTAGTCTCACTAGCTGTCCCGAGACCTGAGGAAGGGGGAGGGGAGGTGGCCTATAGCTAGAGCAGGCACTGACATCCAAGAGGGGCCTTACACCCTGATACATTGCCACCTTATTCATGCCTGACACCCTTACCCAACTTCCTTGTTTTGGAAGCTCTGGGAGGCAATGTGCATAGAAATCCAGCGCCCCCTGGTGGCCTGAGGGCATTTTCCTCCATTCCTCCGCTCCCGGCACCTCATGGCCGTGCAGGGTCAAAGGCCCTTGCTTGTTTTAATGTTCTCCTGTGGCCACCTTGAAATTCTCAATGATAATTTTTGAACAGGGAGCCTGCAAAGCCTGCTGGGGAGGGTCAGAAAGGGATTCCAGAGAGGGTGGGACTGACACCTGCTGGCATCTCACCTTCCTCCTCTCTCCCCTCGCCAGGCCTGTCCACCTCGTTCCCCATCGACGGCACCTTCTTCAACAGCTGGCTGGCGCAATCGGTGCAGATTACAGCGGAGAACATGGCCATGAGCGAATGGTCACTGAATAATGGGCACCGCGAGGACCCTGCGCCCGGGCTGCTGTCGGAGGAGCTGCTGCAAGACGAGGAGACGCTGCTAAGCTTCATGCGGGACCCCTCACTGCGACCCGGCGACCCTGCCAGGAAGGCCCGTGGCCGCGCCACCCGCCTGCCTGCCAAGAAGAAGCCACCACAGGATGGGCCTGGTTCACGGACGACTCCGGACAAACCCCCCAAGAAGCCCTGGGGCCAGGATGCAGGCGGCGGCAAGGGGGGTCCAGGTCAAGGACCACCTGCCAGGAAACCACCACGGCGAACACCTTCGCACCTGCCGTCCAGTCCTACAGCTGGGGACTGTCCCATCCCCACAGCTCCCAAGAGCCCCCCACCGCTGGCCCCTGACACCCCCGACGAGGCAGCCCCCATGGCCGCCGACTCGAATGTCCAAGTGCCTGGCCCAATGGCAAGCCCCAAGCCCTCAGGCCGGCTGCGCCAGTCCCGCGAGAGCAAGGGAACCCGGAGGTCATCGGGTGCCAGGCCTGATGCTGGGACAGGACCTCCTTCTGCTGTGGCCGAGAGGCCAAAGGTCAGCTTACACTTTGACCCTGAGACTGATGGCTTCTTCTCTGATAGGGAGATGAGCGACTCAGATGTGGAGGCTAAGGACAGCGGGGTACAGCGGGGTCCCCGGGAAGCAGGGGCTGAGGAGGTGGTCCGCATGGGGGTTTTGGCCTCCTAAGTCACCCCTACCCCGTCTCAGGCCCTGCCCCAGTCCCCCACGAGGCCTCAGCCCAGTCACAACTGCCATTTCCAATCTGCTGAGTGTCCCAGACTCTCAAGGCTGCCACTCTGTTGTGGTTTTATTTTTAATACAGAGAGAGTTTCGAATTCTACACTGTTGTCTTTCCTCTGTGCTGGCCTAGGACATTAGGATTCCTCCCACAGCTCTGGCTGCAGGACCGGGCCAAGTCCTGTGCAGCACCCATGTGGCGGCGGCAGCCCCGCCCGGCGTCGCTGGGCTCCTGGCTAGATGCAGACAAGGTGAAGGAGAGCTCAGGACGCCAGCCCGCTGCCACTGGGTGACACAGAATGTCGTTTGGGCATTATTTCATGGCAGATGGGCCGGCCCAGGGCCTGCCCACCTTGCCCTCAAATTCCACTGGAGTCCATTTGGGGGGTCCTGCTGCACTCCACTGATCCCCAAGGAAGTCTATAATAAGTGATACCCAGCCAGAGTCTACTCACTGTCACAAGCACAACGAGCTTACATGAGAAAGCACTGAGGGGGCGCAGAGGGCCCTGCTGGTTCCAGGGGAACCACCACCGCTCCTGTCAACCCACATCGAAGGCCTGCCCACCCACCCCGCGACCCTCCACTCCCTCGCTGCTCGGCCCCTGCCAGCGCCCAGCCCTGCAGCCCCGGGAAGGGGTTTCCAGAATCCTTCCTGAGCTGTGCCACTTACTCAGGGGACTCCCAGGCAGCCAGCCACCAGTGCCAGTGGAGGGCTGCCAGGGAGGGCCAGTGCCCAGACGGGGGCGTGGGCTCAGACTTGCCCGCGGAGAATCGCTCCGGGCTCCAACTTCCTTCCTTCCGTAGGAGCCAGTCTCGGCCAAAGTCTGGTCACTCCCAGACAGCTGACCAGGCCGTTCGCCTTTTCAGGTTTCCCAGTCCTGCTAAGAGATGAGCTGCTTCCTCGGTTTCCTTCTGGAAACTCCTTCCAACTAGCAGTGGGATCCCGGGGCCCAGGCGGCCGCCTTGGCTGCTGGGGCTGTTTTCAGTCTTGCTGGAGGTTCCTGGTTCCTCTCCCTGTGAGCCTTAACCCCCTTTCCCAACTGTGCCCTCCCTCCCCACCACCCACCCTCCTCTCCCCCCTCCCCTCCCCTCCAGGTCCAGGTAGTTGCTCTGAAGAGTTTTAGTGGAGTGGCCCCAGGGTGATAGCTCAGGGAACAAACAAAAAAGGAATTCAGTGAAAACGTGTGTTTTTTTCATTTGTGAATTACTCCTGGGTCACTTCCGCCACTGGTAAAGCCAGAACTTCTCCAACAAGAACCTTGCAAAAGTCCAGTGACAGTCGAGTCATTCTGTGGATGCCAAAGAATATTTTGACCATAATACAGCACAGCCTGGACCCAGCACCTTGTCACTTGGACTTTTTTTAAAGGAGTTCTTTAGCAACAGCTTACAGGAACATGTTCCTTGCACACACCCAAGGAGACCAGCCCGAGCTCTTGGAAGAGGATGCTGTTCCGCCGCCCGACTGTGGAAACCGGAACCAGGTGTTGGATTTCAAATCCTGGACTGGGCCCACCGTGAGCTTTCAGAAACGGCCTCACAGTGGGGAGGAACACGCGGGAAACCGGCACGGCCCAAGTCCTGACCGTGAGGTTCCCCCGTGCGAATGAACACACAGCGCAATTCGGGGATGGGGAGCAGCTTGACCACTCGCCCCCGACTCCACAACTACCGAGGTACGACAGTGGCGTTGTCATTGACACTCAGCTTTATGTGAATTTTAGCAAAACAGGAAACAAAGGTGATGACTCAGTTCAGGGGATCGGACGAATGTGTCCGGTTGGAATGGACTCAGCAGGCTTCAAGGACTCCGGGCGTTGGGATGGCATGAGCTACCGCGTAGTTTAGTCTGCCTGCCACCTGGGTAGCAGTGGCCAGTGCAGTGTCAGCAGCAGCGTCCCAACCCCGTTCTCTGTTTACTGCCTTTGAACAGACCTCCTTCCTCCCCCGTGCTTCACGTCACAGCCTTGTCTGTGCTGGATTGCTCAGTCTGACCTCGCAGGAAGCAAAGGGATGAGCTTAAAGAACAACCAAACTTTCCCTGGGGTGAGGGGACTAGGGTGCCAGGAATGGCTTCGGTCCAGGAAACTCAGCACTTGCCCCCTGACCCCTTCATCCATCCCAAGGCAGGGTCTGGGCCCCCTGGAGGCAGGAGAGAACCTGGGAGGGAGTACGGGGCAGCTGGCACTCTTCAGGGGCCTCTGCTCAGGTTGGCTCTGGGTTCTGGCCCTCTTCTCTCCTGCCTCTTGCTTTGTTTGGGCAGATTATCGCTGGGGCATGGTGTCTGGTTAGGCTGGTGGGGGCCCCTCCCAGGCCAGGCCAGGCCCTAACCTCCCCTCACCAGGCAGCTGCCCACCTTCAGGATGTCCACCTGCTGCAAGGAGGACGAGGATGCCGGGTCCACTTCTTCCCTCCATTAGTCACGGCCCCTTCACTCTTTGTCCAGCCTCTGTCCATCGTGTTGAAGGTCTTGCCACCCCTGAGGTTAAGGTGAGGAGAAGGCAGACGGGAAGAGGCCTTTCCAGGCCGGAGGCTGGGGCAGATCTTGCCCCCGCCCACACTGCCCACACTCACTGGCCCTCAGGGAGGGAGAAGCTGCTGTCACTCATCCTGGCCGTCATCCTCATTTCCCAGGCCCAGCTGCCCACCGTCCCCTCCCCCCTCATCACAGTGAGAAAGGATAATGTGCAAGGGAAGTATTTTTATGGATCATAAATGTATTTTACAGCAAATGAGGAGAAAGGTAGAAGGGTTTATTTTATTAAATGAGCACTGACTTGGTGACAGTGCGTGAGAGGCCACCCAGGTTTCCACATGGGGGCTGGACTGTGGCTGTGCCCACGTGCATGCGTGTCCCTGGGGGTGGATGGGCACACCATGGGACGTGCTAGGGCAGTTCCTAGAGAATCAGCTGCCCAGCTCTAACAGACATGGGCAACAGCTGGACTTGGCCTTCCCTTGCTCACTGCCGGATGTGGCCAACCTCTGCCCATGTCCAAAGCTCTGCAGAATGGTCTGGATGCCTGTGGCAAGGTCCTTGGGGAGGCCACTTCCCATGCCCCTGGCCCAGCTGGCCACATTGGCCAAAGAGCCAGGGCTGGAGTCTGGGACTTTTGGTTGTTCTTTAGGGCACTTCCTGCCACCTTGTCCCTCAGATGCACAACACTCTGTGCTCCACGTCGGCTCGGGGTGGGGGATGATATGAATGTCACAGGAGGAGACACCTTCTGTCTTTGTTTCAAAGAAAGTGATGTGCCATTTGTTAATATACAAGAGAAATATTGAAAATATATTGAAAAGAGCAATTTTAAATTATTTTTGGCTTATGTTGCAATATTTATTTTCTTGTATTAGAAAAGATTCCTTTGTAGAGAAAAAATGTATTTTTCATTAACGCAAAGACCTATTTCTCCTTTTTGTACATTGTCCGTGTTCGCTACCCTTGATGAGCAATAGAATGTATGGCCGCCCTGGTGTGGCCAGCGCCCACCGTGCCCTGCATGACATGTGTTGCCGCTGCTACGTAGCTTTCAGTCCCATCCTGTCCTGCTCACTCCTGGGCTTCCAGACCTGGCCACCCCCAGGGCCTGTGTCTCAAGGAGCCCTTTGCACTCCTCATGTGTTGGCAAACGCAGTTAATAAAGCAATGTTTTCTGTGCTGGTCGGTGTGAGGCTTCGTTGCATTGAGTGGGGCAGGGGCCTGAGAGTCCTGTGCGCAGACTCGACAGTGGCCCAGTGAAACAGCAGTGCTCCCTGGGTGTCCCAAGGGACCTGCTGCCACCCCCTCAGGAGTCATCATGGTGATGGTCACAGTGACGGCTCCATGGGCCAGCGGCTGTGCTTAAGAGCTGAGTTTCTTTTGCCCCTCACTGTCGTCGTCCCCTAGGATTCAGAGCGGATGAGGGGTATACCCAAAGCCACACCTCTGGTAAGAGGGGAAGTCCTACATCACAGGCAGGACCGTTGGATTCTTCCCGCCCCCATGAGCCACCTGCCTGGGACAGTGGGGAGGTTTGGGAGGGAGCTTAGCAATGTCCCTACACCAGGGAAGAATTGTGCTCAAGTGTGTGTTTCATTCATATTTTCTGAGCACCGACTCCGCTCCAAGCTCTGGAAAGTGTGGGAAGTGTCACTGTCCCTCCCGGGGCAGCTCACAGTCCAGCAGGAACCCAGACATGAGGGAATGGGAGTCATGGAGGCCCGGGCTGATTGGCGGGGAGTAACACCATTAATTCATTCAACAATGAATCCATTTGATCACACACCTGGTTCAGCCAGTGCTCTGGGTTGTACACTGTGCATGTCACCAGGGCCTGCCCTCAGAGCTTCCAGGCAATGGGACCTGAAGAATAAACAGTTGCTTGCCCAAAGGGAGCTGGATAGAAGGAAGAGACAAGAAACATTCCTGGTGGAGGACTCGGCACAGGCCAAGACGGGTCAAAGATGCGTGGAGTGGGTCTCACCCCTGAGCCCACGGGAGGCTGTGTGGAAAGGGATTGAATTGGGGCTCTAGCTTCTGGAGCCGCTGACTTAGTCATTTAAGACAGCAAACTGCCCCATTTCCTAACCAGTGCAATAGGAGGCAGGTCCCCACAGGCACCTCCAGACGCATAAAGTTCTGCGACTCCACAGCATTGGAAATAAACCTGGGGGCTCCTGGGAGGCCCCAGGAGCTGTGATTTGGAGCTGCCCTGGGCTCAGCACCACAGCCTCTCCCTTCGCCCAGGCCAGCCCGATGCCACAGTGACCCAGAGTCACGCGAGGTCCCCCCACACCCCTGCAAGACCCGCACCTGACAGCACACCCAGCTGACAGATGCGGGGCACCTGTGGGTCGGAAGCAGCCATGCTCAATGGAAATAACGGTACAAGTAAGTGCAGTAGCTACACATTTTTAAAAGTACAGGAAAAATTAATTTTAATAATTTTATTTAACCCATTATATCCCAAATATGATCACATAAACATGTAATTAATATAAAACACTTATTAATAAAATATTTTGCATTCTGTTTGCGCTGTGTGTGTGCTGCACTTACACCTCATTTGGATGAGCCACGTTTCAAGCTCAGTAGCCACGTGGCTGACAGCGACTCCATGGCAGCGCAGCCCTGGAGCCGTCAGCTGTGCCTGGGTGGCCTTGGGCTCATATCTGATCGGTGCTCCTAGGCCAGTGATGGCGAACCTTTTGAGCTCGGCGTGTCAGCATTTTGAAATAACCTAACTTAACTCTGGTGCCGTGTCACATATAGAAATTTTTTGATATTTGCAACCATAGTAAAACAAAGACTTATATTTTTGATATTTATTTTATATATTTAAATGCCATTTAACAAAGAAAAATCAACCAAAAAAAATGAGTTAGCGTGTCACCTCTGACACGCGTGTCATAGGTTCGCCATCACTGCCCTAGGCCTTCACTCCTGTCACTGCCTCTGCCCTCCCTGCCCCCTGAGAGCCCCCGAGGACAGGACAAGTAGGCTGACTAGGTGGAGGCTTCCCGTGGAGGCCAGTTCTCTGCCAGCAGCTCCTGGGGGGCGGGGAGGGGGTGTCCACTCACCCAGCACTCACTGAGCACCTGCTGCTGGGCCCTGAGGCCCAGGATGACCACAAGCCCCTGTGGAGAGACCAGGCCGGTGTGGGAGACGGACTTTAATCAGATAATCCCAAAGCAATGTGCAGTCACTCAATGAGACTGTGTGGCAAGTGAATGTGCGGCCTGCAGGGGGGAAGGTCTGCCCTCCCTGGACTCCCTTTACTCTGGCTACTCCTGCAAGTAAGATCTGGGGCGCCATCTACCGCCCGCTGGGCCCCAACCCAGAGATCTCCAGTCCTGAAACCCACAGGGCCAGAGCCAGCCCTGCATTCCCGGGGCTCAGACTCCAGCCTCTTGGCCCCTGCACTCCAACGCCTCCCAGTGCAGAGAATCTTCTCCATCAACCACGGGCACAGGGGCAGCTCACGGACCCGAGGCCTCCTGGGAGAATAAGGCATCGGCTGAGGCCTGCTGGGTCCCCAACCTGGATTGAGTGTGGAGGCCAAGGAGACCCAGGCCCTGTCTTCCTGCAACTGCCAAAGAAAGGCAGGAAGTCAGCAGTGGGCTGGAGAGGGAGCATGTCCTACTCCCAGGGCTGGCCTCAGTCCTTATTGCACCTGTGTCTGTGCCCAGAGCTGCCAGAGGAGGCAGCCAAGGCCCCTTTCCTTGGAGACTAGCTCAGGACTCGGAGGCCAGGAAATGCGGGCTGCTCACAGTGGTCTCACAGCTGCCCTCCCCTCACAGGAGGCCTCCCATGCTTCGCCTGCCAGGCTCTTACGGGCATCCACGAGGGCCAACTCCTTTGCACTGCGAGGGCTGAGCCAGCCCCCCGACCTGTGTAGTCTGCCCAGCCACCCACTCTTCATCCCCCTGATGAGAGACTCAGGCAGAGGCACATAAGGTTTCATGATCACCATGTTGCCCAATAAAAAATGAGTTAATAAAATGTGAATTTTAGGGCAGTCTTTGGGGTTCAGGCAGACTCAGAGGGAGGCAGGAATGGATGAGGGATTGGTCAAGCAGGTGACTTACAGGGCCAGCTGAACGGAGCAGGGCGACGCTCCATACCCAGTGCTCTGAGCCAGACCTGGAGCTCAGAAGCATGCACACCATCCGTCCTGAGGGACCTGGGTCGGGACGCAGAGGCCCTGGTGCTGGCTTGTCAGGGAGACCTTCAGTGGGTTCGGCAGCAGGGCTGCCAGATTTAGCAAATAGAAATACAGACACAGTGAAATTAGAATTTCGACAAACAATGAATAATGCTTTAGTATAAATCTGTTCCAAATACCACATCCTGTATTTTTCCTGGCAATCCCAGTGGGAGGCCTCACATCCTCTGCTACACGGTGTCTAGGCAGAGGGTTGGTGCTGGCGTGGGGTTTACCGTTGTATACAAACTGGGGCAGACCCAAGACTGTCCGCCCAACCCAAAGCGCTCACCCCTGCAATGCAAGAGCCATGGAAAGGGGCTACAGCCGGTGGCCAGGCCAGACAGAACCCAGCCTGCACCTGTCTTACTGTGCCTCAGCCCTGAGGCCTCCCAACCCAAGCTGAACAGAACTCGGAGGTGTCCCAGAAGGAACCTCGCTCCCTGCAGCTCCTTGAGGCCCATGGTCCTTTTATTTGCTGACGGGTCAGCATCTGAAAGAGTTCACGTTGGTTGCAGCACCATTCACTATAGCCAAGAGGTGGCAGCAACCCAAGTATCCATACAGTGGTTCTCAACCTTCCTAATGCCGCAACCCTTTAGTACAAATACAGTTCCTCATGTTGTGGTGACCCCCAACCATAAAATTATTTTCGTTGCTACTTCATAACTGTAATTTTGCTACTGTTATGAATCGTAAATATCCGATATGCAGGATGTATTTTCATTGTTCACGACCCACAGGTTGAGAACCGCTGCAATGGATAAAGACAATGTGGTAGATACATGCAGTGGGACAGTATTCATTCTTGAAAAGGAAAGAGACTCTGACACGTGCTCTGACATGGATGGCCACTGAACGCACAATGCTAAGTGAAATCAGCCAGTCACAAAAAACACACTGCACAATTCCCCTTACATGAAGTATCCAAACTTTCTATGCTGTATCAAACTCACAGAAACAGAAAGTAGAGTGGTGATTGGCAGGGGCTAGGGGAGAAGCAGGTGTGAGTTGCTTGGCGGGTGCAGAGGCAGGATGGGGGCCTGGGCTCTGGCGCACAGCAGTGTGCTTGTTGGTGACGGTACTGTGCTGTACACTTGGAAATTGCTGGGAGGGTAAATTTTGTTTTGTGTTTTTCTGCCACCATTTTTAAAAAAAGAATACTATACAGGAAAAAATATCCTGCCCTAGCTGGTTTGGCTCAGTGGATAGAGTGTCAGCCCATTGACTGAAGGGTCCCAGGTTTGCTCGATCCCCAGTGGGGGGCGTGCAGGAGGCAGCCGATCAATGATTCTCTCTCATCATTGATGTTTCTATCTCTCTAGCCCTCTCCCTTCCTCTCTAAAATCAATAAAAATATATTTTAAAAAAATATCCTGCTACATTCAATAATGTACAACTGCTTTGTTGCAACAAAAGACATAATATTAAGCAAAAAGAAGCCATTCTAAAATATTAAAAGGGGCCAAAACCGGTTTGGCTCAGTGGATAGAGCGTCGGCCTGCGGACTGAAAGGTCCCAGGTTCGATTCCGGTCAAGGGCATGTACCTGGGTTGCAGGCACATCCCTAGTAGGAGATGTGCAGGAGGCAGCTGATCGATGTTTCTCTCTCATCGATGTTTCTAACTCTCTATCTCTCTCCCTTCCGCTCTGTAAAAAATCAATAAAAAATATATTAAAAAAAAATAAAAAAAATAAAAAAAAAATAAAATATTAAAAGGGAAAAAAGAGTTCAAGTTGGGTCTCTGCCTTTTGTGGAGCATCAATGATCCTCCTACATCCCCCAACTCAAACTCAGGCCTCTTTTTATTATTGTTATATCCCTCCCAAGGCTTTTTGCACAGCGCTGTAGGGAAATATGGCTAACGCAGGAGTGAGGAGACCAGGGTTCGAGTCTTCTCTCTGCCACTGATGTACCTCAATTTTCCCATCTGTACAATGGGAAAAGAGGTGTGGTTACTGGGATTTCTAAAGTCCAGGTCCTGGGGGGAGAGTCCATGGTCAGAGGATGTAGTCAGTGAGGATCCAGTGAGAGGCTGCTGGGCCCTGGAATTTAAGACCCTGGGTGAGGTGGGCTGGTTGGCAGATGAGGTCGGTGAGCTCCCAGACTGGCCTTGGGCAGCGGGAGAGAAGGAAGCTTTACCCACTCATTTTGTGACCTTCACCGAATCAGATGCCTGTCACACGGTGAAAGGGGCAGTAGGTGCATAGCGGTAGTCTTGGGTGTGACCATGGAACGAGATACGAGGTCTGGTTGGGACAATGACAGGGTTAAGCATGAAACAGGGCCTCAGGCACCGGAAGGAAGGTGAGGCATCTGTCCTGCAGGCTTGGGGACGGGGCCTAGACCACCTGCCTCTGTTCTGGGTGACAGCTGTTCTAAGACAGGCCACCTGGGTCTAGAAGTTTGTGTTCAGTGGGTGATCCCCTCACTCCGCTTCCATCCTCAGCTAACATTAGCTACCTGTGGCCATTCCGGTCTAGAGAATTCATCCATGAATGCACCATGAAGAAGGAAGCGACTAGAAATAGGATCTAGACGGCTGTGGGGTAATAATGGAGAATTAGTGACCTGCATTCTGGCCCTTTCTGGGCCTGAGTTTCCTCATTTATTACATGAGGATGAGAGTTCCTGCTGGCCCGCCAGGCAGGGTGGCTGAGAGGCACAAAGGAGGCATGGGCGTGAAGTGGGTAAAATGAGGAGCCACTGGAGGCGCAGAGGACAGGAGAGGCGGGGCTTGAGGCAGGGAGGCCAGAGGAATCTGTACTCTCCCTTCCTGGAAACTGAGCCCGGGCAGCCCTGTTGTTTGCAAGTCCTCATGTGCCTTCCTACCCCTTCCCACCCCAGCCAGGACAACCAGGGTCTGGGGTCAGGGCAAGGCACTGGCCACCTGCAGCTCCCTGGGCAGGGCTGGGGGAGGGGCTGGGTGTAAACAGCTGGTGCTCATCCTGGAAGCAGCTCATGTGATGCCTGTCACAGTCAGCTGCCTGGGCCTGGGCAACACCCACCTCCCCAGCACTCTGGGCTCCCTGCCGCCATCCTGTTCACCCGAAACCTTGTATCCCAGGAGTCTGGAGGCAGCTGAAGAGGACGTCCCTCCTGTCCCCACCTCCTAGCTCCCTTTGCAAAGAAGGAATGTTCCATTGCTGGGCATCAAATGCTGTGATCAACAGGAAACTCAGAAGAGCAGCCAGGATTTGCAGGAGAAGCAGAGGGGGAAAGTGACTCAGCAGAAGAAACTTGCTGGTGGATGTTCTGGACTGCTATTCTGGGGCTCTGGGTGATGGCCAGGTTCTGGTGACAGGTGCAAAGCCTTGCTTCCAGGTGCCAGCTGTAGTATTCATGCCCATTGGCTGGCCGAGGGAGGCCGAGGGGCTTGGCAAGGAGCTCCGGTGGGCGGGTCTGACCCTGCCTCACCCAATGTAAGACACACAAATGGGCGCATATCCAACGGGGAGCCGTGTGCCAGGTGGAGGCATCAGGAATCAGAGGAGATGCTCAAATCTTAGGGGCCCCTCTCCCCTCCAGGAGCACTGCCTTCTAGTCAAGAAAGGGAGTGGGACTGGCCGCAGCCTGCACCATCAACCCTGGGTGCTCAGGGTTGGATGGGGGAGAGACATGAAAGCTTGTGCTCAACTAACCACCTTCTCTAGGCTGAATTCTAGTGACAGAGAGCCTGTCATTTTGAAAGCCACCCAGTGCTAAGCCATCTCTGTTAAAAAAAAACAGCTTCCTCAAACTCAACTGCAGTTGTCTCCTTAAAACTTGGCCTTTTTGTTCACATCGTCCTGAGCCCTGTAGCCACAGAGATCAAGTCCAATCCACTGTTCCCGGTGCTGGTCGATGAGTTAGGGTACCCTGCCCACACGGCTTTCCAACTTCAGTCCTTCCCTCAGGGTTAGAACGCAGGGTATTGCCGTTTCCACTGCACTTCCACCCCAGAGCCCCACACTGTTCAGGCAGAGCAGTCCCAGCTCAGAGGCTGCAGAGGGAATGGCCACAGAGGGACAGAAGCTGTCAGCTCCCGCCTGCCAGCCGGGTCCTCAGAGAGCGCCCCCTGGCCTCAGCCAGGTCATCTGTAGGTTGGCAGGAGCTGCTGTTTCGATAGCTTCAGCACGTGTTTTAGTTTTAACCCAAACCAGAACCTTTCCTATTAAACAACAAAGAAAAGGCCTTCACAGCTGAACGCTTTCCTAAAAGAAGGGGCTCATTAAGCCATATGCCAGCCAGAAAGAACCAGATCCTGCGGCACGCGGCCCAGCCGCCAGCAGCAGCGCCGGACGAACAGAGGAGACACCGCGGCCGCCGTCCTGGGCTCCTTCGTGCTTCGGGTTCAAGGGAGAAAGATGTAAGTTGTTTGAAAGAATCGGCTACAGATGAAGGGTGTGCAGAGGAGTGTTCTGGGGGAGGGGCAGAGGCCCCAGGGAAGCAGTGGTAGCTGTTGAGGGTTGGTTGTGGGCAACAGTCCGGAAGGCCACGCGCAGCAAGGCTGGAGGCGCCTGGTGGTCTGTGGCTCCTCGTGGTTGGCTCCTCGGCTCTTCTCCTTTAGAGAATCCAGAAAGCCGCCTGGACGGTAATGCCAAGTGTCCACCTACACTCAGGCAGGGGAGCCGTCTCTGTTGGTTTCGCCCAGCAGCTGTGGCTGATTAACCTCTCTTGTCTCTTCCTTCCGACCTGTGGCTTACTGTCGATCAGGACATCTCCGTTGTGTGTTTGTTTCATCATTGCTGTCATTTAATTCAGGACATCTCAGCTGGGGGGTCTGGGTCATTTGCCTCGTCAGCGCCACACATGCAGGTGCACCTGCTCAGTGGTCAGTGTGGCACTTGGAGAAGAACACATGCCTGCCCAGGTGGTCCCAACTTCAAAGCAGCATGAACTCGTCCCGACCATGGCCCCGCGGGCGGGCTGTCCTGACCATGGCCCCGCGGGCGGGCTGTCCTGACCATGGCCCCGCGGGCGGGCTGTCCTGACCATGGCCCCGCGGGCTGTCCTGCCCTTGGCCCCGCGGGCGGACCGTCCCGACCATGGCCCCGCGGGCAGGCTGTTCTGGATCACTGGCCCCTACCTTGGCTTGGAAAACATGGTCATGCGTCATCAAAAGCTGGTTTGGGAATCAGTGTGAGAAATAATGTACTTAATTACAAGTAAGAAGCAGGTTGAGATGTGGGAAAAGAACAGCCCTTTCCTGCCTCCTGCTCTGCAGGCTTTCCTCTCACGCTTGCCTCCTCCTGACACCTTCTCCACACAGCACCTCCCCAGGCACGGGCTCTCCCAGCCCGCAAACCACTGTCCTTTTCTGCTATGCCTTTGTCTTTGCTGTTCTATCCTCTCTTGCCCCTTCTGCACTTAACCAATTTGTACTCCTTTAAGATTCACTTCTGGTGCCCCCTTTCTAGAAACCTCGATAGTCTGGGGGCTTCTTATTGCCGTGCACAGTGCCTTCAGCAGATCTCTGCCCTTGTTTCATTATGCAACGCGGGCCCAGCAGGCAGGTGTTCAGGACATGTCTGCTGACTGAAGGAAAGGCAGGCAGGAAGTGAGGCCAAGCGCCCCGACCTGAATCCAACCCCAGCACAATCCTCGGTAAATGCCCGGTGCTAACGAACGGTTTCCTGTAGGGGTAAGGCTGTGTGTGAGAGAGAAAAAGACAGAACCTGGCGAGTAGGGACCCTGCCTGTTTTGCACAGCCCAGGACTGGCACTTGGAGTGGTGGGCAAAGTCACCAGGTAATCAGACGTCAGGTCACTGCTTCTCCGAGGAGGAAGGCAGGCTGAGGCCCCAGAGAATCCAAAAGGGGCCCCGTTGCCACCCGACTGCCGGAGGACCGGTGATGCTGAGCTGGCCCCAAATAGAAGCTGGGTGCAACCTCAGACTATTCCCTAAATAGCTTTGTGCCCCTGCCATCTGCCGCCAGGCAGTTAGGAACGAAAGCAGCTTCCTTCAGGAAGAGCTGTCTCCCCAGCCATGGGGCCCTTCGTTACAACAAGCTGCCACCTACTTGGCCTCCCTGGCGCCCAGAACAGGCTAGAGCTCTCCTGTCTGTCCCTTCCTCGGAGGGGCCCTCGGCCAATCAGGTCTCAAGGTGAAGTCCCCAGGATGGAGAAAGTCAACTTGCTTTTCTTTCTTTTTTTTCTTTTCTTTTTTTTCAATATTTTATTGATTTTTTACAGAGAGGAAGGGAGAGGGATAGAGTTAGAAACATCGATGAGAGAGAAACATCAATCAGCTGCCTCCTGCACACTCCCTACTGGGGATGTGCCCGCAACCAAGGTACATGCCCTTGACCGGAATCGAACCCGGGACCCTTCAGTCCACAGGCCAACGCTCTATCCACTGAGCCAAACCGGTCAGGGCTTTTCTTTTCTTTTTGACAGTATTACAGATGCCCCCATTCCTCCCTCCCATTGCCCGCTCCATCCAGCCCCTGCCCCACCCCAGGCCTTCCCCACACTATTGTCTGTGTCCATGGGCAATGCATATATGCAGAGACTAGTAAATTCTTTGGTTAATCTCTCCCCTCCTCACACCCCTGCCCTTTGAGATCTGTCAGTCTGTTCTACAACGTGCTTTACTCCAGACTGCAATCAATGTGGTGTGACTTCCCAACTACAAGGTGGGTCTAAAGAGATTTCAGCCCTAGCCGGTTTGGGTCAGTGGATAGAGCATCGGCCTGTGGACTGAAGGGTCATGGGTTCAATTCTTGTCAAGGGCACATGCTCAGGTTTCGGGCTCAATCCCCAGAAGGAGGGCATGCAGGAGAAGCCGATCAGATTCTCTCTCATCATTAATGTTTCTCTCTCTCCCTTCCTCTATGAAACAAACATATATTTATTAAAAATAATTTCAACCCAAACCCTAGCCCTTGCTAGAAGAGAATGGTACTTGATAATATTTGTAATCACTCTGGTTTCTGAGAGTTTGCTAATCCCGAATGAAATAGGATTACCATTCCACTGTTGAATTTCACTCCGTTTTAGCTCAAGAAAGCAGTAAACAAAAATTTCTGGTTTATGTAGACTTGTACTCCTGAAACCAATATAATTTTATTAACCAATGTCACCCTAATAAATTCAATTTTTAAAAAAGTACTTAAAAATTTCCATTTTGACCCCCACCCTCACCCCTGTGTTTCTCTCCCTGTCCACCTAAACCTCACCTTCAATTATTTCTTCCCCTCCTTTACTTTTAATAGCCATGAAACATGCCATGTGCAAAGCTCTTTGACTGGAGGAATGTGTTACCCATTAACCCAAGCCCTTTCAATTCGATCAAAGAAAACACTTCAGATCTTTTTGCAACATTATCAGCTTGTCTGTAGTGGCATATTGCCATCACCGAAGTCAGTGACTTTAATAAACATCTTAAAATTGTTCACCACAATGTCCCACCCAAATCAAATTTCCATTCCAAAGCAAGGCTTACTTTACTAAGTAATAGCCAGAAATTACTGAGACTTGGTGTCTAATTTTAGATAAATTAATAAACAAGAGGCTTTGTAGACATAGGCCCTGAACTTTGTCAATTAACTGAATCTCCAGCTGAACCCTGTGGAAGAGAGGTGGCAGAAACAGAGCCTTGTTTTAGGACATTTTTTAAAATGATTTTTTGAGAAAGAGAGAGAGAACCTCTATTTGTGGTTCCACCCATTTAGGCATTCATTGGTTGGTTGTTGTATGTCCCCAGTCCCTGACCAGGCATCCAGGGCTCAAACCTGAAACCTAGGCTTAACAGGAAGATGCTCTAACCAACTGAGCTACCCCACCAGGGCTTTAATCATCAGGTTTCTAAGCTGTTGTTCTTACCTTTCAAAGAGGAGGATGGTGGTCACTTTACATTGTTTCCTAGGAAGTTCCCCTGTTCCCAACAAGGGCTTTGCATACTCTACTGGGGGCTGTTACTTGCATTACTTGTACCTTACAAGTATCAGATAGTCTAGTTCAGTGGTCGGCAAACTCATTAGTCAACAGAGCCAAATATCAACAGTACGACGATTGAAATTTCTTTTGAGAGCCAAATTTTTTAAACTTAAACTATATAGGTAGGTACATTGTTATTAACTTAATTAGGGTACTCCTAAGGCTTAGGAAGAGCCACACTCAAGGGGCCAAAGAGCCGCATGTGGCTCGCGAGCCGCAGTTTGACGACCATGTGTCTAGTTGATAATTTTGTAGCTAAATTCAAGAAAATGAGCTAAATAAACTGGACTTTATTTTCTTAGCATTTGTCCCTTCAATGCAATTACTATCTACTTAGCTTCAATTCACAAATAACTTGAATCCATAGGTAAATCTCTATTTGATGGGCCCAATTTTAATAGAACCAATAGAATGATTGCTTATATTAAAAGAGCTAGCACAGCCCTGGCCGTGTAGCCAAGTTTGTTAGAGCATTGTTCCAATAAACCAAGGTTGTGGGTTCGCTCCTCAATCAGGGCACATACAAGAATCAACCAATGAATTCATAAATAAGTAGAACAACAAATCAATGTTTCTCTCAAATTCATAAAAATAAAAGAGCTAGCACAATGCTTGTTGCCATTCTGCACACGGTTAGTGGGAAGGCTAAAGTGATGGCTGTAGAAAGGTTTTATATTTGCATTTAAGTCTCAAAAGTAGCTTTTTAATCATTACCAAAATGATTTTTTCTTCACTGATTGGCCAATGATTAGTGTTATTATTACTCAGTATTGTTATATCTCTGTTTTTCCTAAATGAAAAATCCATACTGGCATCAGAAAACCTAAAAAGCTTGTTACAGATTCAGATTATTGCCCTCCACCCCCCTTCCCTATCTGAATCACAATATTTGGTGGAATTTTTTTTGCACGTGTGTGTGTGTGTGTGTGTGTGTGTGTGTGTGTGTGTGTTGAAAGCTCCCCAGGAGGTTCTGATGCATAAAGCATAGAACCTTAGTATAGATAAAACCAACTGGTTGCCTCATTTTTCACATTTCAACAGTCAACTCTGTGTAAGTCCTACTTTAGTTTGCCCACAGTTGTTTCCAGTCTCATAAGGCAAATTAAGTCTTGGTACTTAGCAAAGTTTCTGTGAATCCTTGTACAAAGGGAAAGTTCTATTATTGTCATAATATCACAGTCTAACGAGTAAAATGAAAATTACAACTGGACGATAGAAATGGAACTTGATACTAGGGTTTTTCAATGACAAGATTAGCATTTTATTTTTCTATTCCTGACAATCAAATTCATAGGAGGTGAAGAGATAATAGAACATAAAAATAACATACAAACACAATTCAAGAACATTTAACCATCTATTGTAGTGTTCTTTTTAAAATACATAAAGGTAAACAGAAATATCTTTATATAAATTATGCTTAACAATCTGTATACACTGTAAAACAACTGTTAAAATTCACACTAAGATACTAGTGCAAGCAGTGTACAAAAGTGCAAACAAGGTTAGTGATGAAAACTTATCACCACCTTACCACTTCGACATACTCTGCGTTCAGCCAAACACTGAAGGCCTCACCATGGAAAACGCTTTGATCACTTATAAAACCACCGACTACATTCACCCTCGTGCTCTCGCCTCAGTATGGCAGCTGATTGCACTCAGGTTGGGAGCAGCACCAGGGAATACAGAAACCTGTGTAGAGTAGGCCATTCTGATGTGAATCCTTATACTTGACAATGAAAACAATTCCAAAGACAACTTGTATGTCAAAACTGTAGAACTGTCACCCCTTTTTACACTCCCCCCATTTTTGATATGTATTTTTGCCCTCCAAATTTTTTAAACTAAAATTAAACCTAATCCTCCTCCCCTATTTAAAATGCATGCTGAAGAATTCATCCACGCCAATGCAGCTTTTCCAAAAATTAATTCTGTGTAAAATCACACAAAAGCCTTTCCCATTTTTGCCCTAAAATCTATTTTGGGTGGGGGCACTTAAAAAACAAAGTTGACTTTGGATAAGTTTGTTTACTTGACTTTGGATTCTACTTAAAAGTGTGGTCAAAGACCTGAATAATCAACCAGTGGTATTACATATATTAGCTACTCAATGTTCTAAATTCTGGGAACAAAAATTAGTTGGTTCCGAATTGCATCTTCAATGGACTGTGGATTTCCCTTCATCCTCGGGAGTCTTTGTATCCAGGTGTGGAGTAGAGGTATGTGAGGGGGGATGGTTCAGGAGTAGTAACTTGGTTTTAACAAAATCCCGATCACTTTACACAGAGGCACAGTCCTCTATTACAAGAGCTTGCTCATTTTCATTTTATTTTTTTTTATTACAAAGCACTGATCTACTTTTCAACAGGACAATGATGGAAATAACCAGAAGCATCAATGTGTAGCTTTGAGAACTTAGTCCTTCACTGAAAATAAATTGTTTTCTGAATCCTCTTGTTTATAGCAAAATATTAAAGGTTTATAGAAAGCCTTTAATTTCCTATTAATTTTAAATTAAGGAATTTGTACTTGCTAGTCTCTATTTTCATGCTTTCTTGGAGATTTTTCTTCACTAACTTTTATATATGTTTAAAATAATACAAACATTACCCTCTAAAGAAAATGAAAACAAGATACTTTGAAAGACTTTCCTTTAAATTAGCTATTCTCGGTGTACTATGGTCAAATTTATTTGGCAATAAGTCCTTGCAAACTTCAGACACGTAAGTGACTAACAAGACTGAAATGCTACCCTGGCTGGGTAGCTCAGTTGGCTAGAGCATCATCCCAATACACCAAGGTTGTGGGTTCAATCCCAGGTCAGGGCACATACAAGAATCAACCTATGAATGCATAAATGAGTTGAACAACAAATGGATGTTTCTCTCTCCCCTTCCTCTCTAAAATAATAAAGACTGAAATGCCACATTGAGTCACATACCAAATACAGTTTTAGGAAATGTGAACCTTTCCCTGGAATCTCTCAAATCATGTCAACTAAGAAGTATACTGTTTCTGATGGTGGTACTTGTGAAAATGCTGGTTGGTTTGTTTGTTTGTTTTGAGATATTTTTTAGAGGGAGAGCAAATGAGAGGGGGAGAGAGATACATCAGCTGCCTCCTGCACACCCCACATCGGGGATCGAACCTGAATCCAGGCATGTGCCCTGATCGGGATTTGATGCATGGGGTGATGCCCAACTGAGTCACACAGGCCAGGATGAAAATGCTGGGTTTTGAATGTGGTTGATCAAATCATTTTGCAGAAGGCAAGAGTAACTGTGTATTATCGCAGCTATTACCCTATTTAATGATTTATAAGTAGTTTCTGTACTGGAAAACACTATAGAGAAGGGTAAGCCAGTTGAAAACTGGAAAAGAAACAATGTTATTGTCTATGTACACAGGCACACAAAACTAAAATTTAGATCTATGCAGGCAACATCTGAATTCATACATCTTTGGCACTCAAAGATACTGAGTTAACTAAGCAATAGTAAAGAATATTTTTTCATATCCAGTAGTCTCCCCTCTTATCCTTGGTTTTATTTAGACTCCTCTTATCCTTGGTTTTATTTTCTGAGGCTTCAGTTACCTGTGGTCAACCATGGTCTAAAAGTATTATATAGGAAATTCCAGGGGAAAAAAATCATAAATTTCAAATTTTGTGCCATTCTGAGTGAAGCAGTGTGATGAAATCTCATGTCGTCCCGCTCTGTTCCACCCAAGACATGAATCATTCTTTGTCCAGTGTATCACTCTGCATACACTACCTGCCTGTTAGTCACTAGTCTCTTAGTAACTGGCTTGACTATGTATCACAGTGCTTATGTTCAAGGAACCCTTATTTTACTTAATAATGAGCCCAAAGCACAAGAGTAAGGATGCTGGCATTTCAGATATGCCAAAGAGAAGCCATAAAGTGCTTCCTTAAAGTGAAAATGTATGTATATAGAGGACAAAACATAGTATATATGGCTCAGGACTACCTGGGATTTCAGGCATCCACTGGGGGTCTTGGAACTTCTCTCCTGTGGATAAGGGGGGTACTACTGTACTTTAGGAAATGTCTGTGCCCCAATTTAAAAACTGCTGTACTCTCCATTCTAAAAATTTACTGAGATAAAAATAATAGAAATAAAAATTCACTAATATAAAGATAAGCTGAAATCTATCAATTTAACCAGTCACCCAAAAGTATAACTAACAACAGTCATTGAAGTAGGTATGGGGTTAAAGAATCTTTAGAAATATAAAAGTGGGCTAACACTTTGTATTTTTAGAGTTTTGGAATTAAGATTTTAAAACACCTTTTGGACATCCTGATTTATATGGAACCGAATCTTGTATATAACAGTGTTAACAATTACATTTTCATACCTTACAGTGAGAGGTGCAAAGTTAATCTATATTCTTAATAGGACCATTTACACTCAACATACTTCCCAGGTGCACACACTCACGCAGGCACATACAGGGTATATGTTTTCGCAAGTGCTTCTACTGCTTCTTGCCATCTCTTGAAGGGAGCAGGGACTCGGTGTGTGTGCTCCGAGGCGCTCTCAGAGCTGGAGTATGCCCAGTGGCTGGGGAACTCTGCAGCCCACGTCCCTGGCACTGGGAAGGAAGCTGGTTGCTGCTAAGTGCAGCTTCTTTCTAGAGGTTCAGGCCACATGAATCTTACGTCATTGGGAAAATATCCACAGTTTAGATGTGGTCCACGAAGTGACTTTGTTTCTTTGATCCCAGTGTCAGAACTAGAATAAGAATTCTGGAACGAGATATTGTGTACCAAAAAAAAACATTTTTCCCCTTTAAAGAAACCAATAAGCTTTTTTCTTTATACCAATTTATGAGACAAATAATTAACTTCTCAAGTATCACACTAGATATTAGGGAATACTTGAACTGAAGAAAGATACCATCAACAAGAGGCAGTTACTTTTAATAAGGCTTAGTTCTGTTAGTCATGCCGTCAGAAGTGAGGACTTTAAACAGCTGGCAAAATAAACCAACAGGCAGAAATGTTATTTTCTACTTTTCCCATGGTACTACTGATGTTTCTAAGCAGGGAAGAAGCTTTTATTTTCATTTGGAAGGAAGCTGAAAGTGAAATAGAACAGCCAAATCACTAAAACCCAATGTTATGTTAAGAAATGGCCTTGCTGGTTTAGCTCACTGGTCGTTCCTTCCAGTCATACTCCTCCTCCTTACCTGCCTCATGTGTTAACATTCCCGATGAAAGGCTGTGGTGACTGATTTGGACAACAGCTAGAGAAAACACTAATTTTAATATTTAAATTATTCTTGATGGAGCCAGAGCAATCTATTTTCAATGGAATTGGTTAAATATACTATAAAATCTCGGTTTATAACCAAGAGAGAAATCTTAAGCTTGAGAGTCTTTAAATATATGTATTTGGCACTTATCTTTCATCTTATTTTACTAATTAGTGGAACCTCAAATGGAAAAAAAAACACTCAATGTCTTAGGAAATTAAAATGTTTTTAAAAACTAACCAAAATTTTGTTAGTGAGTTTATCAGTGAGGTTTGCGGACACTATCACATGGCAAGTATTACATCTAAAAGTAAAAGCCTTTATGCTGTAATGTAACAGCTGGCTGAGAGCAACTAAGGAAAAGAAAAAAAGCATACACTTTCTTTCCAAGAAATAAAGTATGACAAAGAATGCAAAAGAGCTCTGGGACAGGAGCAATATCTCCACAATTTCAATGACAACTGGAGCAGAACAGGCTTTCTTTTCCCGCAGATTCACGGGTCCCTGCAATGAACTGCACAAGACCCTATTTGTCACTTGCTCTGGGAAGTGCCATTACGTATCAAGAGCCTGGGGAGTACCTCTAAATGCGGGGAGGCTGGTGCCTGTCACTACCTTTGGTGACCAGGCACAGATTACCAAACCAGGCATCAATAAGATTGGAGCACTTGAGAATTAGACAACTGGAATGGACCTATAGGGGCCTAGCAAACCAAAAACCAACCTGTGGTGTACCGGAAGATGTGCTTTTCTTTAGAAGGCCAATCCCATAGGGACTAGGACACGGACCCTATCAACACTGGGAATGGTAGTGTTCCTGATTAAAATGCACAGGATTCAGAGATAAAGTGGTATAAAGTAATCAAACACAACTTGTCTCCTGGTAAATGCGAAAGTCTCTAGGAACTGAAACATTATTCTAAATATTCTGAAGCAATCTCCTTTCCCAACAACCACCTCATGTGTATAATATAAATATTCCATTTCAGAGCATACTAGCTAGATAAGACACATTAAAATGAAACATTTGTCCAACAAAGATGCCAAACATAAGGGTCTATTTTATTGCATGACGTTTGCATAAGAAAAAATATTATTGAAACCTGTAAGGCATCATGCAATCATCAATAAGCTAATTATTAACTGTATACTTAAGATAGGTGGAGATATAATCTAAAATTTAAAAACTAGTTCCAAAAGTACATAAAAAATTTAACATGATGAGCTTTTAATTATAGTTTATATTTGTCGTTTCATATTGTTAAAAAGTGCTTCAAATGTACTGCTGAAAAGTTGCTGTTTATAAATGGCGCTGGGGGTCATGTCAGATTACAAACGGTAAAAACTAATTATCTTCATGGAATTAGAAAGCTAACATTGTGATATTCAAACTTACTTGAATCAGTTTTCAATTGTCACTCAAATTAAGTCGATATAGTATTAATAATCTAAAAAATATCTGTTTTCTAACCAACAAAAGTCTATTGAATTCAAGTTATGCATGTTCAACAATCAAATCTCTGAGTAGGCCTGAATGGCAAGACCTGGACCTGAGGCAGGTTGGTGGTGTTAGTCAATGTACTGAGCCATCCAGCGGAAGCCTTCTCCATAACCTTGCCTTTTGAGCACACTGCACATAAAAACTTCCAGTGGCCGGGCATTCAGTTCTTTCAGAGATACATTGCCCTAGGAGAGAAGACAAACATTATGCTGGATGGAACCTTTGTGGAATAAAAGCCCCACTCCCCAGCAGAATTATAGCTTATATATCGTATAACAAAAGGTGACTGGATAAAGCCACTTTAGGACCAAATGGGAAAAGGTGGGCTTGTGAGGCATACAAGAATGAAAATCATCTTTGACTGAGAAAAATTTCAAGTTACCTCAACTGGCTTCACAAACATTAAGGATGAATATTCTCTATGTAGGTTTATGACTAAACAAGGCATTTCCTAAAATTAGTATGTAATTGAGTTATTAAAAAGACACAGAAACAAACCAAAGTCTACCTTGTGTAACATAAGAGTTTCCTTCCATAGCCTACAGTATTTCTAAAGTCAGATTATATGTAAACCAAGGAAATTTTGTTTGTAAACTCTGGAAAAAAATTTTTTTTCATTTGAAGATCTAATTGACTTTATTAAGTAGTCCATGAATCTAGCAGCATCCAATCTAGCAACTAGAAGAGTGCCCCCAACTCTGGGATTTTTTAATATTAAGGCCCCTCTCCTGACAAATCCTAGTGGAAATGAATGCAAAAATAATGCATCTTAAAGTTTATTAAGTATGTGTTCAGAAAACCCAAAACACTCCTATGCCCAAGTTTACATTTTATTTTTATCTCTGGTGAACTCAGGGCCTACACACTAAACTGGGGGCCTAAATACACTTCTGGTATGCTTAAACATTCAAGTATATTATTTGGTGGTTAATTTTGAAAATTTATTTAGCTCAGCTGGTGTGGCTCAGTGGTTGAGCATCAACCTCTAAACCAGGAGGTCATGGCTCGATTCCCAGTCAGGGCACATGCCTGGGTTGCAGGCTCAATCCCTAGTGTGAGGCATACAGGAGGCAGCCAATCAATGATTCTTTCTCATCACTAATGTTTCTATCTCTCTCTCCCTCTCCCTTCCTCTCTGAAATCAATAAAAATCTAAATTAAATTAAAAATAAAACTTTAAAAGGTTTGATTTAGTCTCCCATAAGCATGAGCTTTGACATTTTTGTTATCACCAAGAAAAGGTCACATTCAGTGGCATAAAGAAAACAGTGAGGGCATTAAAAAAAAAATCCCAAAATGTATAAATGACAGGTATTTTTATTTAAGTATAGGTGATATACAATATTATATTTGTTATATTAGTTTCAGGTGTACAATATAGTGATTCAACATTTTTATACCCTACAATGTGATCACCCCACTAATTCTATTTTTTTTTTAAATATAATGATTTCAGAGAGGAAGGGAGAGTGAAAGAGAAATAGAAACATCAATGATGAGAGAGAATCATTGATTGGCTGCCTCCTGCAAACCCCCTACTGGGGATCGAGCCTGCAACCCTGGCATGTGCCCTTGACCAGAATTGAACCTGGGACCCTTCAGTCCACAGGCCATTGCTCTGTCCACTGAGCCAAACCAGCAAGGGCACACCACTAATTCTAGTAATCATCTGTCACCATGCAAACTTATCACAATATTATTGACTATATTCCCCTTCAGCTTTTCATCCATCCCTTCACCCTCCACCCCTCTGGCAACCATCCCTTTGGTGTTATTTCTATAAGTCTGTTTTTGCATTATTCTGTTTGTTTTAAATTCTACATATAAGTGAAACCATACAGTATTTGTCTTTCTCGGTCTGACTTATTTCATTTAGCATAATGTCCTCTAGGATCATCCATGTTGTCACAAATGGCAAAATTTCTTTTTTAGCGTCACACACACACACACACACACACACACACACACACACATCTCCTTTATCTACTCACCTACAGACAGACACCTACGTTGCTTCTATATCTTGGCTATTGTAAACAATGCTGCACTGAAAATAGGGGTGCATATGTCTTTTCAAATTAATATTTTCAATTTCTTCAGATAAATACCCAGGGGTGGAATTGCTGGGTCATATTGTAGTTCTATTTTTAATATTTTGAGGAAACTCTATACTGTTTTCAACAGTGACTATACCAATTTAAAATCCAACCAACAGTGCCAAGCGTTCCCTTTTCTCCACATCCTTGCCAACACATTTGATAACTTTTTTATAACAGCCATTCTGACTAGTGTTCAATGTGTTTTGTTTTTTTATAATTCTTTTTTGTTGAAAGTATTACATGTCCCCCTTTTTTCCTCCATTGATCCCCCCAAGCCCGCTTCAATGTGGTTTTGATTTGTATTTCCCTGATGATTAGTGATGCTGAGAAAATGCTAGTTTTTAAGGGGGAAAAAAAGGGCTTGAGTAGTTGGATGATAGTAATGTAAAAAGACATTTCGTTATACACATGAAACTAGTATAATGTTATATGTCAATTATACCTTAACTTTTTTTTAAAAAAAGGATCCAGATTGTACCAATTAGGCTAGTAACATGATTACTGTTAGGGGTAGTGTTGAAATAAACTATTTCAGAACATAAAAATATACTGTTGAATGAAGTATTCATACTTGTCAAACTTTTTTTTTTTTTTTACCTTTCCTGTTGTCTGACCATATAAACCAAACATCTCTCGTAATCTCTCTTCACTGATGGCTTCAGGTCTGTCGATCTTATTCCCAAAAATCAGTATAGGCACATTAGCAATGGTTTCATCTGTCATTAGTGACTGAAAAAAACATGAAAGCAAAATGAAACACAGATGTTGATATAAAACCATCCGAAGGGCTTATTTTGACAAGATACCAAATGGGTATCAAGGACTTGTTCTCTGTCATAACATGTCAGTTTTGCTAACTTTCTTTGGCAAACTTTTCCTCAGTTTTAAGTGAGCTCAATGAACCGTTCACCTGAATCCTGTCTTCCTAAGGCTCCTTCTGTGATGCTCACACTGCTCACTCTGAATCAGTGAGGTACAGCAACCAGAGCCAACGCCTTGGAAATGGGCAGACTGATTTCATTTCCAGTTCTGCTGCTTCCAAGCTGTGAGATCTTGGACAAATAGGTCTCACTGAAGTTCACACAAAATGGAGTAGTAGCACCTACGTTATGGAATGGATTTGAGAATTTAATGAGGTGATATGTATAGTGTGGCATAAGGTAGGAACTCAGTAATTCCCTAACCCTGTTGCATGACCACAGAACCTAACTGGACTTTTTCACATGAACAAGTATTTCCTTGCCTGTTCTGGGCAGAGGCGTAGGCATTCAACCTTCAAATCATGGACCTGCTCTCTCTGGGGCCCCAGATCTAGCACTGGCCTTGCTTGCTACTCCTGAGCCCCTTTAAGAAGCATCTGATCTAGGGGAGGTGAGGGGAAGTAGCTATCCATGGCCCTGCTCATTCCTGGGAGTGGTGACAAAGATGGTATGTTATACCATTTCCAGGTTCTGGCCAACTCCATCAGAAACTGGCAGCCGAGGATGATCGGGGATTCAAGACCAAGCCACTCCAGGAATGTAGCAAACATGAGATATACTACAAGGACACACTGCCCAGAGTTAGCTCAAGTCTTCAGGAAGGAAGTCTGCGTTAGTACTTCCTCAATAGCTACTCCCTCTGCATTCTAAATAATCGCTGAGCTCCACAAATTGCCAGGAGTTACATCAGAGACTACAGAAAAGTTGCATTCTAATACCTAGATCTCCAACCTATTTCCTCAGGCTTACTAGTAATTCAACTGTTTAGTTTTAATTATTTAACTTACATCAAGTTCTTCTTTTGATTCTAACAGCCTTTCATGGTCTGCACAATCCACCAGAAATACAATGCCATTGATAGCAGGAAGGTAGTTTTTCCATACTCTTCGAGCTAACAAAAACAATCAGAAGTTAGATTTTATTTGCTGGTCAAACCTAGAAGATGGTTTGATGAGAGTCCAATAAGATATCAAGTGTAATCATCCCTTAGCTGCTGCTACTCCATATATACTCAAGTTAATCTTTTACCTAGTGTTGCCAAATCTTTCCAGAAGAAATTTCAGGCTTTCCTTGATTGTGGGCAAGTCAATACTTTGCCCCAATTTTCCCATGTTTTATAAGTAGTATTCATATCTGCTACCAATGATGGATAATGATGCTTGTTAAGTTCATTGGAGAACTGCTATTATTTTCATATGCAGTATTCATTTTTTTACATTTCTAGTTTATCAGTTTTTTTGTTTTATTTTTTTGCTGGGGATAAATTTGGAATCAGTGGCAGAAAAAATTAGTACTAGGTACAGACTTAAGTTAAAATAATAAAAGCATACTTACTGTTCTACTCATAACAGAAAAAAACTAAAGTCTATAAAAACATATGGTAACTTTTTTCCATGACATTCTTTTCTAAAGAAAAGAGTTTTTGGAATGCCCCAGAGAAAAATACCTTTTTTCTCTGACTTCAGTTTTATGACATATCTTAAAAACAATATAGAAATGAAGTCTCAGATGAGCTCCATTAGGTTTTAACTCCCTCTAATCATTATATTCCAGAAATTACTTTATGTGTATTTCAAACAATTATGTCTCAAATGTGTTTTCTTTTTTTTTAATCCTCACCCAAGGATATTTTTCCATTGATTATTTTTAGAGAGAGTGGAAGAGAGAGGGAAAGACAGAGAGAAATATCGATGTCAGAGAAACACATAGATTGGTTACCTCCTGCACGCACCCTGGCCAGGGCTGGGGCCAGGGAGGAGCCTGCAACCAAGGTATATGCCCTTGACAGGAATCGAATCTGGGAGCCTTTGGTCTGCAGGCCGATGCTCTATCCACTGAGTCAAACCAGCTAGGGCTCAAATGTGCTTTCACTAGTCACAGCCACTTAAAATCTTTTCAACTATCTGTCATATGAGCTTTTTATAATGCTCACCAACTTTGTACTATTCTTTATTTACAAATTATTATGTGCTGGGTACTGCCAAGTCCTTCTGGGAATATAAAAAATGGACAGGATAAAAAAAAAAAGTGAACAGATTTTAGTCCCAGAAAGTTTAGGAGAAGAGATAAGGCAGTCTTTTCAAACTTGCAGACATGTACACAAATGCCCTACGTGCTGTGGAAGTACAGTTGAGAGTACTTCCAGCTGCAAGCAGCTCCTTGGGGAAGGTAGCAGCACTCACCCTGGGCCCTGAATGTGGGTCATGCATGTGCAGATGGAATGGCATGAGCAAAAGCACAGAGTGGGAGAAAACCAAGAGGGTTTGGTTTGGTTAGAATAAAGAGAATGGGAAGGGGAACATTGGGAAATAAAGACTTGAAAAGTAAACTGGAACCAGATCATAGAAATCCCAAATGCCAGATCAACAAGTTTGGCCTTTAATTTATAGGTAATGAGTTAGCCACTGAAGGCTTTTCATACAAAGCAGTAACATATTCATAACATGATTATGACAATAAGTGAGAGATGGATTAGGGCAGAGAGAAAATGGAGGCTCAATTTTACTCATTTGCTTTACCACCAAAAGCAATTCAAACTTCAATTGATCAGGAGTATCATAAAAATCACCCTTTGCTTTTAAAGCATTTATCGAGGGGTAATAATTCCTAAATTTTAAGTCTACTCTGGCTTTCCTTGAGTAGAATGAGATTTCATGCACTGGAACATAATGGTCATGTTTTTATTAAGTTAAAATAAAGCTTCCACAGGAGTAATAGAATCGTACCTTGAACATGTCCTCCCAGATCAAACGTTGTAAAGGTCATGCCAGCAATGGTTAGTTCTTCTGAAGCTAAACAATAATAAAAAGTATTTTTACAACATGAAAATCAGAAATCCATTCATGGTATATATTGCTAATTTTGATTTACTTTAACTGAAAAAAAGTCAAACATTTAGGAACTGATAAAATAATTCTTTATTGTAATTAGATATATTCCAATGCATATTGACGGTATAACATAAGTAATGGTAATATTCAATTCTACCCACCACAAAACCATCACTTATTTATTTTTCCTTCTCTATTTCTCCTGCTAAATGTTAATCTATTCAAGCAATTATTTTTTGTGAATTCTTCCAACCTAATAATTTCCTGCAAGTCAGCTTAAATGATACAGGTGAAATAAGCAATTTTCTCTTATGGCTGTCAAATTTTATATGAGACAGTCTTTAATGACAAACACAAATATAATAAAAAAAATTTGGCCATTATTTCTTCAAATATGTTTTCTGCTCCCTACCTTCCCCTTCTGGGACTTCAATTATAGGTCTCCTAGACAGCTTAATATTGTCCCAGAAGTCACTGAGGCTCTGTTCCTTGTTTTTCAGTCATTTTTTCCTCTGTGCTTCATTTTATAGTTTCTATTGCATTGACTTAAGTTCACTGGTCTTTCTTTCTGCACTACTGGCACTGTCTAATTTGCTATTAAGCCTATCCAGTGAAAATTTCATTTCAGATATTCTATTTTTATTTCTAGAAGTTCCATTTGGTTCTTTTAAAATATATATATTTTTTTGCCCTAACCGGTTTGGCTCAGTGGATAGAGCGTCGGCCTGCGGACTCAAGGGTCCCAGGTTCGATTTCAGTCAAGGGCATGTACCTTGGTTGCAGGCACATCCCCAGTAGGGGGTGTGCAGGAGGCAGCTGATCGATGTTTCTCTCTCATCAATGTTTCTAACTCTCTATCCCTCTCCCTTCCTCTCTGTAAAAAATCAATAAAATATATTTAAAAAAGAAGAAGAATTCAGTTAGGACATCCTGTCCATATTTTATTTCATGAGACGGAAGAATTTCCTACATATGAAAACCATGTAAGAAGGTGAGTGGCTCTCCCTAGCCTGTCCTGAGTCCTCCTGCAGTGTCCCAAAGAATGAGCACTTGTTCCTTTACAGTCCCCGTCCTGCTTTTTGAGCAACCGGAGGCCTGCCACTCCCATGTAGCTCATATAGCATAGAGTCCTGAGGAGACTGAAACACAATAAAAGAACAAAATGCGTCATGGGCCCCCAGGTCAAAGAGACGAGTTCCCTCAAGGGAAGCCTTGTAGGGGGAGGCAATAGAGCAGCCTGGGTGCTGGAAGATCTGAATCACATAGGCTTCCCAGCATTCCTCTCTCCCTCTACTGCTTCTCCCCCAGGTATGAACTCAGCCTCATTTCCATTTTTCCCTTCCCTTTCACATGTTACAGATTGTTTTTTAGTGCAATGGGATTTTAAAGAAATTTAGGCAGGGATGGGGGGGTGGGGGGTGGGAGCAGAGATTATACAGAAAACTACTGATAAACAAGTGACCTGTGCTGTACCAAAGACTATTTAAAATTAATTTCCAAATAAATACCTTCCTTTAGAATTCCCACCCAGAAAGCATGTATGATTCACAAACAGTAGTCACTGCTGCCACCACCCCATCCCCAGCTAAACTAAATGC
>NW_005871076.1:9602781-9669610 GCF_000147115.1 Myotis lucifugus | reverse complement strand
CCCAGGTTCGATTCAGTCAAGGGCATGTACCTTGTTGCAGGCACATCCCCAGTTAGGGGGTGTGCAGGAGCAGCTGATCGATGTTTCTCTCTCATCGATGTTTCTGACTCTCTATCCCTCTCCCTTTCCTCTCTGTAAAAAATCAAATAAAATATAAATATATATATATATATATATATATATATATATATATATATATATATTTTTATTTCAGAGAGGAAGAGAAAGGGAGATAGAAACATCAATGATGAGAGAGAATCATTGATCAACTGCCTCCTGCACACCCCCTACTAGGGATCGAGCCCGCAACCTGGGCATGTGCCTTTGACTGGAATCGAACCCTGGACCCTTTAGTCCGCAGGCCGACACTCTATCCACTGAGCCAAACCAGCCATGATCATTTGATTCTTTTATATCTTCCATTTCTTGCATTATGTTCATATTTTCCTTAAATCCTTGAGCATATTCATAACAGCTGTTTTAACTTTCTTATCTGCTAATTCTATCATCTTTGTCAATTCTGGGCCTGTTTCTACTGAATTGATTTTTCTCCTGGTTATGGATTATATTTTCCTGCTTCTTTGCATGTCTAGTAGTTTTTTACTTTTATCCTCACCCCAAGGATACCTTCATTGATTTTTTAGAAAGAGGTTAAGGGGGAGAGAGAAATACTGACATGAGAGAAACATCGATGGGCTGCAATACCCACACACACACCCAGACGGGCATTAAACACGAAACCCAGGTATATGCCCTGACGGGGAATCCAACCCACAACCCTTTGGTGTAAGGGACAATGCTCCAACCAACTGAGCCACACCAGCCAGGGCTCTAGTGATCTTTTTATTAGACGGTGGATTTTGTTGTATTCTTTTGAAGAAAGTGGACTTCGTTCTGGCAGGCAGTGGATTGCAGATCAGTTTCTATGCTTTGTTAGGGAAGATTTAAAGTAGCCTTTACTTTGAGGCCACTTTAACCCATTATTAAGGTAGGACCCTTTTGGAGTTTCTATCAAATGCCCTGTGTATTCAACCAAATCTCCCCATTCTGGCTGATGGGAACATGAATGATTTCCGGTGCCATGTAAGCACTTGGAACTATTTGGCTAACAGATCTGCTACAGTCCCTCCTCCAGAAACTGTGCTTTGACTGGCTTTGTGGAGTTTTACACTATGCGTGCACAGATTGGTATTCAGCCACAAAAATGTCTGGAGTTGTTTCTCTGCAGAGCTCATTCCTCTCTGGTACTCTTGCCCAGCAAATTCTAGTCACCTGTGCCTCTCCAAATTCTGGTCTCTGTCTCCTCAACCCACCAAGACTACTGGGTTATGTTTGGGTTTCATCTCCCTGCCCCATGGTCTGAAAATTATCTCCTGTGAAAAAGCTTAAATAAAGAAGGGTTTCTTTTCCTTCTCTCAGGAATCATAGTCATGTGCTAGCTATTGCCCAATATCTGAAAAACAGTTGTAGTATATATTTTTGTCCAGTTTTCTAGTTGTTTACAATGGGAATGTAATTCCAGACTCTGTTACTCCTCGTGGCCAAAAGCAGAAGTCCCCTACAATTACAATGAAAGGTTCAGTGTGATTGTTTACTATTCAGTATAACTGCTAAGGCTCCAGAGTAGTTATCTTGTTAAAAATTCTGTACGTACAGTGCCAATCGAATAAATAATTACTGCAATTTGTGATCAAAGTGTGTTCCTTTCCATAAGGAAAAGATAATGGTTGGATGTAGTTGGAAAACTACCTCTATGGTTATATTCCCTGCTTTATTAAAGAAGTCCCAGTTTGATTAATTTAAGACACAGAACACTGTTGATATCCCAGGAAATTTCCTCTAGCCCCCTCCCAGTCAGTCCCCACCTCCACCTCCACAGAAAAAAACTGATCTGAATTCTGTCACCACAGGTCAGTTTTGCCTGTTTTAGAATTTCATATAAATAGTATCATATGGTATGTAATTTTTTTATGACCAGCTTCTTCCACGCAGTATAATATGCATCTGTATGTATCAGTTTATTCCCTTTCTTGTTCAGTAGAAGTCCATTGTTTACCCATTATATTTTTAAAATATTTTTTTTATTGATTTCAGAGAGAAGGGAGAAGGAGAGAAAGACAGAAACACTAATGATGAGAATCATTGATTGTCTGCCTCCTGCACACCCACACTGGAGATCGAGCCCGCAACGTGGGCATGTGCCCTGACCAGGAACCAAAACATGACCTCCTTGTTCATAAGTCGACACTCAACCACTGAGCCATGCCAGCTGGGCCCATTCTTTTTTTGATGAATATCTGAGCTGTTTCCAATTTTTGGTTATTACAAATAAAGCTAGTATAAGCATTCTTGTACAATGATTTTGGTGAACATATGTTCTTATTTCTCTTAAATAAATACCTAATAGTGGAACTGCCAGATCATAGGGTAGAATATATATATGTTACTTTTTTCACATCTGCTTTTGATTAACTGAAAAATATAAATTGACTTGGTGACTTGAACTGCAGAAAGGTTGAGATAGCAATTGTTTGTGCCACTACTTATACTCCTACTACTTAGAATAATGTCTGGCATAAAGTAGGTGCTCAATAAATATTTGTTGAATAGGTAAAAGAGAGCAACATCAAAAAATTAAAACATGACTTATACACAATATAAGACCACTTTGTAGTCTCTTCCAATTCTGTTGTTTTTGCAGACAATTTTATAAACTCAATTGCACAGTATTGTTCTTGTATCAGAATCTTATTTGCCACTCTCTTCTCATAATATGAAAGATTTGTCCATTTTATAAAATCTTCCTTTTTCAACACCACTAATAGTTTTATAGATAAAATCTTTACTTTGTTCTGTTCTCCTTCCTTGTACTTTATTTACTGAACTAAATAACTAAATAACTAAATAACCTACTTTTTGGTGCAGTTCTCAATTTTATACTCATTATTTAAGGCCATACTCATTATTTCATAATCAATCTGTGGATTAACTTGTCTTTAAATTCTGTGTCTACTTAACTCAGTCTTTTCAACAGTAAAAGTGAGATTCCAATTACTTATATGTTAGGCTTCTTTGTAATAACTGTTACTTTTACTTTACTTTCTCAAAAGGTACCTATTACATAACCATATATATGATGGTATGTATTAAGTCATTATTAATGTCTTTCAGGAAGTCTTTCTTAAAGAAAGCGCAGTAAATTATTTTAAAACTTTCCATAAGTGTATCAATACATGGCTTCTTTTTTGGAATAATTCTATGATCTTTATATTAGGTACTGTTGAAGTTGTTAGGATTAGAAAAATAACTGGTTAATAAATGGAGTCACCAGTAAAGTATAAGAGTGTAATCTGGAAAGAAAAGAAAACAACTACAATCTGTCCACTGAATAATGATTAAAATAGCACAACTTTAAAATCTGAAAGAAATTTATGTATGTAAACAAAGTTATGGTGACTTATATAGCCTAAGTAATATCTGGTTGGATAGACCTTAATCATGTCATAATCACTGAAACGGTAACTTTTTAATTGCTTTAGCTGGAGAAGAGTGTACTAACTGATAAGAAGATCTGAGTATTATTTCAAGACCTAAATATACTCCTGGTAGTTGGGTCTCCTCTCCCCTTCCTCCTCTGTAAAAAAAAAATCAATAAAATATATTTAAAAAAAAAAAATCACCAAACAAAAAAACCCTTTCAGTTAGCGCCTATGAATCAGTATCACTAGATAAAGTAATTAACAGTAACAATGTATGGGGGAATATACTTACTGGGATGTAACGTTGGGACATGTTGTCCAAGTCTGTCATCTTTTAGCATGTGTAGCAATGTTGTTTTTCCTGCATTATCCAATCCAAGAAATACCAATTTACCAGTTTTCTTATATAATCCTATAGAGAAAGCTTTGATTAATCAAAGTAATATCTGACACAGATTATCCAAATAAAATGACCTTCAACAAAATATATTAACAGTTTAGTTATTTAGATACTTTTCTTAATTACTCTGATTTTTTAATAAAGAAACACCTATTAACCTTTTGAACTTTTAGACTTTATAAACTGGCCTGAATAAGCTTGGGACTCTAACTTATTTTTAGTTTTGAAGAGCTATTTTAAATATATTATAATTTGGGAAATCAAATCATTACTAAACTAAACTTCACCCCTATCAAAGAATGTGTGTGTTATCTAAACTTATCTGTAATGCCAAAATCCGTCCCCTTGACGATTTGGGGGTAAATATGTGTGTCTTCTCACTCACAAAATTATTGAAATCATGTATTTATGAAGATAGACCAAAAGCAAAAATAAAGAAAATTTAATGGATGAAAATAAATTAAGTATTTTTGACAATAAAAATTACAGCAAGGCCCTGGCCAATGTGCTCAGGTTAGAGCAGTCAGCCTGAACACTGAAGGTTCGATTCCTGATCAAGGGCAAGTATCTGGGTTGCAGATTCCATCCTGGGCCCTGCTCAGGCACATGTGGGAGGCAACCAATTGATGTCTTTCTCACATCCATGTTCTCTCTCTCTCTCTTCCTCTGCCTCCCACTCTCTCTAAAAATCAATGGAAAAAATATCCTTAGGTGAGGTTTAACAAACAAACAAAAATTTATAGTAAGTTTTTCAGTAAAAGTTTTGCTCACTGTCAAATTTCCATGAGAATAAAATTAAGCTTTACAGGATTGCATAAAACTAAGCAATAAAAACGAAGTAAAACACATAATTTTAGATGTATAACCAAGCATTGATAAAATCATAAATAAACAGAAAAAAAGACAGCATTGACCAAATTATAGACTGGCATTTATTGCAAAATTCCATATTGAGCCTTATTATTTTTCTTTAAAGATTTTTTTAAGAGCTGCTTTAGATTTACAACAAAACTGACAGAAAGGCAGAGATTTCCCATGTGTCCCGTTTCCACACACATATAACCTCCCCCATTATCGACATCACCCACCAAAAAGATATCCTCTTTTTCTTTGTTAAAATATATTTTTATTTATTTTTATTCAGAGAGAGAAAGGGAGGGGGGAGAGAAATAGAAACATCAATGATGAGAATCATTGATTGGCTGCCTCTTGCATGCCCCACGCTGGGGATGGAGCCCGAAACCTGGGCATCTGCTCCAACCAGGAATTGAACCGTGACCTCCTGATTCATAGGTCAACTAACAATTCAGATCCTTAGGGGAAGATTATCTTCCATATTTACTTGAGCTGGGATAAGACATTTGATCTTTATGAATTCTGACAAGTAACTTCTTTAAACATTTTTATTTCTTAAAAGGTTTCTACAGCCTGACCAGTGTGATTCAGTTGGCTGAACATTGTCCCATGCACCAAGAGGTCACCGGTTCCATAACCACTGAGGGCACATGCCCAGGTTGCTGGTTTGATCCCCAGTAGGGGGTGTGCAAGAGAGAGCCAATTGATTGTTCTCTCTCATAGATATTTCTATCTCTCTCCCTCTCTAAAAGCAATAAAAACGTTTTTTGTTGTTAATCCTCACTGGAGGATATTTTCCCATTGATTGTTAGGGAGAGTGGAAGAAAGAGAGAAAGGGAAAGACAGAGAGAAACACATTGACTGGTCCTGTGCAAGTCCTGACCAGAGCCCGGGCCAGGGAGAAGCCTACAATCAAGGTATGAGCCCTTGACTGGAATTGAACCCAGGATCCTTTGGTCTGCAGGCCAACGTTCTATCCACTGAGCCAAACCGGCCAGGGGATAAGATTCCAAAATGGAACACCAAGAACATTTAAACTTTAATCTGTACAGTGGGTTGGACTAAATTTTTTTCAATAAACATCGATTTACTGTTCTACCCATTCATGCATTCATTGGTTGATTCTTGAACAGAGGTCGAACCTGCAACCTCGGTGTATTGGGATGACGCTCTAACCAACTGAGCTACAGGCCAGGGCATTTTTTTATTAAGTTTTTTATTGATTGATTTTAGAGAGAGAGGAAGGGGGATATATATATATATATATATATATATAGAGAGAGAGAGAGAGAGAGAGAGAGAGAGAGAGGAGAAACAGAGAGAAGAGAGAGAGAGAGAGAAAGAGAAAGAGAGAGAAAGAGAAAGAGAAAAGGAAACATCAATTTTTATTGTCCCATTTATGTATGCATTCATTGGTTGATTCTTGTATGTGCCCTGACCAGGGATTGAACCAGCGCAACCTTGGTGTATCGGGCATGACACTCTAACCAACTGAACTACCTGGTCAGGGCTATTATTTATTAATTGCTGTATTATTTTCCATATGCACAATTATAAACCTACTTTTGCCCCATCCTGTAATATACCTATTAACCACTTTAAGGAGTAGAAATTATTATTTTACAGATAAGGAAACTAAGGCTAAATTGGGTAAAGTAATTTGCGTAAGATTACATAATTTATAAGAGCTACAGTCAGTCATTAAACTTTTTTTTACAACTTCTTTTTTTAAATATATTTTTATTGATTTCAGAGAGGAAGGGAGAGGGAAAGAGAGATAGAAACATCAATGATGAGAGAGAGAATCATTGATCAGCCACTTCCTGCACGCCCCCCACTGGGGATCAAGCCCGCAACCCCAGGCATGTGCCCTTGGCCGGAATCGAACCTGGGACCCTTCAGTCCGCAGGCCGACCCTCTATTCACTGAGCCAAACCGGCTAGGGCTGTTTTTTACAATTTCAAAGATCACATTCTTAACTACTGGGTATATATATAAAGAGGTTCTAGACAAATAAGCACTTTTATATAAGTAGGCTTAAATGGATAATAGAGAATAAAGAGCCAACATTACCTAAAAACTGTAGCACACTGCTGAAACCACTATAAATCCAGTCAAATATGAAGGACATATCCAAATCTTACAGGGTCTGGAAAAAAACATGTTTGAATTTAGTAGACAACATTAAATGCCAATATACATTAAACAACAACAACATTAACCAACTCTGAGTAAATAACCCTACAACAATCTTACCACAAAGAATTAAACACTCTTATCCAGGCTGGTCTAACCTGATCTATACTGATGCATAAAAATGCTATTAAAATACTAAGTAGAGACCATTTTTTGCCCATCAAAGGAACCAACACAAAGAAGAAGAAAAAAGTTAACATAAAAAAAGAAATATAACAGCCAGGACTAGAAAAAGTGTGGTAAAAGAGGCATTGTTAGTGGCAGTATAAATTTCTACAAATCTTTCCCAAAACCAATTTGGCAATAATAAATCTGTTGATACCACTTGACCTAAGAATTCTACTTTCAGAAATTGTCCTAGCCCTGGACAATGTGGCTCAGTTGGTTGAGCATCTTCCCATGCATGGAGAGGTTGCCAGCTGGATTACCAGTCAGGGCACATGCCCGGGGTACAAGCTTGATCTGCAGTAGGGGGTGTGCAATGGACAACCCATCAATTTTTTTTCCTCTCTCTCTCAAACATAAAATCAGTAAAAACATTTTTAAAAAAAGAAATAGTTCTAAATATGGAAAAAGTTTATATATAAAGATGTGCATCAAAGTGTTATATAAGAAAAATTTTAGATATAATCCATGTTCAAATTAAATTAATTATAGTACACATGACCTATGGAATATTTACCAAAAATGATGGAGTGGGGGCAGGAAGAGCAGGAAGAAGAGAAAGAAGAGAAGAAAATTTATGATAAAATAAGTTTCAAAGTCAGATTATACCTAATGGAATAAAAAACCTTTTTCTATTTCTTTTGGTCTTTTGAAGTAGATGGTACCAGATGGTAAATTTCTGTGTTTGTCTTTTACTTACACTTTTCAAATTTTAATCATATTACTGAATGTTTAAAAAAAAATCTTGATCTTCTCAAGCTAGGCCTTCTCGATCATCAATAAAACTTTCCTTACCCTCCTCACCTTACTAGCATGAGCAGAATTTTGTTCCTGCATTCAGTTGATTCCTGATTAAGACAGTGACTGGCAAATTATGAAGCTTCATGTGTCAGTATCACAAGAATAAGATCTACAACAGCAATATATTCAGGGTATCCCAAAAAACGTATACACGCTTTAACAGCTGAGAGCTCAATTTTGTAAATGAAATGTATTTTAATAAATATTGCCTTTATAATTATTCAATGTGTGTATATGCATTTTGGGGGACACCCTATATACTAATATACAACAATCTAATATCTTAGTTCTTGTTTTACTCAAGTTGAAAATTATACCTCATTCTACTATTATTATTTTAGGTCATTTAGAAATTGAAACTTGTAGTCGGAGAAAATATATACAAGTGGTTTATCTTTTTTTAGGTATTTCATATATGTTTTTCAAAGAGAATAATAAATTTATTGGGATGATCACTTCATAAGTTATATAAATGTGTGAAACTGAAAGGGGAGAGCAAAAAGTCAGATATTGTTAGATGATATGATTGGGTTAGGGACCTGCAAGCAGAGTAAAAATCAATGGGTGCTAATGAGTGAGGCAGGAGCCAGAGTGATAAACAAGCCTCAGACAAATTTAGGTATTTGGTCATGCTTGCTACCTATGTATATGGACATAAGAAAGAACACTGACTCAACCTTTCAACTTAATAAAAACAGCAAAACAAACAAAAACAGCTACCATTTATTGAGCATATGGTCTAGCTCAGCGGATAGAGCGTCAGCCTGTGGACTCAAGAGCAGGAGCTCTGGAGCCAGGACTTGACCACTTACTACCTACCTGTAAAATGGAGATAACAGTAGCTACCTGAGATGGTGGTTGTGAAAATTAAATAAATTACTACGACACATCTTGCATGGAGTAAGCATTCAGTATTAGCTGCTATTATTATTTCTTCTTCTATATGGCCCACAGTACTAGGTCACCACTAACCACCCTAACAACCTTTCAAAGTAGATATATTACTGTTCCCATTTTACAGAAGAAGAAACTGATGCTAAAATAACTATAACTCAACTATTAGTGATTGGCACCTCTCAGTTTCAAACCTGGGTCTTTCTGACCTCCACTTCCAGGCCCTTTCTCTAACGAAAAAAAAACCACATATTTTTTCTGACTTTTTGTTGTTGTTAATCCTCACCCGAGGATATTTTTCCATTGATTTTTAGAATGGAAGGGAGGTGGAGAGACAGAGAGAAACATCAAGGTGGAGAGACACATTGATTGGTTGCCTCCTGCATGTGCCCTGACCAGGGCCTAGGATCAGCCTGCAACTGAGGTACGTGCCCTTGACCTGAATTGAACCCACAACCTTTCTGTCCTTGAGCCAAGGCTCTATCCACTGAGCAAAATCAGCTATGGCAACATATAGTTTTAACGGTTAAAATTTGCTTAAAGCCCTAACCGGTTTGGCTCAGCGGATAGAGCGTCGGCCTGTGGACTCAAGAGTCCCAGGTTCGATTCCAGTCAAGGGCATGTGCCCTGGTTGTGGGCACATCCCCAGTGGGGAGTGTGCAGGAGGCAGCTGATCGATGTTTCTCTCTCATCGATGTTTCTAACTCTCTATCCCGCTCCCTTCCTCTCTGTAAAAAATCAATAAAATATATTAAAAAATAATAATAAAATAAAATAAAATTTGCTTAAAGTATTATATACCATTTTTTAGTTACTTCAGCTCATGACTCTGATGTATAATCCTTCTTCCTCATATCCACATCCAATTATTCCCCAATTCTATCAATTTCTATGGAGAAGACTCAAACTTTCTTTGATTCCCACAGGAGAATCACCTAGTCAAGAACCTTATGTCACATTCCTAAACTGCTATCTTAATCTCAAAATTTGTTTCTCCCATTTGTACACACCCTCCAGAATGGTTTCATCAATATGTCATCTTGGACTTGACTTGCATAGTCAGGGTGATTATAATTCCCAGTTTCACTCGCAAAAGGTCCTGATTTAGGTGTTAAATTATGTGGCCACCCCATACATGTGGGTGGAGAGTCACTGGAAGTTTGTAAGCTGAAAGACCATCACTTGAGATGGTCTTTAAGGGACAGATAGGGGTGGAAGAACCAACAGACCCCAGAAGGGTAGAAGGTAGAACTAAAAGAGACAGTGAAAAAACTAGAAAGCAAAGAAGTTAGTCCCATCATATACAGCTGCAGAAATGTCACACCTGGCTTTGGCGACAAGAAGACAATTGTTGAGAGCATGAGCAGCCTGCAGTGTCGCAGTAATACAGGACAGCCTAAGGCCAGTACTTAAAGTACAGCAGAGCCTATCTACATGATTCATTAACTGTGTGATCTTAAATGAGTTACAAGTTTCTTCTGCAAAATCTTTCAGGGTGCTATAAAGATCAAATGAGCCTGGCCGGCGTGGCTCAGTGGTTGAGCATCCACCAATAAACCAGGTCACAGTTTGATTCCCGGTCAGGGCACATGCCCAGGTTGTGGGCTCGATCCCCTGTGTGGAGCATGCAGGAGACATCCGATCAATGATTCTCTCTCATTATTGATGTTTCTATCTCTCTCTCCTGCTCCCTTCCTCTCTGAAATCAATACAATATATATATATATTTAAAAGATCAAATGAGATACAATGCACAAAATAAGTATTTAATACCTAGTTGCTGTATTAACAAGTGAATGGACCTTAGCCGGTTTGGCTAAGTGTATAGAGCACCAGCCTGCAGACTGAAGGGTCCCGGGTTCAATTTCGGTCAAGGGCACATGCCAAGGTTGCAGGCTCATCATTGATGTTTCTATCTCCCTCTCCCTCTCTCTCTCCCTTCCTCTCTGAAATCAATAAAAATATATTTTTTAAAGTGAATGGGGCAGGAGGTTAATAAGTGGAGGCAGTGAGGAGAAATTCCTCTTTCAAAAAGTTTGAGATGAGCCCAGTTGGTGTGACTCACTGGTTGAGTGTCAACCTATGAACCAGAGGTCACAGTTCGATTCCTGGTCAAGGTACATGCAGGCTCATTCTTCAGTAGGGGTTGGCAGGAGGCAGCTGATGAATGATTCTCTCATCATTGATGTTTTTATCTCTCCCCCGCTCCCTTCCTCTCTAAAATCAATAAAAATGTTTTTTCAAAAGTGTGAGATGGAATGAGGGAAATGAGATTTTCTTTTTAAGGAAAGGTGAAGCTTAGAGTACGTTGATAAACTGAAGGGAAGGAGCTAATGGAAAGGGAGAGGTTAAAGATGAGAGAGAAAGAGAAGGAAGGAGTTAACCAAAAGGGGCAAAGTTTCAAGAGGAGACTGGGCTGAGAGCACTTCGGGTCCTCTAAGATTACAAGAAAGGCGGGCCAAGTACGTATAGTGGAGGTGGCAGGAATCTGACTCCAAAAGTGAACAAGGGGTGTAGAGAAATTCTGAGGAGCAGAGCAAGGATTAAAATAGCCACTGTGCAGGAAAAGATCAAGTTAAAAGAAGAGTCAAGTGCTTGGCCGGAGTTGAAAAACATTTAGCAGTACCAATCTGCACTGATTTCCAATCTCCCCTACTCCTCCCCACCCTCACTCTCCAACAGTGCTTAACTTTAGAGAACACTGAGTGAAGGAGGATTATGGACTTCCAGAACAGGACCTAATAAAAGACAAGGGAACAGGAAATTGAGAGTACTAGTAAGAGAGACTAAGGTGAGGTGATCAGAAGTTCAGGCTGAGTGGAAAAAGGTACAAAGGCAGTGGTGCATAGGGATGGGAATCAATGGCAGGGTTCTCAAAATATAGAACTGGGAGAAAAGGAGGAAAGCCTTTCGTAGAAAAGCAGGCATTGATGTAGTAAAAGGGTGAGGTGGGCCATAACTGTGTCAGAAAAACAGAGGCGAATGTGGAGTCCAAGAATCCAAGAGAGACCCTGGCTAGGTGGCTCAGTTAGTTGGAGCATCCTCCCATGTACCGGAGGATCTCAAGTTCGATGCTGGTCAGGTCTGCCACGTGCGGGAGGCAACTGATTGATGTGTCTCTCTCATCCTCACATCAATGTTTCTCTCTCCCTTCTCACTATCTCTCTTTAAAAAATAAAAAAAAATAAAAAAAGGTTGTAGATTAATCTGAGAGAGAGAGAGAGAGAGAGAGAGAGAGAGAGAGAGAATGGCACCTATTTACTGCTATAAAATTTGTCCCAAAAGAAATAATTTAGCCCTGACCAGTTTGGCTCAGTGGATAGAGTGTCGGCTTGAAGACTGAGGGGTCCCAGGTTCGATTCCGGTCAAGGGCATGTACCTTGGTTGCGGGCACATCCCCAGTAGGGAGTGTGCAGGAGGCAGCTGATCGATGTTTCTCTCTCATCGATATTTCTAACTCTCTATCCCTTTCCCTTCCTCTCAGTAAAAAATCAATAAAATATATTTTAAAAAAGAAATAATAACATATGGGGAAACTCTGCTTTAGAAGATAATGAGATATTTATATTTCTAAAAACTCGTGGTTTCTAAGAACCTTAAAACAAGCTGGGAGTCATTAGTCATTTTAAAGTACAGATAAAAATGCCTAACTAAGAATAAAAGTTACTTAGCCACAAACAGATACCTGAGCCCTGAGAACAGGTTACACAACACCATGACACCCTATTAAGACATGTGAAGAGCAAAGGTCAAGAACAAGGAAACATATGCTCATCAGCAGATTTATTTATTGCATGAACACCAAACAGGAAAAGCCCTATACAGATTGGAAACGTGATCTAACTCATGTAACATGAAAATCAGTGCAAAGGGTTTAGTGGAATAGAACCTCTCAGATTAAAAATAACTTCTTACACACAAAAAAACAACCTTCTTAAATAGGCAAATCCTTAGAATAAGTAGATTAGTGTTTTTCAGACAGGAAGGGAAGAGAAAACTGGGAGGAGTGGCTGCTAATGGGTACTGGGTTTCTTTTTGGGGGTGACAAAATGTTCTGGAATTAGACAGTGGTGATGGTTGCATAACATTGTGAATATGCTAAAAACACTGAACTGTATTTATAAGGGTAAATTTTATGATACATGAACTACTCAATAAAGGTAATATTAAAAATTAGTCAAATTTACATGATCTTTTAATATTTACAACAAATTTATATAAGTAATTAGGCAGAACCATTTAGGTGTAAACTTTAGGGGAAAAAAATAAATAAACTACAACAGGATACAAACACTCCAAAAAGTACTACTCAAAGAAAATAAAAGCTATGATAGTCTAAAGAGGCAAATATGATATCAGAGTAGGATTATACAATCAATACATTAATAACTTTTGGAAATAAAGTATGGTAGAGCTATGGTAAAATGGATAGAGTACCTGTCTAGAATTTTAAAAATATGGATTTAACACGCATATTTTGAAATACATACTATTATTTCATTCTGGAAAAGTCAATCTTTCTGAGTCCCCGTTTCGTCCTACTATAATGGGAATAACCACCTGCCTCAGTGTTGTAAGAATGGTTAAATAGCCCTAACCGGTTTGGCTCAATGGATAGAGCGTCGGCCTGCGGACTCAAGGGTCCCAGGTTGGATTCCGGTCAAGGGCATGTACCTTGGTTGCGGGCACATACCCAGTAGGGAGTGTGCAGGAGGCAGCTGATCAATGTTTCTCTCTCATCGATGTTTCTAACTCTCTATCCCTCTCTCTTCCTCTCTGTAAAAAAATCAATAAAATATATTTTTAAAAAAAAAGAATGGTTAAATATGATAATGTACCCCAAAACACCTTGAATACTATACAATATAAGATGGTGTTAACTCATCCAGACTAAATTACTTAAAGTTCAGTGCACAAAACTTTAAATGCCAATTTTCAAATTAACTTCAATATTAACAATTTTTAGGCCTGGTCTGGTATGGCTCAGTTGGTTAGAGCACTGTCCTGATATGCCAAGATTGCGGGCACATGTAAGAATCAACCAATGAATGCATAAATAAGTAGAAAAACAAAAATTGATGTTTCTCTTTCTCTCTCAAATCAATTAAATTTTTTAAAACATATTAACAACTTTTAATATGAGCAAGTTTTAAATATTCTGATTCTATTTTAAATATTAACAACACTGTCACCAGAAAGGGCACTAGACTAGTTTCCTTCAACTCGAGGTAAAAGGAAATTTCACTAGAAGAGATTAACCAAAATTTTTTATCTAATTGCGTCAGGTTTATGATTAAATCATGGACAGGTTTCGGGGGATGGAAAGTGGAGGAAGGGGGAGGGGTGACAGGGGAAAAAGAATAAACAAACAAATAAAAAAAGGTACAAAATCCATAAGGTGAGTATACTATCTGTAAGCTAATTTAGAATTATATATACCTCTCTCTCTAATTGAAATACTAGAAATATAAAGAAGGCCAAAACCTCTTCTTGACCATGTTTTGCAGAATTTCAGCAAGGCCCTGTGCATTATTAAGGATCGAGAGTAACCATGTTCGGTGTTTCAAGACAATACTGCTTTATAAATATTCTCCCCTAAAACTGTTAGATTTTCTTTCTATAGCCTTTAAACTTTTAAAGCAGTGATGCAAATAAAAAACTCCAGAAAATATTTTAGGAATGAATACATAGCAATTACAATAATGGAACATGACCTTTTGGTTAATGTAATCAATAAAAAGTACACACTAAGTTTCCTCTAGGGAAAAGTGATACTCGGTTGAAAGACAGTTAAATCTGTGACAAATACCAATAGTAGGATTCTTTTAAGAATGAAAAAAGGGGGGAAACCTCTGTATTATGAAAAAAGTTGTGTGTGAGTACTGAACTTGCCTGTACTGAATTAAGAAAATGAAAACTGCCCAGCTGTTTTGGCTCAGTGGATAGAACATCGGCCTGCAGACTGAAGGGCCCCAGGTTCGATTCTCATCAAGGGCACATGCCTGTGTTGTGGGCATGGTTCCCAGTAGGGGGCAGGAGGCAGCCGATCAATGATTCTCATCATGTTTCTATCTCTCTCTCTCCCTTCCTCTCTGAAATCAATAAAAATGTTTTTTAAATGAAAATTGACATAAGCAATGACAAATTTCAATCCTTAAAATATTTTAACTGAAATTGTTCTAAAACGTATACACAAGGAAGAGAAACTTTTCAACACTGTGATTTTAAAATTATTTGCTTAATAATGTTTTGCAGAGAAATAATTTAAATGAGTTTCAGATAAGTGTACGTAAGGAAGAGGGTGGAAAAATACTCATTACTATAGAATTCTGATTGGTAAGCTTCAAATGATGTGGCAGTGATTTTTATTTTTAATAGCCCAATCTTTTGTCTCAATTCTTGCTTGAAATGCAAGGAAAGGGAAGTTAAAATGTACCTCATTTAAACTGCTAATCTTCGTAATTATTGAAAACACTTCTCTAACATTTCTAAAATAAAGGCAACACCTTCCTTTTCCGCAAACTCAGAAAATACCAATGAACTGTAAACCTGAAAGTTTTTAAAGTTCAAAATAGTTTGGTAATGAATGCAAATCCACTAAACAATATTACTTATACAACTGCTTTGATACATCAGCACCACTAATCATTGACAAACTGTAAAGCTTCCTTTATTCCTCCTCTGTAAACTAGGAATGATACCGCTCCCTTCCTTAGTGGATTGCTGTGAGCATAGCTAGCGCCTTCAAACAGTAGTCAATACATGTTCCTTTCCTTTTCTTTCATTTGCTTCAATGTGACTTACTCTTAACTGGTACTTAACACTGGACAGTCGACATTCTTCAGAGTTGGACAGACCCTGATTTAACAACATGCAAATAATACTAGGTTGAATTTTTCTAGGTAAAAAGATCTCTTAACCTCATTTTGCCCACGTACCAAATACCTTAAATTTCTGACGAGTTTGGTGGGGGGGGGTTTTTGGCCTCCCATGTCAGAGTTTTCGCTGCTGTCAAAACAAATTTCTATCTTGTAAAATCCTGGAACAATTTATAAGTCATTACAGTTTCCCCCAGAAGTGGATTTTTCCCCACTCGAATGGGACTTGAGCTGTGGCACCTGCGCTGTGGCAAGACGTCAACTCCCAGTAGTAAAGCGCCGTGAGCCCCTAATTGGGAGGCTGAAAACAACACGCAGTGTCACAGCCTCTTGAGCTGTCAGATTCCGGCCGCCCTCGCCTTACCAGGTGAGGAAACTGAGGCCGAGGGCAAGGAAGGGCTTGCCTGCAGTTTAGAGTCATCTCGTTCTTTCCTCAAATAACCCACCGTTTGACGGCAGCGGTGTCCTGCCCAGAGGACCATCACAGCGGCCCCGCACAACAGAAAAGGAACCCGCCCTGCCTCGCGCCGCCTGATTCCGGGGCGAAAAACAGGCGCCCCTTCCTCGCCCCGCCACAGGAGGGGACTCTGGAGGAGCCCAGACCCAAAAAGTGCGCCTTCCTCGGGATCCACAGCTGCCGCCCGCCGGTTCTCCCCAGAGGAGAGGCCGTCACTCACCTGCGATTGGAGAGAACGCGATTCCTTAATTGGCGTCAGCCCTACACCCTCCGAAACCCAACAGCAAAGCGCGATGGCTGCCGCTGCCCCAGCTCCCGTCAACTCCTTCCGGGCCCGCGGGTGCTTCACTCCTGATTGTCCGCAGGATTGTAGCACCGGGAAGCCCAAGTTCCGCCTCCTACGGTTCCGCCTCCAGTCCCAGCTGAGCACGTCTCCCCGCAGCCCGATCCCCCCACACCGGCCCAAAGGTGCTTCCGGGGCCCATGGGACTAAACAGAGAGGGAAATACCAGTCCCTACCTTGGGGAAATTATCCGTGACATCATTTTTTTAAATGTGCTTTTATTGATTTCAGAGAGAGGAAGGAAGAAGCACAGACGAACATCAGTGTGAAAGAAACATCAAGGGCTGCCTCCTTCACATCCCCTGCTGGGCATGTGCCCTGACGGGGGAATGGAACTGGGGACCTCCTGGTACATGGGTCTACGCTCAACCACTGGGCTTTCTCGAATTCACAAATGACTTACAAAATGTAGCTCAGTGCCAGATAATGTGTTAGCTGCTGGGTATTGAGCTTTAACAAGACTGCCTTGACTCTGCAGTTCATTGTTAATAGATTAGCGTTACTTTCTTTAAATGTGTTTAAATGGGAATATTTTGGTGCCTGGAATGGAAGTGTGATGACAGTGCTTCCAAGACTGCTCTTGTAAGAAGGTTAAAACCTGTATTTTTATAAAAATGTATTTGAGCCTTGGCCAGTGTGGTTCCGTTGGTTGGGTGTCCTCCCGTGCCCGGAAAGCTTGCAGGTTAGATTCTCAGTGAGGGCACATGTCTGGGTTGCTGGCTGATCTCCAGGGGGGTTTGTGCAGGAGGCATTCCCATGAATCTTTCTCTCTCACACGGATGTTTCTCTCTCTCCCTCTCCCTTCCCCTCTCTCTAAAAATCAATTTAAAAATTGTTTTAAATTTATTTGAGTCAAACAGAGGACAACTGGAAGCAAGATCTCAACAGATTGAGGAAAAAACACTTCCTAGAATGACAGTTTGCAGTTTCTTTTATGAATTTGAAATTAAGGTGGGAACATAAGGAAAATTAAATGAAGATGGGAGTTAACAAGGTGAGACTGGATTACAGTATGGTTAACAAGAGTATGTGCTCCGTTGAGATGCTTATGCCTCCTAGGAGTCTGAAAAAGAGAATTACTCTGGCATTCCAAAAGTGAGTTAACCTAGTGTACAAGAACAATGGACAGGGCTTGCTCAGGCAAAGATAACCCTTTTACTAAAGCAGTTATATGCTTGGGGCATGACGACCCACCATGATCTTCCCATGAAGATCATGGAATTCATGATGAGATCAGCCTGTGAGGTTGCTTTCAGTAGAACCCATTTTTTAAATATATTTTTATTGATTTCAGAGAAGAAGGGAGAGGGAAAGAGAGAGAGAAACATCAATGATGAGAAAGAACCATTGATCGGCTACCTCCTGCACACCCCCTACTGGGGGTTGGACCCAAAACCTCGGCATGTGCCCTTAACCAGCATAGAACCTGGGACCTTTCAGTCCACAGACCATCGCTCTATTCACTGAGCCAAACCGACTAGGGTTCTGCAGCAGTTTTAATGTTTGCCCTGATGTTCCCATGTGTGCTAAGCCACTCCCCAGCCATGTGCATTTGTTTACTTGTAGTGACTGATGAATGTGATCATTTACTAGACCTATTCACAGTATAAATTTAAAATTACTGTAATACATACAGAAAACTTTTCTGTGAAATTAAACTTTTCTTTTTTATACATAACTTTAATTACATAAACATGTCTACTTAAGTAAAAATAGGTAAACTAATTTGTCAATTTTTTAATATACGCAGCATTTGGAAGACCTACTTTATTATATAATGGACTTTCAGCTTTAAGGGACACTCCCTCGCCCAAATTCGTCCATTATATCGAGGTTTTACTGTATTAATTGAATAAATTAATTAATCAATGAAAGAACTGCGGAGGACATTCAGCAGAAAGTATAATAAAAAATAGGTTTAACCCTGGCCAGATGGTTCAGTTGGTTGGAGTGTCGTCCCATACACCAAAAGGTTGCAAGTCTGATTTCCAGTTAGGGTACAAACTTAGGTTGTGGGTTCAATCCCCAGTCGGGGTGTGTATGGGAGACAACCAATTGATGCTTCTCTCTGGAATCAATGTCTCTCCCCCCCGCCCTTCCATTCTCTCTAAAAAAATCAATAAACACATATTTTTTAAAAATATATATCTCAATATTAAAAAAATCTAAAAATAAATAGAAGTAAATCTGATACATATACACATGGAGGGTGCAGATGCAGCAAAAGGGTCATGTTGTTCTGAAAAATAAGAGTAAAAAATTGAATGACATCAGTTTATTTTTTTATTATTTTTATTTTTTTATAGCAAAGGTGGAAATTTTATTGAAGAACAAGTACAGACTCCCATGTGGGGAGGGGGAAAGAGTCCTCGTGACATCAGTTTAGAAATGTGTATGGTAGTGTAGGGTAAGTATAGGTAGTTGGACCAAAGAAATATCAATACCCTTAACAACTAGTAACAGCTCTAATAATTTTTTCTTGATATTTGTGTGACCACATTTTAAGAAGTCAGAGAAGGATTTGACAATGTGTAGACAGTACTAAACTATTTTTCATATGCTGTCTTACCAGTTAACTTCCTATTGTTAACTTAGGGTAGGCAGATGACAAATGCTGCTTTCTTTCTCAATAGTTTAAAACTGACTACATTAAAAATGTATAAAAAAATTTAAGAGACTTAACTATAGTTTTTGGAGGAGTAATAGTAACATGGATTTTTAGGGCTGGAACAAATTTTAGAAAAAAAGTTGCTTACGTATTAGCAAATTATTTGTATATTTAACCTGATTTAACCAATGAGGTTATTTACTTTTTGAAATGGCTAATCCTCTCCATCAGTTTTTTTCTTTGGACACAGATATTGCTTAAACAGAACAAAGTTCAAAGAAGCGTGATTTAACCAAATCAAACTCCTGTGCCAGCGTCAACAAACCAAGATCATTAAGGAATTGCATAAAAAAGAGAAAGAAACTAATGCGATTTTGAGACCAGGTGTGAGCATTTGCCCATTTGAAGAGTCACCCTGATTTTCTGTCTGACCTCAGGAAGATTCAGTTTCTCTCTCAGGTCTATTTTCTCTTTACAAGATTGAGAAACTTGAGCCTGGCCCATGTGATTCAGTGGGCGTGCAGGAGGCAGCGGATCAATGTTTCTATTGCTCTCCCTCTCCCTTCCTCTCTCTCTAAAGTCAATAAAAACATTTTAAAAAAGATTGAGAAGCTTGAGCTTGTCATATTTTTAACTGTTCTTGGATATATGATTTGGGACTTTTATAAAACAGTTGGGCCAAAGTATCATCTTCATCCTAAAGAAGTCTTAATAGTTGTAACTTGTACAAAGAGTTGTGGAATTCCACACACAGCAAACATATTTTAGTAAGGTTCTCAGGAAAATGATTATATAGAATTAGGATAAAATTTAATACTTTTGAATTCTTACTGTTTGTTTTTCAGACCTGAGATAGCAGTTTAGGTCTTGCTCATTTTGTATATAATTTAACCTTTTATAGCAGGCATTTGGTATTAAATAAGTTGTACTTCACCCTTCAGAGATTGTGAAACCTTTGGTATGACATTTTAGTCAATAGTATAAACCTGTAGTTTACAAAAGGGGTTTATCATTAGCTCAGAGCAGGAAAAAACTACCTAGAATGGAGGCAGCTAAATTGATATTGACTAATCACTCCAGTTTCTCTCTCTCTTTGGCCTCAAAAGTAAAAAAAAAACAGTCTACTTGCCAAAGAAAAAAGTGTACTCTCCCAGAAGGGAAGTTTTTTTAAAGTTATGTCCTGGTCTTTTGGTTCCGTAGGGTGTGTGTGTGGCGGGGGAGGTTGGCGAAGACTTTGGTTTCAGGTGCAACTGGATGTCAAAGTTCGCTTCTCTACACAAGCTTCAGCTGCATGACTTGCATTTTTGGTCTGTTGTCTCTGAGGACTTGTATTATTTGCATCTTCTTCCTTCCCTGGCCTTTTTTTTAATATTTATTTTTTTTAGTTTATTGATTTTAGAGGGGGCGGGCAGGAAGAGAAAGAGAAAAAAACCACACTGACTTGTTGTTCCACTTACTTATGCATTCATTTATGATCTTGTATGTGCTCTAGGGCTTGAACCCACAAACCTGGCATATCTGATGGATACTCTAACCAACTGAGCTACCTGGCCAGGGCCTCCTTCCCCTGCTTTGACAGCAATTGTGGGCAATGAGTTTGGCCTAAAAAGCGTTAAGCAAATATCAATACTCTCATGAATAGATGTCAAGGGCAAATAAGATATCATAGTTGGAGCCAAATTACAAATATTGATTTAATTTAAGAGGTAGGATAGAATAGAGAAATCAGAAAGGGGGGAGGGAGTAGATTGCCAAAGCATTTCTTGCTTCCATTCTCTGTTTGACATCTCTTTTCTCTGATTTCACACCTTTCTGGGATATTTTTTTTAAATATGTTTTTATTGACTTCAGAGAGGAAGGGAGAGAGAGAGAGAGAGAGAGAGAGAGAGAAACATCCATGATGAGAGAGAATCATTGATTGGCTGACCCCTGTACTCTCCCGACCAGGGACCAAGCCCACAACCCAGGCATGTACCCTTGACGGGAATTGAACCCGGGACCCTTCAGTCCCCAGTCATCACTCTATCCACTGAGCCAAACCAGTCAGAGTCCTTTCTTGGATCTTTATCATATCCTGCCTTGATTTGTGTATTTTTTTGAGCATGTCTATTCTAGTTATGCATTCCAGAGCTGGGGATGTAACCACAGGATAGATTCAGGGACTCACTGGGCCCCCTGTTAGATGGGACCTGAGGGAAAACTCTATTGTTTACTATAAGCTCCTATTTTCACTGATAGAGCAGAGTGTCATTTTGGGTCTCGAGGAGTTTGTGTTAATTTAGGAACTGTGTCCAGTATCCCCTGAAAAGTCTGATCATTTCCTTTTTATTCAAAGTACAGTCAAGCTGGTAAATGGTCATTCATCCTGTGGACTAAAAAGGAACCACATACTAAACCAGACAAGCTCAGGGGAGGCTTTCATGGCAAGCCGTACAAACACAAGAGACCTAAAATAACTGTCTAGGATTATTGGCAGCGAAACCGGCTCCAGATGTTAGACTAGTGGCGTCAGACTGGACCTTGGCTGGGCAACCTCAGTACTTGAGTTCTGGTTAAGAAAGAATTCAGAGGCAAGACTCAAACTATAAGAGAGTTTATTTAGGAAGGCATAGAGGTAGAAGAAGTGAGCCATAGAAGAAATGGGCTCAGAAAACAAGTAAGGCAAAAGAAAGTATTGTAATGTACCCCGCGAATCACACAAGGACGCCTCAAGAAGTCGAATTAAAGAGTCACATTTATTGCAAATCCGGGACTATGAGGGGGCATTTCGCTCTCCCAGATCTCATAGTGCCCGCCCCATCCCCAACACCAGATTTATAGAGGCAAAGATCACAAAGGTATTGATTACATCCCAAGGTTTGGAATGAGGAACCTGGTTTGCAAAAAGCAGTTTACAGAAGCAGACTTAGCATGTTATCTCAATTACAGTTTTTGGGTCTCCGAAACACTGAGTCAACAGGGACACATTAACTGGAGCCCTCTGACCTTGGGATAATTGTGCTGTCCTTCCCAAGTAAAGGAAAATGTGCTTTCTAAGACCAGTATGACCACAACCAATGGGATTTCACATTACAATCAATAGGGTATTTAATCGAATGGGGTGATTTATATAATTCAGAAAATTAAAATAACTTTTCTATTATTTTAGCAAGAAAATAAGTACAGTATAGAAACCAAACAGCAGGGTTAAACTACAGTTTCCACCTGAGATGATTGCTACCATACTTCAAAAGGACCCTGTGTTACCGGGGAGACAAGGAGACCCTGGTTCTTGTCTTCTTGAGGGAAAGATTTCAATCAAGACACAAAGTGTAGAAAAGAAAGCAATAATTTATTGACCGTAGCAAAAATATATTTAGGACAGTGAAACAAGAAGAGCACAGAAGAAGCAACAGGAGCCTAGGCTGGGCCGCCTTAGCTCACGGGGAAGTCAGAAAAAAGGGGGTCTGGGAGGAGCTGCTGCTGCCCATGGCTTCCCTGGTTGCAAGTCTCATGGGGTTCCTTAGAGGTTAGGGCCGTGGTCGGCAAACTGTGGCTCGTGAGCCACATGCGGCTCTTTGGCCCCTTGAGTGTGGCTCTTCCTAAGCCTTAGGAGTACCCTAATTAAGTTAATAATAATGTACCCACCTATATAGTTTAAGTTTAAAAAATGTGGCTCTCAAAAGAAATTTCAATCGTTGTACTGTTGATATTTGGCTCTGTTGACTAATGAGTTTGCCACCACTGGGTTAGGGGATAGGTGTGGGGGAGGGGAGGGGGCAAGGAAGGGTGAGGGGAATGGCATAGGTACACTGGGACCTTCATTTTCAGGGGTTTTAAAGGCTGGGCGTTCAGGAGTGGATCAATAGGATATTCATCAGCTTTACCAAAATGAGATTTATTCTCTTAATTTGTCTGTCTTTGGGTGGGGTTGGCAAATGGCACTTAATTGGATTTCTGTTGTCTGTCTCCCTGAGTTGGGTGATTTTACCCTCTGTTTGGGGATGAGAATTGCAAACCATTTACATAGTCTTAAGTGTCCTTAGTTTAGGGAAGATAACATTGACTAGGTGGCTGCAAACTGCTGTTTAAGCATTCGTGTTCATTTCCCTATTCCACTTGTCCTGCAGTTTTCCTAGCTTCTTACTACTCTCTAACACTTGGAACTTAGGAGAGAGAGAGAAAAGGAAAACATGCCTGGGGGAAGGGGATAGGGAAAGGCGCCTGTGTGCTCCATAGAGAGAGCTGCCCAGAAAGCAAGTCTGAATGGTTTAGCTTACTGTAAACTCTTAGAGGAAATAAAACTGCCATTGACACGTGCTGTTCAATGTGCCCTTAGTGAACTTTCGCGTGACTATGCTATGAATCAGCGAGTTTCAAAATTAAAATTACTTCTAAACCCTCAGGTCAAAAAGCAAGGCCTCTGCCGCGGTGATTACACTTTCAACACACGTACATAATTAACCACCTCTTTTAAAAAATGTTCTTACAATTTACACCTGCAATACGATGAAATACTGCAATGAACATTATTCCAGCTACCAGACATATAGTCTCAATAGAGGACGATGACGTCTGTAGTCTCAGGTAACCTTCACAAAAAAACCGGGGACAGGAACTGTCAGTCCCATTTCCCGAAAGCGGCCAGTGAAACCCTGATTGCGCTAAGATCCCGGCCCCGCCGGCGAGGTGACGTTTACGACGGCGGGGATTTCCGTACCGGTGACACACGCCACTTCCGGCCGGTGGTGAGAGTCAGTGACGTGGCAGGCCAGGCCGAACACGGTCCTTAGGGCCGGGACACCCGGGGCTGTCAGCTGGCCTCCGGGCAGCCCCGCCGGGAGAGCAACGACTGCGGCGGCAGTCGCCAGCCCGGAGCCGGAAGTGCCACGTGTCCCCATTGCGCCTGCGCGGCCGGCGGCTGACACTTCCGGCAAGGGCCTCTCTTCTCTCCGGGCTTGGCTGCCTCCTTCCAGCACCGCGTTCCCGGCCCCACCGACGTGACTACCTACCCTCAGCTCCCAGGCCAAGTCGTGGCCGCCGGTGGGCTGGGGAGAATGTGGCGCCGGGCCTAGGGCTTGATGCGCCTCCCTCTCTCCCCGCCCTCTGTCCACAGTCGTTCTTTCCCTTCGCTTCCAGTAGTCGCCTTTCATCTCTTCGCTCGGCGCTGTCGCTTATCGCGACCAGCCCCTTCCAACCCGGATAACCACCGTCGTCATGTCCCAGCCGGGGATACCGGCCTCCGGCGGCTCCCTAACCGGCCCCCAGGCCCAGAATGGGGCCGCCTCGGCCTCGGGGTCTTCCTATACCAACGGTAGGTGCCACTCGGGGGCGCAGGGAGGGCGCAGCCTGGGCCCGGGCTCCCGCTGAACTTTGGTTGCTGCCGCCGCCTGAGGCGAGAAGAGGGGAGGTGACATCCCGACCTGGGTCTGAAGCCGGTGGCGGTGGGCGGGCTGGGCCACGGAGACAGCGGCGAATATGCACCCGCTACTCCTGGCTCGTCGTAGTGTTTTATGTTTATTTGTTTATTCATTTGTCCAGCAAACAGTTCATGAGCACGTGTAAACCTGGGTGAAAACTAGATTCTGTCCAGACCTCAAAACTCGCATATAAAGTTCATAGTTGTTTATGTGCCACCCCACCCGTCTTATAGAGAGCAGATTCGGGGTCTGATTCATTTCTGTCCTGCAGGGCCTGCGGTGGGATGGGGGCCATACTCAGTCGGAATTTGTGGAGATTAATGAATGATCGTACTTCCCGGAGATCCCTTTAGAGCCGGTTCATCTTTCCCAGAACCTTCCTCGAATTCTGCTTAGGCCACCTGTTCGGTTTTGAGGCTTTGGCAGGACCCGAGGGGAGGATTTCCTGTGTGATTTCCAGAGGTCTCTGCATCCCTTGGAAAGTGGTCGGGCACAGCTCTGAACCTCTGATGAGAGTGTGCATGTGAGACTATAATTTGTCATTTGGTGTGAGAGTATTTTACGATTTTTTTTAACCTCTTATAGGATTTTAAAAATTGTACTGCGTTGTGATTTTTATTCTGATTGTTATAATAAAGATAGATTGCCAAGTTACCAATTTACCTACAAATCTTTGGTTCATGGAAACAAAACCAGAATAATACTAAAATACTGAGATTTCCATTGGAATCTAAAATTTCTGTGAAGTTCGAGAATATAGGCAATGACTAAAATAGCTAATTTACATTATTTTTAGAGAAGACTATTGTCTTTTTTTTTTTTTTTTTACAAAGAAAGCTCTAAAAGACTTTTAAAAATGTCTGTGAGTGGGCAGAAGCAAGAGTAAGTGGGGGTAAGCACTGAAATGGTGTTTAATCGAATCAATTGTTCTTTCTCAAATTTATGGTAACATTGTGTGAATTACATTTATTTTAGACTATTTACTGACGTTTACGCTGTGGATGAAATCATTTAAAGAAATTTACTTTAAGCTATAAACACTTAAGATGTCATATGGCTATGGCTTTTTCTTATAATCTATAAATTTCAATTTTACATGAGCTTTAAATTTTTTTAATTTTTTTATTTTAGAGAGAGGAAAGGAGAGAGAAACATCGATTTGTTTTCCTCCTATTCATGCATTCATTAGTTGCTTCGTGTATGTGCCCTGAGGATTGAACCCACGACCTTGGCATATGGGGACCACTCTCTAGCCAACTGAGCTACCCAGCCAGGGCTGAATTTACCATTTAAAACTCATATAAAATTGCCCTGCCCTGGTAGCTCAATTGGTTAGAGTGTGGTTCTGATATTCCAGGGTTTTGGGTTCAATCCTCACTCAGGGTACATACAAGAATCAATAATGAATGCATGAATAAGTGGAACAACAAATCGATATTCCTCTATCTCAGTGATCGGCAAACTGCGGCTCGCGAGCCACATGCAGCTCTTTGGCCTCTTGAGTGTGGTTCTTCCACAAAATACCGACTTCTGTGCATGGGCCACAAAGTTTCAATCGCACTGTACATGCGCGCCTGCACGTGGTATTTTGTGGAAGAGCAACACTCAAGGGGCTAAAGAGCCTCATGTGGCTTGCGAGCCGCAGTTTGCCGACCACTGCTCTATCTCTCCCTTCTCTCTTTTTTTTTCTAATATATTTTTATTGATTTCAGAGAGGAAGAGAGAGGGATAGAGAGGGAAACATCAATGATGAGAGAGAATTATTGATCGGCTGCCTCCTGCATGCCCCCTACTGGGGATCAAGCCTGCAACCCAGGCATGTGACCTTGGCCAGAATTGAACCTGGGACCCTTCAGTCCGCAGGCAGATGCTCCATCCACTGAGCCAAACCGGCTAGGGCTCTCCCTTCTCTTTTTAAAAATCAATAAATAAAAATTTTTTAAATAAAATAAATATCCTCCTGTATAATAAAAGCCTAATACAGTGGGGTCTTGACTTACGAGTGTCCCGACTAACGAGTTTTTCGAGATACGAGCCGTCTCTCGGCCGATTTTTTGCTTTGAGTTGCGAGCTAAAATTCGGGTTACGAGCCAGCTTCAGATACCCCACCGCTAGTTGGCGCAGCGAACGTCACAGTGAACGACACAATACCAGCCCAGCATCACGTGTCTCACTCGTTCACTTTTGATTTGACATGTGATTAATTTGAGTTATGAGCTCTGTCACGGAACGAATTAAACTCGTAAGTCAAGGCCCCACTGTATGCTAAGTGTCAGGTCATCCTGTCCATTCAACCAATCAAAGCGTAATATGTTAATGATATGCCAAAGCCACTCAACCACTTGCTATGACCTGCACTGACCACCAGGGGGGAGACAGTTGACCAGTCGCTATGACGTGCACTGACCACCAGGGGGCAGACACTCCAACTGATAGGTTAGCTTGCTGCTGGGATCCGGCCTATCGAGACTGAGGGCGATGGGCCGGACATGCCCTGGAGCCCTCCCACCATCCCGCCCAGGCTGGCCAACCTCCCGAGTCCCTCCCCGGCCCGATCATGCACTGGTGAGGTCCCTTGGCCTGGCCTATGCTCTCTCACAATCGGGATTGAGGGCCCCCCCCCGCCCCCCACCCAGTGCACAAATTTTGTGCACCAGGCCTCTAGTATTAAATAAATACATAAATGGCAAATCCTACCAATGTGCTTGTAAGCTTATATGAAAGTATAGTTTTGTTAATTTTGAAATGTCAAAGGAATTTAGCCACTGTGATATGCTGTTTTGGAGATGTTCTCGTTACGTTGATTTGATCCAGTCCAACAGACATTTGTTGCATACCTTCTAAGTCCTGTCCTTGGGGAAATGGAACCCAAGGTACAGTCCCCCACTTGTACCTACAGGTTCCCTAGAGCCAAGTGGGGATTCACATATGGAATGAAATCATAGAACTGCATAAATACATACCTTTTAAAATATATAATTGACAGTCTTTTTATAAGCCCCATTTCTAAAGTTCTTTTTGTAGAGGTAGTCCCAGTAAAATAGCTAATGTCCTATATTGGATTCATTTTTTGTGCATCCCACTAATAAAGAGAGTATGGATATGGTGGAGAATTGGAGAGGGGGTTATTTCTCTAAAAGTTGAAAACATAGTTCAGTGCTGGAATGTAATTTTATTTTGGTTAACTCTTTCAAGGCAGTTATTGCTGCTTAAATATTCATAGAGCCCTGGTCAGGTGGCTCAATTGGTTGGAACATTGTCTCCATACACCAAAAGGTTGTGGGTTTGATTCTCTGTCAGGCCACATACCTAGGTTGCAGGTTCCATCCCTGGTCGGGGCGAGTATGGAAGGCAACTGATCAGTTTCTCTTTCATGTCCATGTTTCTCTCTCTCTCTCTCTCTCTCTCTCTCTCTCTCTCTCTCTCTCTCCCACTCTCCCATCCCACCCCCTCTCTCTCTAAAAATCAAAACAACAAAAATGCTATTGAATGCTCTTAAGCTTAGATTTAATGTAGCTTGCTTATATTACATATCATAGTTCAGTTGGATCTTCAGATATTTTTAAACTATAATAAAAAATCCCAAATAAAGTAGTCCCCCTTATCTATGGGAGATACGTTCCAGTGGATGCCTGAAGCTGGATAGTACTGAAACCTGTATAGGCCATGTTTTTTCTTATATATATGTACCTATGATAAAGTTTAATTTATAAATTAGGCACAGTAAGAGGTTAACTAGTAATAAAGTAGAACAATTAAACAACATACTGTAATAAGTTACATAAATATGGTCTCTCTCAAACCCTTTCTATGATGATGCAAGATGATACAATGTTTACATAAAATAAAATGAGTTACTCAGAATAGTACACAACATAAAACTTATGAATTGTTTATTTCTGGAATTTTCCATTTAATATTTTTGGATCGCTGTTGACCGAAGGTACCTGAAACTACAGAAATCGAAACTGAATAAGGGGGACCAGTATAATCACCTTTTTCATTTTTCTATAATTTCTTTCGTATTGTGTGGTATCATTATATTATAGAATTCCTCACAAATGGAGACCTTTCTATGGTCAGTTGTTGCATTACAATGTAAAATTGTTGAGATATGTTTTTCTAAGTTTCAGTGTAGATTTGTGTATACGTATTTCCTTTGCCAAAATTGATAGTGAAACTGTAAGACTACTTAAACTGGCAGATCTTCATCTGATTAGCATGTAATAAGGCTAAAGGCAGATCATGATTCCCACTGTTAATTAACTGCTTTATTTTTACTTTGAATCCCTTTGCCAAAGCAGTTAGAAATTGCAGCTTTATTAAATTTATTTTGGTAATATTTATGTAATATTCACTTTTTCCCATATAGATTAAGGGTGAGAAGAATATTCTCAAACCTCTCTCCCACCCAGCTTTCCATTATATTGTAATTTTATTAAATAATACTGATTTGCCTCTAGACTGTAAAACATATAAGGGCAAGAATATCTGTTTTACACATCATCCTCTCTCCAGCTCCCCACATGGTGTCTAGCACATTTTAAGAGTTACCAGTTTTATTGTTTGAAAGTTTTAGATTTAGGTATTTTGTAATTTAGGTCACTAAACATATACTGACTTATGCATTGTAAGATTAGAGCTTACTTCCAACTTTTTTTGGTAAAATTTTCTGTGGATTTTTGCACAATATTATCAGCTAAAATTCAATAGAATATGTGTGTGGAGAGTTGGTTACCAGTTTAAATTCTAGATTTGTACTCATCTCTATTTTAGGTATGACAAAAATATAGATCTCTTTTAGTTTCACTATGATGTAAACCATGGTTATGATTGTATATTTAATATAAGAAGGCTCTAGTCATGATCAAAGCATGCTGTGAATAAAATTGGCATGTGGTCACCCTGGCCAGTGTGGCTCAGTTGGTTGAGCGTTGTCCTGTTCATCAAAAGGTTGATGGTTCCATTCTCCATCAGGGCACATGCCTGGGTTGTAGGCTCGATTCCTGGTAGGCTCCTGTAGCCAATGGATGTTGAGCTCTCACATCAGTGTTTCTCTCTCTCCCTCTCCCTTCTTTTCTCTCTCTCTCTCTCTAAAAAAAAAAAGAGAGAAAACAACAACAACATCCATTGGCATGTGGTTTATAAGATTGATTCTTGGCTGAGTTCTCTTTAATGTTTTCAGTGGGGCAAGTAACTTTGGACTCTCATGAGACTCTTTACATGCCTCTATTAGAATATATGACATTGAGCTTCTTTTTTGTCTCTGCTGATACATTGGAAGCTCCTGAAAGATAAATGGTAGCAATAAGATCTAACAATTATTGTTTAATTTATGCCTAGTTACTGTGCTAGGCTGCATTATATGCATCATCTTTAATCCTCAAAACAGTCCTATGAGTTTAGAACTGTTATGTTTAGTGACAAGCATACTGAGATAAGTGGTCAAGCAACTAGCTCAAGATCATGCAGCTAACCACCCAAATATGTGGAACCTAGATTTAAAGCTAAGCAGTCTTGCCCTGACCGGGTAGCTCAGTTGGTTAGAGTATTGTCCCCATATGCCAAAGTTGTAGGTCTGGTCAGGGCACATTCAAAAATCAACCAAAGAATGCATAGATGGGTGGAACAACATCTCCTTCCCCCTCCTCCTTCTCCTCCTCCTCTCCCTCCCCTTCCACTCTCCCTCTTCCCCTCCCCTCTTGCAGCACACTGATTGAAAATCACTAGTATAGAGTAACCTTGTACTATTAGGAAGTTGATTGTATAGAACTTATGACATTCCTTTAGATAGTTTTCTATAGTAACTCCCAGAAATTGAATATGCACCACACTGTAGTGTTTGAATATACAGAAAATGACTGAGTTCAGTGAACTACCTTGACTTGTGTGATTTGGGACAAATTGGCTTAGCTGCTCTAAGTTTAGAGTTTCTCATGGTACCAGAATCTTTAGAGTTTTTTTTTTGGAATATGCTGATTCTTTATTTAATCTATTAGTGTTTGATAAATTACAAATATATAAGCAAAGTATTCTTGGAAAACATAAGTAATTAATTTCCCAGAGCATATCTCTCTGATTTGATGTTTTTCAGATCAGCCAGAGATATAACTTATTTATGTTACTCTCTCCTTTCCTACCCCATGTGTTCAAAGGATTCAAGATGACTATATAAATGGGTTATATAAACATTGAGGGGGTAAAATTTAGGGAAAGTGAAACTTTTTAAAACCTGTGTATATGGTAAGAAAGTCACACTGTTTAGCTGCTTTCTGATTATATTCAAAGAAGGTCAGTCTAATGGGACTCAGAACACGCCCTTGTTTCTAAAGTACAGATTTAGCATTCCCATTGGTGGCTTCTTATTGGTGTGCCATTGAATAGTGGCCTTTTCTCCCTGGCTAATCTGTTAGTCTGCTTGTCTTAAAACTAGAGGCCCGATGCACGAAGATTCGTACAAGAATGGGTCTTCCTTTCCCTGGCTGCCAGCACCGCCCTCGCTCTGGCCCGAGCCACCTTTCTGCCTTGGCTCCAGCCCGGAGCCACCTTTCCGCCTTCCCACGCTGCCCAGAGGCCCCGGAGCATATGCATATGCAAATTAACTTGCCATCTTTGTTGGGTTAATTTGCATACTTGCTCCTGATTGGCTGGTGGGCATCATGAAGGTATGGTCAATTTGCATCTTTCTCTTTTATTAGTGTAGACTAGAAGCCTGTTGCACAAAGATTTGCGCAATAGGCCTTCCTTCCCCTGGCTGCCGGCACCAGTTTTCCTCTGGCACCTGGAACCCAGGCCTTTGGTCCAGCTGCAGCGGAGAAGCCAAGCCTCTTCAGTCTTCAGTCTTCAGTCTTTAGTCCGGCCAGAGCCTTCAGTCTTCACTCTGCGCCTGTGTATGTAAATTAACCACCATCTTTGTTGGGTTAATTTGCATACTCATCCAATTGGCTGGTGGGCATAGCGGAGTGACACCAATTTGCATGTTTCTCTTTTATTAGTGTAGATGATTCCAGACCAAAGCTCACTATTTAAATACTTTAAACACTTTTCCATTGGAATCCTGTGTCACATTTCACATTTTTAAAATATGTTTCTTACTTCAGAGTCCTTAGACAGGGATCAGTAAAAAAACAACAACCCTTAATTATAGATAGGAAGATTAAGAAATTAAGCTGAGCCCTGGTGGTGTGGCTCAGTTGACCTTTGAACAATGCCAGGGTTAGGAGCATCGACCCTCTGCACAGTCAAAAATCTGCATATGACTATTGACTTCCCCAAAACTAAATGACTAATAATCTACTATTGATCGGAAGCCTTACCAATAACATAGTCAATTAACACATATTTTGTATGCTGTATGTATTATACACTGTATTCTTACAATAAAGTAAGCTAGAGAAAAGAAAATTATAAGAGCCTGGTTGGCATGGCTATGAACCAAGAGGTCAGGGTTTGGTTCCTGGTCAGGGCACAAACCCGAGTTGCGGGCTTGATCCCCAGTGGGGGTGTGCAGGAGGCAGCCAATCAATGATTCTCTCTCATCATTGATGTTTCTATCTCTCCCTCTCCTAATATTCTTTTTGTAATTTATCCCTGTTGCTTATTCATTTCATTGACAAACAGTCTATTGTGTGACTAATCTACAATTTCTTTATCTCCTGTTGATGGATATTTCATTTCTTTCCAATTTTTCATTATTATAAACAATGCTGCAGCTAACACATTTGGATCTATTTCTTTTGTCCTGGAAGGATACCTATGTTTTTTTATTTTGGAGAGCAATGTATATAGACTAACTTCCTCCTTCCAACTCATATATATGTTTCTGTAGGCCTCCCAATTTACCTCTCTATATATACACAGACTTATGTATGTTTGTATAAGCATTGCATAATTATGAAATGATTCAAATTAATCTGATGACATTTGTACATTGGTTGCATGGACTAAGGAGGTATGAATAGAAGATAAATATTTTCTTTTTATATCTTTTAAGCATAAATAGTTCAAAGACTTTTTTTAAGTTTATGTGAGTACCATATTTTTAAAAATATGCATCTTATTTCCTAATTTTATTTAATTTTAAAAAAATATTTATTTATTGCCGAAGCCGGTTTGGCTCAGTGGATAGAGCTTCGGCCTGCGGACTGAAGGGTCCCAGGTTTGATTCCGGTCGGGGAGCATGTACCTTGGTTGCGGGCACATTCCCAGTGGGAGATGTGCAGGAGGCAGCTGACCGATGTTTCTATCTCATCGATGTTTCTAACTCTCTGTCTCTCTCCCTTCCTCTCTGTAGGGAATCAATAAAATATATTAAAAAATATATTTATTTATTGACTAGAGGCCTGGCGCATAAAATTCATGCGTGGGTACGGTTCCTAGGCCTGGCCTGTGATCAAGGCCATCTTCCCCAGCTGTCTACAGCCAGCCCCACCCCCCATCCCTAGTTACCCGTTCCCCATCGGGTGATTGGTGCCTGATGGCCGGGGGAAGGGACCGAGAGGTCCACTGTTCCTGCCCGGTCGCCGGCCCCACCCCTGCTGCGGGTGGCCATCGTGCAATCGGAGCCTGCCAGCCAGGGAAAGGAACTGAGAGGTGGTCAGTGCACCTCATAGTGACTGTTCCAGTGGTTGTTCCGCTGTTAGGGTCAATTTGCATATTACCCTTTTATTATATAGGATATGCCTCGGCTTTCTGTATGTCTGCTTTTGAGAAGTGTTTAAGTCCTTTGCCCATTTTTTGATTGGATTGTTTATCTTCCTTTTGTTAAGTTGTATGAGTTCCCTATAAATTTTGGAGATTAAACCCTTATCATATGTCACATTGGCAAATATGTTCTCCCATGCAGTGGGCTTTCTTGTTTTTATGGTTTCCCGTCTTATGTTTAAGTCTTTATCTATTTTGAGCTTATTTTTGTGTATGGTGTAAGTTGGTGGTCAAGTTTCATTTTTTTAAAAATATATTTTATTGATTTTTTACAGAGAGGAAGGGAGAGAGACAGAGAGTTAGAAACATCGATGAGAGAGAAACATCGATCAGCTGCCTCCTGCACATCTCCCACTGGGAATGTGCCCGCAACCAAGGTACATGCTCCCCCACCGGAATCGAACCTGGGACCTTTCATTCCGCAGGCCGACGCTCTATCCACTGAGCCAAACTGGTTTCGGCAAGTTTCATTTTTTTGCATGTATCCAATTTTTCCAGCACCATTTGTTGAAGGGACTGTCTTGACTCCATTGTGTGCTCTTGCCTCCTTTGTCAAATATTAGTTGAGCATAATGGCTTGGGTTGATTTCTGGGTTCTCTGTTCTGTTTCATTGGTCTATTTGTATGTTTCTGCGCCAGTACCAGGCTGTTTTGAGAACAGTGGCTTTGTAATACAACTTGATGTCTAGTATTGTGATCCCTCCAACTTTATTCTTTTTTCTCAGGATTGCTGTGACTATTCGGGGTCTTTTTTTGTTCCATATAAATTTTTGGAGAGTTTGTTATAGGTCTGTGAAAAATTAACAAATCTACAAATGACAAGTGCTGGCAAGGATGTGGAGAAAAGGGAACCCTCATGCAAACTGGCACAGCCTCTGTGGAAAACAGAGGAGTTTCCTCAAAAAAATTAAAAATGGAGCTCCCATTTGACTCAGTAAGCCCACTCCTAGGAATATATCCCAAGAAATCAGAAACACCAATCAGAAAGAACATATGCACCCCTATGTTCATAGCAGCACAATTTATAATAGCTAAGATTTGGAAACAGCCTAAGCGTCCATCAGCAGATGAGTGGATTAAAAAACTGTGTCATATCTATACAGTGGAATACTATGTGCTGTAAAAAAGAAGGAACTCTTACCATTTACAACAGCATGGATGGACCTGGGGAGCATTATGCTAAGCAAAATAAGCCAGTCAGAGAAGGATAAGTATCACATGATCTCACTCATTTGTGGAATATAATGAACAACATAAACTGATGGGGGGAAAAAAATAGATCCAGAGACATAGAAGCATTGAACAGACCCTCAAACCTCAGAAGGAAGGCAGGGGGAGGGTGGGTGGGCAGGGTGTGTGTGTGGTGGGGAGAGAGATCAACCAAAGAACTTGTATGCTTATAAGCATAATCTATGGACACAGACAATGGGGGTGGTGGTAAAGGCCAGGGCTGGGAAGCAGGGCAGGCTGGGAGAGAACAATGGTGGAAAAGGGGACATATGTAATACTTTCAACAATAAAGAATTTTTTTAAAGTTATTTATTTAATTGTTTTTAAAAAAATCTTTATTGTTGAAAGTATTACATAGGTCCTCCTTTTTCCCCCATTAACTTCTTCCAGCCAGCTCCCGTCCCTGTCCCCCACCCCCCAGGCCCTCACCACCCCATTGTCTGTTTCCACAGGTTATGCATATATGCATAAAAGTTCATTGATTTTTCTTTTTATTATTGCCTATTTTTATGGACAGAAATAATAGTATAGTCCTCAATAGAAGTGCTGATTTTAAGGGTTATTTAATTAATTAATTTATTTATTTATTTATTTCATTTAGAGAGGAAGAGAGAGGGATAGAGAGATAGAAACATGGAGAGAGAAATATCATGATAGGCTGCCTCCCGCTCGCACCCTACTGGGGATTGAGCCTGCAACTGGGGCATGTGCCCTGACCAGGAATTGAACCGGGGCCTCTTGGTTCCTGGGTTGATGCTCAATCACTGAGCCACACCGGCTGGGTCTGATTAATTTTTTATAGCAGTTTTAAAATGTACAATTCAATGTTTTTTAGTATATTGACAGAGTTTTGCAACCATAACTACAATCAGGTTTTTAAAAAATACATTTTTATTGATTTCAGGGAAGAAGGGAGAGGGAGAGAGAGAGAGAAACATCAATAATGAGAGGGAATCATTGATTGGCTGCCTCCTGCACACCCCTCACTGGGGATTGAGCCTGCAACCCAGGCATGTGCCCTGACTAAGAATCAAACCGTGACCTCCTGATTCACAGGTTGACACTCAACCACTGAACCACGCCAGCCGGGTACTACAATTTTTAGAATATTTTTATCACCCCAAAAAGAAACTCTATACCCATTAGTAGTCACTTCCCATCCCCTCCTCCTAGCCACTGCAACCATAAATCTACATCTGTGTGTGTGGATTTTCCTACTCTGGACATTTTATATAAATGGATCATATAATGTATGGCCCTTTGTGACTAGTATCTTTCACTTAGCATGATGTTTTCAAGGTTTATTTATGTTGTAGTGTGTTGTCAATACTTCATTCCTGTTATGACCAAACTGGAGGCCTAGTGCACGAAATTCGAGCATGGGTGGGTGTATCCCTCAGCCTGGCCTGCGCCCTCTCGCAATCCAGGACCCCTTGGGTAGGATCCCTAGGCCTGGCCGGCGATCAGGGCCTATCGGGGCTTTCTTTCTCCCGGCTGCCTGCAGCTGGCCCCACCCCCACCGCTGCTACTGCTTGCCATCTGTGCAGCACTGCCCCCTTCCCTCCCCCGCCACCGGTCGCCTTCCTCTGCTGGTCAACAGGCATAGGGTGCGATCACTTGGCTGGCCTGGGCCTGCCTCTGCAGGGCCATCACTGGCCGGCCCCTCACACCTGCCACAGTGTCGCTGGCCGGTGGCCTGGGCCTCCCTCTGTGTGGCAATTCATCGTAGGGTGATGGTGGGCCCCCCACCCCCCGACCAATCGCATCACACCTGCCTTGGCTGGCCTGGCGCTAGTGCGTGTCATAGCATGGTCGTCCGGAAAGTTGTCCAGACAGTTGTTCTGCTGTTCGGTCGATTTGCATATTATGCTTTTATTATTATAGATAATATTCCATTGGTTCCCTTTTGTACCCCTACTTATCAGTTTATGGACATTTGGGTTGTTTCCACTTTTTGACTATTAGTAATAATGATGTTATGATATTCGTGTGTATAAATTTTTATGCAGACGAGAAGTGGAATTGCTGGATTGTATGATAACTGTGTTTAACATTTTGAGGAACTACCAAACTGTTTTCCAATGTAGGTGCACCATTTTACATTTTCACTAGCATTGAATGAGGGTTCCATTTTCTGCACATCCTAGTCAGCACTTGCTATTTTCCTTTTTAACAATCCTATTTGGTGTGAGTGGTATCTCATTGTGATTTTGATTTGCATTTCTCTAGTGACTAATGTTGACTGTTTTTGTATGTATTTACTGGCCATTTATTTATATATCTCTTTGGAAATGTATTTGAATGTTTATTTAACTCCTTTGTTTATTTTTAAATTAGGTTATTTGTCTTTTTATTGTTGAGTTGTAAGAATACCATATATTTTATTGTATTTTTTAAAGTATTGCTTTATTCGTTTGCAAGACTGATTTTTTTTCCTCCTCTTATTGGAAGGTCCTATCCAAAATGCACTGCTGTCTGCACAAGGATATAATTCTCAGCTTCCAGGATCCTACTCTCATCTATTACCAGCAAAGACTTTGAATCCAGTCTCTGGACAGTCGAACTATGGTGGTTCTCAGACTGTTACTCCATTAAATAATTATCAGGGACCTGGGCAGACTCTTCATAGACCACCTGTGGCTTCTAATGCAGTGACACCTTCACTCCATAGTGGTCCTGTTCCCCGAATGCCACAACATGCTTCTCAGAACCCAGCTGCTACACCAATGCCTTCTGGTAGCTTTCATCCTGGAGCCAATGTACCGCCACCTCTGAATTGGCAGTATAACTATCCATCCACAGGATCACAGACAAACCATTATCCTCGTGTATCAACTGGACCAACTATGTCTGGGAATACAAATTTGACAAGTCATCAGTATGTTTCTTCTGGAGATCCTTCACTTCAAAACAACTTCATAAAATCAGGTAGAGTTCTTTAAAATATAGAAATGGGAAACTTTTGCTTAATTAGACATTTGAATTAATGTTTCAAGTCTTAAAACCATTGTAAGACTATTGATTTTTTAAATCATTGTTAATGTTTAAATAAACTGTTTCTCTAACCTTTAAGTTAACTTAAAATTGTGGATTGTTCCTGCTTTGTATCTTATCCTCTATGTTTCCTTGAGTCACTCATGGTATTTCAGGGATTCTGGAATGCATGGAGAACCACTCCCTTAAGGACTGATCATTACTTTTATTAAATTGGTTTTGTTTTGTATTCTAGGGAAGATCAACCCCTGTGGTTTCTCTTTGGTCTTTTTATTTTCTTTTCTTATATTTTCATTGATTTCTGAGAGGAAGGGAGAAGGAGAGAGAGAGGTAGAAATAACAATGATGAAAGAGAATCAATGATTGGCTGCCTCCTGTATGCCCACACTGGGGATCTAACTCGAAACTCAGGCATGTGCCCTGACCGGGAATCGGAACTATGACCTTCTAGTTCATAGGTTGATGCTCAATCATTGAGCCACACCTTCTGGCTTTCTTTGGTCTTGATTTGAGACTTGGGTTATCTTTTTGTTATGGCATAGACAGTTTTTGGCCCCAGAAACTGTAGGATCTCAGATGTCAAAACAGATCATACTTTCGGAGTGAGGAATGTTATTGAGCATAACTGCAGTCAGAAAGCAGTAGACATGAAGAACCAATATCAGCCCTTGTCATTTTGGCTCAGTGGATAGAACATTGGCCTATGGACAGAAGGGTCCCGGGTTTGATTCCGGTCAAGGGCACGTACGTTGGTTGCAGGTTCCTCCACTGGCCCGGGTCCTGGTCAAGGCCCGTGCAGGAGGGAATCAATCGATGTTTCTCTCATGTTTCTCTCTGTCTTTCCCTCTCTCTTCCATTCTCTCTGAAGATCAATGGAAAAATATCCTTGGGTGAGGATTAAAAATAATAATAAAATAAAAAAGGAATAAAGTGGCAAAAAAAAAAAAAAGAATCCAATGCATTCAATAAGCAAAATACAAAAAGAAGAAAAAAAGCAGTGGACATATTTTTATATTTATGTTTTCTTCTAAGAGTTTTAGCTCCAATATTTATGTCTTTGATCAATTTTGAGTTAATTTTCTTTTTATATGGTGTTAGGTAGGGATTCAACTTCATTCTTGTGCATGTGGAGATACAGTTGTCCCAGGACTATTTGCTAAACTATTCTTTCTCCCATTGAATTTTCTTGGCACCCTTGTTGAAAATCAATTGCTCATAAATGTAAGGGTTTATTTCTGGACTCTAAATTCTGTTTCATTGATCTATATGTCTATATCTTTATACCAGCGCCAAACATCTTGATTACTGTAGCTTTGTAGTGATCTTTGGATTTGGGAAGTCTGGCCCTACCAACTTTGTTTTTCATTTTCAAGGTTGTTTTGGCTGTACATCACTTTGGGAAGAAATCTATATATTCTTGGACTGACTTTTATCTTTTTATTTTTAACCTCAATGTTTGATCATATCCGCTTCATTTAACTATTAAAATTTGTCTTATACACTTATAAACATTAGTAGTGTTACTTTGAAAAGCATTTAAAACCCTGTATCGCAGTGGTTCTCAACCTTCTGGCCCTTTAAATACAGTTCCTCATGTTGTGACCCAACCATAAAATTATTTTTGTTGCTACTTCATAACTGTAATGTTGCTACTGTTATGAATCGTAATGTAAATATCTGATATGCAGGATGGTCTTAGGCAACCCCTGTGAAAGGGCCGTTCGACCGTCAAAGGGGTCGCGTCCCACAGGTTGAGAACCGCTGCTGTATCGGGATATGCAGGTTGAGTCTGCTCAGCAGACATCCTCAAGGAAAGGAATTATGAAAGCATCCAAGTGAAATAGTAAACAAAAATTACCTTTTTATACTCATGTGTATTACTGCGTATACTATATACACTTCATCAGGCTTGTAGTTTAACTGCTAAAACTACTTATTTTTCTTACCTCCTTGATCAGCCATTGACCCTGATGAATGCATTTTGGCCTCGTAAAGCGTAAGGCTATTCCTAGAAACTTAATTTCTTTGTCAAAATCTTTTGACCCACAATTGTTAGAACCAAAATTCTCCTGGTTGCTTTTATTTTTTAATTTTTAAAAATTTTTATTTATTGATTCTAGAGAGAGAGGAAACTCATATATGCATTCATTGATTGACTCTTGTATGTGTCCTAACTGGGGATTGAACCACAACCTTGGCGTATTGCTCTAACCAACTGAGCCACTTGGCCAGGGCTCTCCTGGTTACTTTTATTCTTACTCTTTTTTTTTTTTAAATATATTTTATTGATTTTTCACAGAGAGGAAGGGAGAGAGATAGAGAGTTAGAAACATCAATGAGAGAGAAACATCGATCAGCTGCCTCCTGCACATCTCCCACTGGGGATATGCCCGCAACCAAGGTACATGCCCTTGACCGGAATCGAACCTGGGACCTTTCATTCCGCAGGCCGACGCTCTATCCACTGAGCCAAACCGGTTTCGGCTTATTCTTATTCTTATTGACACCATGAGTGAGCATCAGTCAGTTGAAATTAATGAATATTCACTTCATAATTAATAATTATATGTAACAATTATTTAATATTTATTATTTTCCAGCACTTTGCCAGATTTTTATAAGTGTTATCTTAATTTTCATAACAGTCTCTTTTATAAGAAATAACTCTGAGGCCTGAATCATTTACCCAAAGCCACAAGAAAATAATATGGGCCCTAACCGGCTTGGCTCAGTGGATAGAGCGTCAGCCTGCGGACTGAAGGGTCCCAGGTTCGATTCCAGTCAAGGGCATGTACCTTGGTTGCAAGCACATCCCCAGTAGGGGGGTGTGCAGGAGGCAGCTGATCGATGTTTCTCTCTCATCAATATTTCTAACTCTCTATCCCTCTCCCTTCCTTCTGTAAAAACTTAATAAAATATATTTTTTAAAATAGAAAAGAATTTGGGAACAGGTACTATATAAAAAGTGTTTAAGAATAGGTGTAGCCCTAGCCGGTTTGGCTCAGTGAATAAAGCGTCGGCCTGCGAACTGAAAGGTCCCAGGTTTGATTCTGGTCAAGAGCGCATGCCCGGATTCGATCCCCAGTGGGGGACTTGCAGGAGGCAGCCAATTCATGATTCTCTCTCATCATGGATGTTTCTGTCTCTCTCTACCTCTTCCTTCCTCTCTGAAATCAATAAAAATATATTTAAAAAATAAAAAAAGAATAAGTGTAGCTTCTTGTTTAAAAACATACGATCAATAATCTGAAATATTTTTGACGCTAACAGAAACATTCAGGTAGAGCACCTTGACTGCAGCACAAATGTGGTGAAAGAGGCATAAGCAAGTGTCATTACTTATGAAGGTTTCCATGTAAAAGTAGGAGAAAGATAAATAAACTAATGAAATGAACCTAAAATAAATGTATGACTACCCTTCTTTTTTCTTATGAGAAAAAAAATTCTTCATGTTTGATCTCTGTTTTTTTCAACCCATCATTAATAATAGGTGCCTGGTTGTTCAATTTCAAAACTGTATATAAGTTATACTAAGTTTCTAGTCCACATATTAAAATTCTTCCCCCTCCCCCCTAATAGTCCATCTGTTAGCATCCTTGCATTAGTTTTAGGGATCTTAGGAGACAGGTTCTAAAACACTAGTTATTACTGTTATAAATAAGAATTATGCAGTTTGAAAAAATAATGATTATCCTATAAAATGTAGCATATTTTTGGATTCAAAAGCATTCTTTTGAAAGCTGTGAAAAATCTGTAAGTTCACTTGAATGCTGTTAAACATTAGGTTGTTACATTTTTGTGAACAGATGTGTCATACATTCTTGTTCATGCTGAGTTGGTACTGTACCTTGCCCTTTTGTTCCTTTGACTTGTCTGTATTGCCAAAGATATGAAAGATATGTGTGGGTGCTTCTTTGATAAGGGTGTTACATGGTAGTAATCTTTGTCTTCACTTTTGTCAACAAGGCACTGATTAGTCTTATTGGGAGCCATAAAGTTTAGTAATACAATAATTTTTCAATTTGGCCCTGGAAAATTAAATACTGTTGAAGAAGCATATTGAAAATTTTTGTTATTTGCCTATCTTTATTCCTTTAGTTGTACAAAATTACAGGGTTAACTGTAGAATATATTATAAAGTAAGATTTATTATCTATTTCATTTACAAATTCAGAGGATAAAAAAAGCCTTGGGCTGAAAAATTAAATCACATACTTATCAGTATTATTTTATCTACTTTGCAGACTTTGTTCCTCCTCTTTGGCAAATGAGAAGGTGGAAGTAATACTGTTGACTTGAGTGAATAGATGGTTGTGGGTTTTGGAACTTTTGATATCACATAGAAGAATTTCCTCAAGAGTAACTGATAATGTTTTTTACACTAGCCAGAACTTAATTGTCCTAATGGAAAATTGGTGTAGTTGAGGCAGTGAAAATACTGGTAGATACCAGAACAAATATCATGTAATTCTTAGTTTAGTTTGATGAGTATTTTTATACCTTTCGGATAGTGACCTATAAGGCATATGCATAAACTTTGAATCATTTCCTGTTTTTTAAGCTTAGGGAATGTTTTTAATATAGTATTTAAACCATTATTGAAAGTAAACTACTTTTTAAAAAATGTATTTTTATTGATTTCAGAGAGGAAGGGAGAGGGAGAGAGAGATAGAAACATCAATGATGGGAGAGAATCATTGATTAGTTGCCTCCTGAACACCCCGCACTGGGAGTCCAGCCCACAACCATGGCATGTGCCCTGATGGGAATCAAACCATGACCTCCTGGTTCATAGGTCGATGCTCAACCAATGAGTCATGCCAGCTGGACAAAAGTAAACTGTTGATTATCATTAGGTTATTGAAAGGTACAAATATACAATCTCATTTTTAATAGGTTATACACCGCCAATAAAAATGAAGCAGAATGAAATAAAACTTAGAGAATTTAGAGTATCACAATACTAACAAATTACAAAGTATTTACAATACTAACTCTAAACCTAATCAATGTTAATTGAATGGACTATATTAATAGGTCATTAATAAAATTTTATTCGTGTTAATTTCTACTGGAATATTTGATGTGGCCTATTGAAACTGCGACCAATGAAAAATTAATCAATTAAGAGGGCACTGTCTCTATCTTATAAGTGATTTGATGTTGAGTTTATACTGCTTTAATAATTTACTATAGGAGAGACTTGGCAAGATGTAAAGTATGCATATAAATTAAGTTATAAACCTGGGAAGTTAACATATTTCTGGTAATTTGTTGGTGGTTGTAATTAAAATTTCAAAGTTACTCAGATTTAGTGAAAGGCTATTTGGCCTTTGTCTTAAATTCTTAAGTAACGTGAAAAACCAATGTTTTCATAGGTTCTGCACCCCCCTTAGTGAATCCACCTCTGCCTACCACTTTCCAACCAGGAGTTCCTCTTGGGCCTCCTCCAACTGGAGGACCACCTCCAGTGAGGGCCCTAAGTCCTCAGAAATCATCACATAGGGATGTGCCTCAGCCCTCATTTAATTCACCTATCAACCAAGAAGGTAAGCATGGCAAAACCACGTCAAGTCCTAAAGGTTTGACTTAGGGTAGAAGAATGAATATTATCTGAAATCTGTGTATCCATATCTATTTTTTCCAGAAAATCTAGTTGTTTTGGTCAGGGTTGGCCTTCAGAAATTTAGAGTTTAAAGAACTTCCTCAAAATTCCACAGTCCTATGTATGCTGGGCTGTGAACTAGCATTCAGGAACCACTGCTGTTAACTTTTTTTATTGCTGTGGTTATAAAGTTAGGTGCCTTTCGGGAGAGGGAGGTGAGAGAAGAGTTCCTGCTTTTTTGTTAGAACTATTCTTTTAATATACTGGCTTTTTTCCATGGAAGTGGCATTTTGATTGTCACTGTTACTGTAAATATTAGCAAATATTTATGAATCTAAATACCAAGTTAAATATACAAGCATTTTGAAGTTTTATATAAATAAAATGTCTTAAAGCATTGTCTTCAGATATAATTTTAAAATGTTTATTAATTTAAATAATATTTTGTAAAATAAGAAATTTGATTTTAGCAGTAATATAACCATTGCAGCAAGATATGGAAATAGGAAAACAGAAAAGGAGGGGAAAAACCATTACTTATATCCTACTACTAAATACAATAAATACAATTTTTCTTGTAGCAGTTCCTTTTTTTCTAGAATTATAAGTGTGTGTGGGGGAGATTTGTAAGTAGTTTGAAAAGAATGGTATTAACAATGAATAACAAAATGATAAAGCAATGTCCCACAGGTTGCCACATTATTTAAAATTTTAACCAATTAAAAATATACACACTGTTTTTGTTTGTTTCTGCAAAGTGTTTGTTTGTTTTAATCCTTACCCAAGGATATGTTTTTATTGATTTTTAGAGAGAGAGGAAAAGAGAGAGAGAGAAACATCCATATGAGAGAGAAATGTCAATCAGTTGCTCTCTGCAGACAATTTTTTTTTGTTAATCCTCACCAGAGGATATGTTTCCATTGATTTTTAGAGAGAGTGGACGGGAGGGGGAGAGACAGAGAGAGAGAAACATTGATGTGAGAGAGACACATCGATTGGTTGCCTCCAGCACATTTCCATGATGGAGATAGAGATCAAGCCTGGAATAGAGGAGCTACGTGCCCTTTTTCGGAATCGAACCCATCACCCTTCAGTCCAAGGGCTGACGCTCTAACCATTGAGCAACCAGCTAGGGCTGCAAACAGTTTTTCTGTATCAACTCATGGCTAAAATCTGGTGGTCTTGAGAATTGCATAGAAATTGTCAACTGTTTTGAAACCTTTAAACTTACCTATTTGGTGTCAAAATAACTATTAACGTTAGCACCTTTGTACTTAGGTGCTAGAGGTTGATGCTAGTCACTGATTTTAGTTGCTTCTGTACCTGAATTTGAGCTCTTAAATAGCATACATACCTAGAAGTAAATTTTTACTCTTCATAAGCAGATGCCTCTGGTATTTAACTTTAACTCTTCAAATTGGGGGGAAAAAGATTTTTAAAAAATTTTAGTGGTGGTTCTCTAGACTGATGCAGTTGTTCTAATTAATTTATATCACCTTCAGATTAATTCTAAATTCTACCTTTTCCATATTTTGAAAAAAGTTATTTTCTCATTATTTTATTTTTAATTAGTACTGATTTTTTTTTCAGTGTGTATTGCTCTTAAGAGGTTTGTAATGCTACTCTTGCAAATGCTGAAATCTTTCAGATAGTATATAATTTTGTACACTCCACAAAGGACCATCCTTTTTAGAAGTTTATAAAATTATTTGCTACTTTGGTATATTTTGTACATTTAAAAACTGGCATTGTTTAAAATTTTATTTCAACATTTGACATTTTTCTTGAGCTGTGGTTTAAACTATATTTGTCATTTGAAAAGTTATCTTAAATTAGCTCCAGTCTTATTGAAATTGTAACAGTTGTTCTAATGTAAATATTAATAAACTTTTCTTAGGTATAACATCAAGTACCAATAATGGATCTATGATGGTTCACAATCGTTATGATGAAATTGAAGGCGGTGGCTTCTTGGGTGAGATGCTACGAAAGTTTTTTTCTTCTTGTTCATTTTAGGAAATAAAGAAGAAATCTTTATGATCATGTCCCACACAATGATTACTGTTAGCATTTTTTATCTCCATGCATATAGATTTCTTTTGTTAGTTTTTTCCCTCGGAGTTGGGATTGTGGGCTTTATTATTATGATGCTATGACTATAAAGTATTTTTATCAATTAGATTTATTTAAATTGATTTAACCAATTGAACATTTAGTATGTTTTCATTAAAGTTATTTTAAATTAGAATTTTCATCTGAATACAAAGTTTCATACATATAAAAGTAATGAACTATATAAATCTTATTTTTGTGTTTATAGTTGTAGTCTACATTAAGTAGATTTTAATCATTGCTATTACTTTGTTGCTAGTATTTGTCTTATTTTACAAAAGTGATAAATGAAAGTATTAACTTATCAAAAGGATTTTAGAATTATAATTCTTATGATTTAATGGATCTCTGTGTTGATTTAAAGTATTCTGGAGTGTAAAATAGAACTTAAAAGTTACCTTGTTTCTAGCAACACCACAGCTTACTGATAAGAATCCTACAATGAGCCGAAGTGTTGGATATTCATATCCCTCTTTACCACCTGGTTATCAGAACACACAACCACCTAGTACAACCGGAATGCCACCCTCTTCCTTGAGCTACCCAAGTGGGCCACAGGCCTTTACCCAGGTAAACTTTTTGTTTCTGTTTTTTTACTCATTATCCACCTTTCTGTTTAAACTGTAAATACATGAAAAAGTTTCAGGACGTGTATAATGAACATTTTTAAACCATTAGAATAATATGGATATTTCATAAGACCTTTGTCCTGTTACATATCTCCAGAACCAAAAAATTGATCAGAAAGTCTAGATTATAGTTTTATTTAGAGAGAAATTAAGTAACTATGTCCTTATACACTTCTGTTTTCAACTGAAGACATTATAAAGACTACTTACTTTGAAATTATACATCTTTAGAATTCCTTAGGTGCTAATCATTTAACTGCAAGCATGAGTGGATTGAGTCTACATCCAGACGGGCTAAGAGTTATTAACCTTCTTCATGAGAGAAACATGCTTCCGTCAACACCTTTGCAGCCTCCGGTTCCAAATTTGCATGAAGATATCCAGAGACTCAACTGTAACCCAGAGTAAGGCTTCAGTGTTTCTTACATTTTACTCATTCTAAAAATTTTCCAGATTTCTTTGGAGTCATATATTATGAACAAGTTGTGCAGATATATTAATTTATGAAAGTAGTTCTGCGGGTAGAAAACAACTCTTAGTTGCGTACTTAATTGATATTTGAAATGTTCTAAGCTCAGAAATAGGGTTGCAACTTCTGAGATGATTGCTGCCTTTATCAGCTATAAAGGTGGTGTGGCCCTAACCGGTTTGGCTCAGTGGATAGAGCGTCAGCCTGCGGCCTTAAGGGTCCCAGGTTTGATTCTGGTCAAGGGCATGTACCTTGGTTGCGGGCACATCCCCAGTGGGGAGTGTGCAGGAGGCAGCTGATGGATGTTTCTCTCTCATCGATGTTTCTAATTCTCTATCCCTCTCCCTTCCTCTCTGTAAAAAATCAATAAAATATATTTTTTAAAAAAGGTGGTGTGATATTCATTATCATTATGGTAGCTATATTATTTCTTCAGTCCAAAGTACGGAGATTTAATTCTATATAATCCTTTATGTGCTCTCATTTCAAATTATTTTTTTATAAAAAAACATAATTATAACACTCTTTTCTTAAAATTGACCATATAGGCTTAAATATATATAGCAAAGATGTTCTGAGAAATTGAATTTTGTTATAAATAGTATTTTAGAACCTTTAGCAAATTTGGATCATCACCAGTTTGGCTCAGTGGATAGAGCATTGGCGTGCGGACCAAAGGGTCCTGGGTTCAATTCCAGGCAAGGGCACATACCTTGGTTGCAGGCTCCTCCCTGCTCTGGGCCCTGGTCAGGGCAAGTACAGGAGTCATCTGATCGATGTGTTTATCTCACATTGATGTTTCGCTCTGTCTTTCCTTCTCTCTTCCTCGGATGAGGATTAACACACACACACAAAGAAATGGGTCATTTGATAGTCTAGATTTACACACAAGCAGAAAAGAGACTTTTCTTTAATTATATACTAGAGATTGTAACCATCTACCCTCTCTTTCTGAGTAGGATTTAAATGGGATAAAATTTGAGAGAGCCTGTTGAAATATTTTATGTATCCATAATCTGATCCAGTGTTAAAATTATACCCATTTTTTGGTTGTTAATCCTCATCTGAGGATATTTTTTCTTTTGACTTTTAGAGGGAGTGGTAGAGAGGGAGGAAGGGGAGAGAGAAAGAGACACATTGATTGGTTACCTCCCCAATGCACACTGACAGGGCCTGGGGATCAGCCAAGGTACGAGATACGTTTCCTTGACTGGGAACCAAACCCTTAACCCTTCGGTCTGAGCCCGACCCTAGCCACTGAACTAAACCAGCCAGGGCAAAATGTGTACCTTTTAAATCTTTTTCTTGTTGTTCAAAAATAATCATAGCAACAACTGGTACATCATTTTTACTTTAATATAGGTTATTTCGATGTACATTGACTAGCATTCCTCAGACTCAGGCCTTACTGAATAAAGCCAAACTTCCGTTAGGACTGCTGCTTCATCCTTTCAAAGACCTAATGGTAAGTTATAAATTATTTACCTATTAAAATACTTTACCCAGTCTCCCCGTTCTGCCATTCTTGGAATAAAATTTGTTCTTTAGGAAGCTGTTTTAAAAAAAGAAGAAAAGGGGCCCAAATCCTTCCTATCGACCCTACCCCCACTCCCTCAAAAAAGCCTTTTCACTTTTGTCCTAAGGCTCTGGGACCTTGACATATGGCCACCTACTGTTGAGAGGATCAGTGCATTAAGTGAATTGATTTTCCCAAAACAAACCTTCAATTGATGATAGGATTTTATTGCCTTTACTGATATTTTTATATTAAGACTTTACAACTTTTTTTTAATGTAGGATAAACTTTAAATAGGAGCATAATTGCAAAGTTTAATTGAATATTTAAATATGACAGTTCTTTCATGAGAATTTAGTAAGCCTCTTACTATAACATGAAGAAACTTTGAAATAATTTGTTTTAGAATAGGGGTGGGAACGTATAAGGCCTGTGAAATGATTTCGTCTGGCTCTGCCAAGGCATTAGCGGTGAGTTAATTGAATCTTTGATCAAATATAGCAGGCTAATTTTGTATGGTCCAAAAATGATGTTATAAATGTCGAAATGGCTCTTGGCAGAAAAAGGTTCCCCACCCCTGTTTTAGAATGTTGATCATTCCTTTGCCACCCATCTCAAAAATACATTATAAGTTTACTATGTTGATTTTGCGTATAAATGTTAATGAGAAAATAAGTACTTTTTAAAAGGTAAAATTTAAGAGACCAGTCCTGGAGAAAGCAACAGGGTTTCAAATCAATACATCTCTGCTACATAATTTTTTGTGTCGCATTTTGGACACTTTTTACCCTGGGGTTTTTTCCTCCAAAGTTACAATATCCCAACAATTATTTGGAAGTATGATTCGTGCTTCGCCTTAGTTACGATGATCACTGCCTTAAAAAAATTAGTTGTTTTTTTCAGCAATTGCCTGTGGTTACCTCCAGTACGATTGTGAGATGCCGTTCATGCAGGACATACATCAACCCTTTTGTCAGCTTTCTTGATCAAAGGAGATGGAAGTGTAACTTATGTTACCAAGTCAATGATGGTATGTTTTTTTGAAACATTTTAAAATTTTTACTTCCATTGTAGGGAAATCAAATAATACAGATGTGAAGTTAAAAAAATCAACAGCCCTGTCTTACTTACCTGTAAACATTCCACTCAGAAATAGCTTCTATTAACGATTTTCTATGCACTTATTTCTACATATAAATAATTATATTCTTCTTAGGCAAAAAAAAAAAAAAAAGTGATAATATTACTTTGATACCACTATTTTACATTTATTATGTTGGGTATAATAATAAATGGCATATTTTATGGTGTTACTTAAGTCTGTAATTTATGAAATATTTTTATTTAGAAATTGTCCAATGCCTTTAATCTAGGGCAGCGATTTTCTTTTTTTTTTTAAATATATTTTATTGATTTTTTACAGAGAGGAAGGGAGAGAGATAGAGAGTTAGAAACATCGATGAGAGAGAGACATCGATCAGCTGCCTCCTGCACATCCCCTACTGGGGATGTGCCCGCAACCCAGGTACATGCCCTTGACCGGAATCGAACCTGGGACCTTTCAGTCCGCAGGCCGACGCTCCATCCACTGAGCCAAACCGGTTTTGGCTAGGGCAGCGATTTTCAACCGGTGCACCTAGACAGAGAGAGGGAAAGAATTTTTAAAACGAGATAAATACCTGACTAGTCAGGGGCACTGACCTCTTTTCCCTTAGATTGTCAAATAAAAAATGACAACAGCCAACACAACAATAGCCGTCAGGTGTGAATGAATCAAAATTATACCTTTTTTTTTTTTTTTTTGTCAGATCAACAAAATATATAATATATTTTCTGGTGTGCCACATAATTTTAGTAAATTAGTTCCTGTATGCCATGAGATGAAAAAGGTTGAAAATCACTGCTCTAGGGGTAAAAGAAAGTAAGTCCACAGATTAGCTGCCATTAGCTTTATTTACTGCTGTATGAAGGGAGGTGGGCAGTGCTGGAAGGTTAGTTGAATGTAGTTTTCTCAGTAATTGAGAAGGAGGAGATCTCTTTCAACTGTTTCACAATTTACTTTTGAGGAATATCATCTAACCAACTACACTTTAATAGGATTCTAGAAGAAAAAGTGTATGCTGATATCTACATTGAAAATTAAGTCTGTGCTTGGAAGGAAATTTCATTGAGCATTGGGAAATAAAGGAATTTAAGATATCTCTCAAAATCATTTAAAAAATGTTTTTATTTATTGATTAGAGAGAGAGAGACATTGATTTGTTCTACTTATTTTATGCATTCAAGAGTAGAGGAAAGTGAGGATAGAGTAAGAGCATTCTTTTTATTCTATAATAATTCAGAAAATATATGTATAGTGTTTAGTACACCTTAAAATCTTACGTATATGTGCTTCAGTATATGAAATGAAATGGTAATAAAGGTTGAAGTCACTTTCATATGCAGCACAGACCATTTCATGAACTATGGCTTATCCTTTAGCTACATAAGAATTTGAATTTCTAAACAGTTAGAAGACAGCTACAATGATAATTCATTTAGAAAATATTCTTTGAGCTCCATTATATCATAAGTGGTAGGCAACTGATGTTCCATAGAGGTCTTATTAATTAATGAAATTCACCATACCTTTAGACTAAACTTTTAAGTGTTTTTACCATACCTTTCAAGGAGTATCCAGAGTCTTTACATATTATGTGTCAAATGTTAATATCCTTGTTAAAAAAATTATTGGCATTTAATAAGTTTTTATCATTTTTTCAAGCTATTTTAGAAAAGCTTTAGCAAGAATTAAGATGAAGAGGATATTAGAAGACAGGGAAAGAAAAAAAATAACAGTGATTTAGTGTATAAAAGTAAGACATATGCAGGACCATTTAGTATATGAAGAACTTGAATGGACCTCAAAAACAAAGTGTACATATTATCCCTTAACATTTAGTCTATATTGAAGTATTTATAAATTGCTAAATAAGAAAACAGCCAAACACAAGGTTTATTAAACTTAATCTTAGTTTTATCATTTTATGTTGTCAACTTATATAGTTCCTGAAGAATTCATGTACAACCCTTTGACCAGAGCCTATGGAGAACCTCACAGAAGACCTGAAGTTCAAAATGCTACAATTGAGTTTATGGCTCCTTCAGAATACATGGTAAGTTTTCATTTTTTTATATAACGTATTTATCTCATAATAGTGGGTTCTAAATAAAACAACATAGCATCCTTTAACAAAATTTTATGGTTTTAAATTTAGAAAAGTTATACATGTTCATTATAAAAATAGTTAATTAGTATATAAGAATAAGTCTGAAAAGTGTACTAGTATGTAAAGTTCCACTTATGATTCTTGTGTGTTCATCTAGAAATTGCAATACCATGTTGAGATCATATTTACTTTTAAGTCACTTCCAATTTTTTAAATTACAAATAATGGTGTGATGAGCATCCTCTTCCAAGTACTTTTTTTGTTGTTGTTTATTAATCCTCACTCAAGGAGTGGGATATTTTTTCCATCGATTTTGAAAGGGAGTGGAAGGGAGGGAGTAGGGAGATGGAGAGAGACAGAAAAAGACATCGATAGACATAGATTGGTTGCCTCCCAAATGCGGTCGGAGCTGGGTATGGAACCTGCAACCCAGAAACGTGCCCTTGGCCAGGAATCGAACCTGCAACCCTTTGGTGAGTGGGCAGGTTTGCAGGTTCGATTCTGGTCAAGGGCAAGTACTTGGGTTGCAGGCTCGATCCCCGGCCCTGATCAGGGCTCGTGTGGTAGGCAATCAATGTGTCTCTCACATAAATGCTTCCTTCTCTCTCTCTCTCTCTCTCTCTCTCTCTCTCTCTCTCTCTCCCTCTCCCACCTCTTCCACCTCTTCCTCCTTCCCACCCTTCCACTCTCTGTAAAAAATCAGTGGAAAAAATATCCTCCAGTGCGGATTAAAGAATGAATGAATGAATGGTTGGTTGGTAGTAGCTGTCCCTTTGTTGAGTTAAAAGCAGAAAGTGCAGAAGCATTTGTTCTTTTGAATTGGCCTTCCTGGATTTCTTTTCTTTTATCTCCCAGGTTTTACGAAAATGGCTTTCTTTAAATTTAGAACTTGTATATAGCAAGAGGTTTTGCTTCTTCTCAACTTACCTCTTGGGGCAACAGATTCTGTGATTCAGCAAGTAATATTTACCAAAAAAACCCCACAACCACACACAAAAGTTAGTACACTATATGCGCCAGTTCTGATTGTGGTTACTTGCTGCTTTTTATTGAATTGAAAACAGATCTTTGAATTGGGAAGTTTAAAAACGTAGTTGTACATTTTTGTGAAACTTGGCTGAAATGTGTTTGTTAAATAACGAGCTCAGGCAACTTAATTTGTCACTTTCAGAACTGTAATTCCCCCTAAGTTGTGAAATATAATGCACATATGGAAAAATCTATAAAACAAAAATATATAGTATGCCAAATAATTATAAATGCTGTGTTAGCACCACCCAGGTCGAGAAATTGAACGTTGCTAATATTCCCAGAAGCCCTTCTGATCACATTTCCTCCCCTTCCCATGCTGGAGAAAACAGTCTTCTGACTAATAGCAATCACATCCTCATTTTTCCCCCTAAGTATCCATCTGAAAACAATATGGTATAGTTTTGCCTGTTTTTTAAACTTCTATTCTTTCTACATTATTTTTTTACTCCGTTGTTTATTATAGTCTCCATTTAATTTATAAATAATGCTTATTTTATTCTTTTGCTGTATGTAGACAGGACAAATGATAAATTTAAATCTAATCCTATTAAATGTATTTAATGAGATTTTTTTTTTTTTTTTTTTTCAGTTACGACCACCTCAACCTCCAGTGTACCTCTTTGTGTTTGATGTGTCTCACAATGCAATTGAAACTGGATACTTGAATTCAGTTTGCCAGAGTTTGTTAGACAATCTGGATTTGTAAGTATCTTGATTCAGTTTCAATTGGAAACTAACTGTTTACAAAATGGATAAATAGTTTTAAAATACAAAAAAAAAGCTATGTAATTATATTCTAAAAGCCTACTTAAGTCAGTTGTGAACTTTAGGCCTTGCTTTCTCCAAAATTCTATTTTAACTTTTTATTTTGGAAAAATTTTAAACATAGAGTAAATAGAAAGAATGTAATGAACTTCCAAATATTCATCCCTTCTCCCTCAACTTTAACATTTTTAGCATTCAGCTATTCTTTCCGCCCCCCCCCCACCCCCCCCAATCTTATAGAGGAAGGGAGAAAAGGAGAGGGGATGGGGAGAAAGAAACATCAATTGGTTGCTTCCTTCACTTGCTCTGACCATGGATTGAACCCAAAATCTGGGTATGTGCCTTGATTGGGAATTGAACCCACCACCTTTTGGTGTACAGATAACGTTACCACCACCTGAGCCACACCGGCCAGGGCAGCATTCAGCTGTTTTTGCTTTATGTAATCATACAAACATACCCCCCCTTGAGTACTTTAGTGTAAATCTCAATCAGCATATCATCTTACCTATAAATACTTGGAATTATTTTTAGCTCTAATTAAAATAGGAGTGTCACACCAAACAAAATTAACAATAATTTCATAATATCAACTAATACCCAGTTCAGTTTTTGTTCTGATTGTTTCAGAAATGCTTCTTTGCTGTAGGTTTGTTGGAATAAGAACCTAAACTATTTTTACACATTGCATTTGGCTGTTATGTCTCATAAGTCTCTTAAAATATCTGTGCTTTACTTTTTATTTATTTATTTAAAAATAGCTGTACATTTTTTTCCCTCTCTCTCTCTCTCTCTCTCTCTCTCTTTTTTTTTTTTTAAACATCTGTACTTTAAATGGTGCTTAGTTACTTAGGGTAACCTATAAAAGTTTGTGTGACCTTTTAGTGTAATGCATTATAGTGTACTTGTGTTCTATGGAAGAATATGGAAAACAAAATCTCATCAAAAACAAACTAACTCCCTTACCTTGATGATAAGGGGCATCCTTGTTCTTGCCAGCGTTTGTACTTTTAACGTTACAGGTTGCATATGGGGATTGTCTGTTGAGGAAGAGTCCACTGATTCACCCAAACATGGGTAAAATTTTTAACAGCTATGCAGTATCTAAATTTATATTAAATTTTAGAGTAGGTATATAGTAATTTTATAATGTATTTTATAAATTAAAATCTTCTACAAAGTTTTGTTTATGCTTTCCAGTATTTTTATATGCCATTTTCCAAGTGATTATATAATTTTATATAGGTATAATGAGTTTTGAATTGCTGTATTATTACTGGGTTTTCTTGATTGTTTGGTTTATGTGTAGTGTTTTCACTTTAAGTAGGGTATGCTTTCATGGTGATTAAACATTGGAGGGGTTAAACGTTTATGTTAGGACAAATTCTATAATATGAAAGTAGATATTTTCATGTAACTCTTATTGGATATTTAATATATATGTATATGAATATGAGAAAACTTGATAAAATACTCTTCTAAATTTACTTTTAGGCTTCCTGGCAACACTAGGACAAAAATTGGCTTCATAACATTTGATAGTACAATCCACTTCTACAGTCTTCAAGAAGGTCTCTCTCAACCTCAGATGCTAATAGTTTCAGATATTGAAGGTACATATTATACACTTGAAATTACTGAACTATCTTAGTCATTTGTAGCTTTAGAAATATTTCATGACTATTTGATAAATTAAGAGTGTATGGTATAATTCTATATTGAGGAAAACCTTGAGTATAATATCATAAGATTGTTGGAATTGTAAGAGTCCTTAAGTTCATCCCTCATTTAATAGGAGGAGGAAGCAGTTATGGAGGTAAAGTGAATTATAAACAAGGCAACACATTTATTCAAAAAATATTTGAGGAGAGACATATAGACCAATAGAGAACCCAGAAATTATATAATATAGAAATTATATAATAGAATAGAGAACCCAGAAATAAACCATCACATATGTATGGGCTTTGATTTTTTACAAGGATGCTAAAAACATTCAATGGGGAAAGACAGTCTTCTTTTTTTTTAATATGTTTTTAGAGAGAGGAAGGGAAAGGGAGAGAGAGAAACATCAATTGGCTGCCTCCTGAACGCCTCCCCCACTGGGGATCGGGCCCCAAGCTGGTCATGTACCCTGACTGGGAATTGAACCAGCAACCTTTTGGAGCATGGGATGATACTCAATGAACTGAGCCACACCAGCCAGGGCAGAAAATACAGTCTTTTCAACAAATAGTTCTGGGAATACTGAACATGCAAATTAATGAAGTTGGACCCTTACCTTAAACCAGATAAAAAAAATTAACTCAATGGATAAAAGAGCCAAACTTAAGAACTAAAACTATAAAATACAAAACTCTTAGAAGAAAACATAGGTGAAAATCTTCATGACATTGGAGTTGACAGTGATTTCCTGGATCTGACACCGAAAGCAAAGACACCAAGAAAGAAAAAATAATAAAATGGACTTTTTCAATATTAAAACTATTGTATATCAAAGAACACTACCAAGAGAGTAAAAAGACAACTCACAATAAAAAAGGCAACTCACAGAATGGGAGAAAATATATGCAAATCATACTAGTATATCTAAGGAAGGATTAATATTCAATACATCTAAAGAACTACTCAACAACAAAATGACATCAAAAATAGGGAAAGAGCTTGAATAGATATTTCTCTAAAGAATATATACAAATGACCAATAATGAAATAATGACAAAATACCTAATGTTATTAGTCATTAGAGAAATTCAAATCAAAAACCACAATGAGATACCACATTTCATGTTCACTGATATGGCTATTACCCCAAAACGGAAAGCAACAAATATTGGCAGGGATGTGGAAACATTGGAACTGTTGTGCATTGTTGGTGGCACTGCTGGTGCAGCCACTATGGAAAACAGTATGGAGAGTCCTCAAAAAATTAAAAACAGAGCTGCCATTTGACCCAGCAATTCTACTTCTGGATACTTATCTGAAGAAAACAAAAACACGAATTCAAAAAGACATATGCTCCCCTATATTCATTGCGTCAGTACTTACAAAAGCAGGATATGGGAAACAACCTAGGTGTCCATCAATAGATGAATGGATAAAGAAGATGTCCTGTGTGTGTGTGTGTGTGTGTGTGTGTGGTATACACACAATGGAATATTACTCATCAGTAAAAAAGAATGAAATCTTGCTATCTGCAACAACATGGATGAACCGAGAGGGTATTATGCTAAGTGAAAGAAGTCAGATAGAAATGGATGCATAGATGTAGAGAACAAGCTGATGGTTGCCAAATGGGAGGGGGTGAAGAATGGGTGAAATAAAATAAATATATATAATAAATAAAAATTTAAAATAAAAATGGCAGTGCTATTAAAAATAGTTTAGCAGTTCCTGTAAAAGTTTTAACACATTGTGATCTAATCTACTTTCCTGTATATACCTAAAGGAATTGAAAGCAGGTACACCTAACAAATACTTGTATGCCATTGTTCATAGCACCATTATTTTTTAAAATATATTTTTATTGATTTCAGAGAGGAAGGGAGAGGGAAAGAGAGATAGAAACACCAATGATGAGAGAGAATCATCGATTGGCTGCCTCTTACACTGGCTCCACTGGGGATCGAGCCCACAACTGGGGCATGTGCCCTGACCAGGAATCAAACCTCCTTAACATTCTGGTTCATAGATTGACGCTCAACCACTGAGCCATGCCGGCTGGGCACAGCAACATTTTTACCAAGGCCAACAGGTGGAAACCACCCATCAACAGATGAAAGGGTAAACAATATATATATAATGGAATGTTATTTATTCATCCTCAAGAATGAAATTCTTTTTTTATGATCACTTAAAAAAATTGATCATAGAGAGAGGAAGGGAGAGAGGGAAAGAAACATCAATTGGTTGCCTCCTGCACTTGCCCTGACTAGGGATTGAACCCACAGCCTTTTGGTGTATGGGACAATGCTCTAACCAACTGAGCCACACTAGCCAGGGCAAGCATGAAATTCTGACTTATGCTACATATGTGGATAACCTTGAAAACACTATACAAAGTGAAATAAGCCAGACACAAGAACAGATATTGTATAATTCCACTTATATGAGGTACCAAGAACAGAAAATTCATAGAAATTGAAAGTAGAATACAGATTACCAAGGGCTGGGTAGGAAAGAAGAATAGAGAATTATTATTTAAATAGAGGCCCAGTGCACGGATTCATGCATGGATGGGGTCCCTCAGCCTGGCCTGTGCCCTCTCATAATCCGTGACCCCTCAGGGGATGTCGGACTGCTGGGTTTCAGCCCGATCCCTGCAATCCAACATTCCCCCCACCGCCCCCCACCAGGGATATAGCAGTGCCGAAGCAGCAGGCAGCTAGCTAGGAGCCCCAGCCAGGGCTAGGCACAGCTCTGCTGCTGCTCATCCCAGCCCCGCTGCGCCTGCTGCCACCACCACTGCTCAGTAGCACTGCCGCAAAGGCAGGAGAGACTCCCGCCGCCACAGCTGCACTGGCCAGCCGTGAGCCTAGCTGAGTGGTGCTCCCCCTGTGGGAACACACTGACCACCAGGGGACAGCTCCTGCATTGAGTGTCTGCCCCCTGGTGGTCAAAGCACGTCATAGTGACTGGTCGTTCGGTCGTAATGGTCGCTTAGGCTTTTATATATATAGATGGGTATAGGATTTCTGTTTGGGGTGTTGAAAACTTTTGAAAATATAACAGTGATGGTTACAAACACTGTGAATGTCTTTAATACCACTGAATTGTACACTTAAAATGGCAAGATGATACATTTGTTATATTTTGTATGTTTTACCACAATTTAAAAAATTAACTTAAGTGTGAGACTAAAACTATAAAACTGTTAGATGAAAATATAGAAATAAGTCTTTGTGACCTTGGATTAGACAGTGATTTCTTAAGATATAGCACCAAAAACACAAACAAGAAAAACATAGATAAATTAGACTTCTTCAAAATTAAAAACTTTTGTGTTAAATTCAAAGGACACCATCAAGAAAGTGAACTGAGCCCTAGCTGGTTAGGCTCAGTGGATAGAGTGTCGGCCTGTGGGCCAAAAGGTCCTGGGTTTGATTGCAGGAGGCAACCAATCGATGGGTTCCTCTCACATCAGTGTTTCTCTCTGTCTTTTCCTCTCACTACCACTCTCTCTAAAAGATCAATGGAAAAATATCCTCAGGTGAGGATTAACAACAAAAAAGTGAACTGAGAATCCATAGAATGAAAGAAAATATTAGAATGAAAGAAAATATTTGTAAATCATATATCTGATCAGAGAATTACATCTAAATTATGTTCAGAACTACAACTTAATAAAAAGACAAATAATATAATTAAAAATTGGGCAAAGGAATTGAATAAACATCTATTCACACAACAGTCAGTATTCTTTATATACAGTTGGCCATTAAGTACTTGAGTTATCAGGGAAATACAAATGAAAACCGCCAGATGCCACCTCACATCAGTTAACAAATTTTCAGAATCAGTTTTCATCTCTGAAAATGTCTGTAAATGCACTATGAGTATTGGTTTTGGGGTTACAAGTAAATTTTAGTGAGTAGGCAAATTCACAAGTAAGGAATCCATGAACAATGTAGACTGAATGTACCTCTTTAAAGGGCAGTAATTGAGGAGAGCTTGCTTCTGTTTTGGTTCTAAATATTCACAACAGATCACCCCCTTTCACCCAGATACTTTTTTAGCATAAAGTAAAATCTAAACAGGTAATTCTCATGGTGGGCCAAGTTGTGAATTTACTGTTGTGTTCCAGCCTCTCTCAATTTTACACATGACCTGATAGATGGAATATCCCTTGCTGGATGTCACATAGAAGAAGAAAAAAAGGACTTCTGGGCAAGATGGCAGCATAGGTAAACTCAGTACTCCACTCCTCTTATAACCACATCAAAATTACAACTAAACAACACCATCATTCAGAACTACCTGAACCCTGGCTAAATGGAAGTCTTACAAATAGGGAATTAAAGAAGAAGGCATATTGAGGCCCAGTAGAAGGGGCTGGTCCTAAACTCACAGTTGGTGGAAAAAATTGGGAGGGACATCTCGGCTGCAGAGGTCCCCCCTGAGGAGCAAGGGGTCGCCAGCCCAGGGTTGCAGTGCCAGGAAGAGAAGTCTTCATAACTCCTGGTTGTAAAAAACAGCGGGGATTGAGGATGAGGGAGAAGGAGGGCTATTGGAGTCTTGGGCAGTTCCTTTTAAAGGACCTGCACACTGACTTGCTCAAACTCACTCCCTCTGAGCTCCAGGACTGGGGCTGCAGCGTTAAAGGCACCAGAGAACATATGGGAAGGAACTGAATTGTCCAGCCTCAGGGCAAGAACTTGGGGGGAGGGGCAACTTTCTCCCAGACAGAAGTGCTAGCAGAGGCCATTGGTCTTTTGATGAGCCCTCCCTCCACAGAGCCAGCAGGCAGGCTTCATCTCTAAGACTCCATCAATCTGGCTCACACTGTTTGCCCTGCCCTGGTGATTCCCTGAGGTCCTACCACACTCATCTTTTAGACTTTTCAATAGGAATGGCCTGTCTTGGATCATGCTTCAGATTTTCCTAAAATTAAGCATACACTAACTGAAATGAAGAATAATTTACAGGGAATCAACAGTAGAGTAGACGAAGCTGAGAATCAAATCAGTGATTTGGAATATAGAAAGAACAGAAAAAGAAATTTTAAAAAATGAGGATAGTGTAAGGAGCTTCTGAGACAACTTCAAGTATATTAATGTTTTCACATCATGGGGGTGCCAGAAGAAGAGAGCAAGAAATTGAAAACCTATTTGAAAAATTTATGACAGAAAACTTCCCTAACCTGGAGAAGGAAATAGACATGCAAGTCCAGGGGAAGTACAGAGTCCCAAACAAGATGAACCCAAAGAGGCCCACACCAAGACACATCATAATTAAAATGCAGAAGGTTAAAGAGAGAATCTCAAAAGCAGCAAGAGAAAGACAATTGGTTACAAAGAAGCTCCCATAAGATTGTCAGCTAATTTCAACAGAAACTTTGCAGACCAGAAGGGATTGGCACAAAGTATTTAAAGTGATGAAAAGCAAGGACCTACAACCAAGATTATTCTCCCCAGCAAAACTGTAATTTAGAATCGAAGGACAGATAGAGCTTCACAGACAAGAAAAAGTTAAGGAGTTCATCACCAAACCAGTATTAGATGAAATATTAATGGGTCTTGTTTAAAAAGAAGAAGAAAAGATAAATATCGAAAGAAAATGGCAACAAATATATATCTGGCAACAATTAAATCTTAACAAAATAACAAGCAGAACAGAAATATACTGATAGATACAGAGGACATTTTGACAATTCAAAATGGGAGAGGGGTTAGGGGGAAGGAGGGTGAAAAAGGTGAAGGTATTAAGAAGTCCAAACTGGTTTTTACGGAATAGTCATAGAGATACAAAGTACAGTTTAGGGAATATAGACAGTAATATTCTAATAACTTGTCATGGTTGTGAGATTTATTGGATGATCACTTAGTTATGTAATGTCTAATCACTGGGCTGTATACCTGAAACTAATATAATTATGTCAACTGTAATTGAAAAATAAAAATAAGTTTGAAATAGAGGGGGGAAAAAAGAAAGGACAATAACAAATATTTGCAAGGATGTGGAGAAATTGGAACTCTCTTACACTGCTTGTGGGAATGGCAAATGGTTCAGCCACTGTGCAAAACAGTCTGTCATTTCTTCCGAAGTAAACTTAGAGTTCCATATGTCTCAGCAGTTCCACTCAATATTCAAGAAAATTGAACCCAGTCTACACAAAAATGTGTACATGAATGTCCACAGCAACATAGCCAAAAAGTAGTAACAACCCAAATGCTCATCTTTTGCTGAATGAATAAACAAAATGTGGTATATCCATACAATAAAAAGAATAAAATACTGATGCTAGAACATGGATGAACCTTGAAAACAATATGCTAAGTTTTAAAAAATCAGTCAAAAAGGACCTTGTAGTGTAACTCCATTAATATGAAATGTCTAGAATAGGCAAATCTAGAGACACAGACTGGAAGCTACTTAGAGCTGTGGTGATTGGCAGAGAACTGAGGAGTGACTGACTGGTAATCAGTGAAGGTTTTCTTTTGGATATGAGGAAAGTGTCTGGAATTAGATAGCGATGACAGTTGTGCAACTCTGAATATATTAAAAATCACTAATTATATTTTCTACAAGGGTGAATTATATCTCAATATAACTTATTTGAACATTTTTTTTGCTAATCCTCACCTGAGGATATTTTTTTCCATTACTTTTCAGAGAGAGAGTGGGAGGGAAAAATGGAGCGGGAAGAGAGAGAAAGAGAAACATTGATGTGAAAGAGATACATTGACTGGTTGCCTCCTGCACGACCAGGGCAGGGAGAGAACCTGCAACCCAGCTATGTGCTCTTCACCAGGAATCAAACCCAAGATCCTTCAATGTACAGGCCAATGCTCTAATCACTGAGCAACACTGGCCAGGGCAAAACTGATTAAAGTTTAAATTTTTTTTTTTAGAGAGAGAATTCAGGGAACTGAGGGAGGGGAGAGAGAGAGAGGAAGAAAGAGAAAGAGAAACATTGCTGTGAGAGAGACACTATTGGTTTCCTCTCGCATGTACCCCAGCCAGGTCCAGGAATTGAAACTTCAATCCAAATGTGCCCTTGATCAGCAATCAAACCCATGACCCTTGGGTGCATGGGCTGATGCTCTAACCACTAAGCACACCACCAGGGCTAAAGTTTGTGTTTTTTTAAGGACAATTTTTTAACACATATTTTTATTGATTTGAAAGAGGAAGGAGGATAGAGAGAGAGAGAAACATCAATGATGAGAGAGAATCATTGATTGGCTGCCTCCTGCACACCCCCTACTGGGGTGGGGGTGGAGATCGAGCCCGCAACCCAGGCATGTGCCCTTGGCCCGAATCGAACCTGGGACCCTTTAGTCCGCAGGCTGATGCTCTATGCACTGAGCCAAACCGGCTAGGGCTAAAATTTTAATTTTAAAAAAGACAGGGAAGAAATTGAAACAGTATATTTTTTATATGACAGCTAAAGTAAGTACTTAATGTTTCAAGTTAATTGTTGGTATTATTTTTTACAAGCATTATAATAAAGCTTATTTTTTTGTAATAAAAAACGTTACACTAATATAGATATAAGACCCCTCATAATCATCCACCACCACCCACATTTCCTTCCTTTTGTCCCAGTTTGCTTCCTTTTCAGGAAGATAATTTAATTTGTTAGCAAGAATAAATTTGAATCCTGAGAAGCTCATCTGATGTGGTCAGTTAGCATATTTTCTGATTCACTTGATTTTGTAGTCCCATAAGTAGTGGTACTGGTGGACACCTTCTTTATGAGAAAATAGCTGCTTTTTGAGTGACGGTCTGTCAGTGGGCTGTGTTATGCTTATATTAAAGACATAGTATTCTTTCTTGTATGTCAACCTGAAAGAGAGAGAGAGAAACAGAGAGAGAGAGAGAAACATCAATCTGTTGTCTCTTATACGAACCCTGACTGGGGATTGAACCCAAAACCTGAGCATGTGCCTTGACCAGGAATCGAATCCTCGACCTTTTGGTGCAGGGGACGACACTCCACCAACTGAGCCACACTGGCCCTGGCTTTTTTTTTTTTTTTAATAAGTGTTTTTTTGGCTGGCTTTCAGGGCTAAGCAAGAACTTTATAAAGTAGGGTTCTGAATTGTTGCCTTTAACCTAAGAAACAGAGCACTTGTGCAAACCCTTACTGAGTGCTTGTGAATCAATAGTTTCTAATAGTTTCTATTTATCTTTTACACGGGAACAATTAAGTTCCAGCCCTAGCCAGTTTGGCTCAGTGGATAAAGCGTTGGCCGGCGGACTGAAGGGTCCCGGGTTCAACTCTGGTCAAGGACATGTACCTTGGTTGCAGACTCCTCCGTGGCCTGGGCCCTGGTCAGGGTGCGTGCAGGAGGCAACCAGTCGGTGTGTTTCTCTCACATCGATATTTCTCTCTGTCTTTCCCTCTCTTCCACTCTCTCTAAAAATCAATGGAAAAATATCCTCGGGTGAGGGTTAAAAAAAAAAGAACAGTTAAATTCCAATAAATACCTAAATCATACACACACAGACATGTGCTATAGTGGAGGAGGAGGTGGTTTTGGGACACCTTTAACAATTTTTTAAAAAAATATTTATTTATTTCAGATATTTTTATACCTATGCCGGAGAACTTATTAGTAAATTTAAATGAAAGTAAAGAGGTAAGGCACATTTTCCTATCCAACATGTTTAATTGCAATATTGAAGGAATATATTTTTAAAATATTAAGTAAAATTTTGCTTCTTTCTATGGCATTTCTAATATGTGTAGCATTTATATTTTGATGTTAATTAAAATTTATCAAAAGAACTACTCTTGACTATGCCTTTGAACTGATTGCTTTTAAGTCTAATGTAGCAAGTTATTTGTAGTTGGGTAGAAGATGAGCCTATTCCATTTAGGAGGAAAACCTGAAGGAAACCTGCCTTGCCAGCCACTTGGGAAACCGGGAGGGTTGCTGAGATAAGCTTCTGGTCACTACACAGAAGCACTTTAGTTAGGCTGCTTTCAGTGCCCTGTGCTTTTCTGATTCACAGAGTGTCATTGGGGTCAGTGCAGAAGAAACTCTTATTACCTGCCTGGAAATTGCCATGACATAATACAGTGAGAGGTGAACAGAATGTGTCTGAAGGGGGGATGTTGTCTACCCTGTATATGCATATATGCCGTAGGGGTAACATTTTAACTAGCAAGTCTATGGTCTCAGCTGTTGGCAATGGTGACTTCGCCATAGTGCGATATATTTTTTCCTATTAACTCTCTATTTGTACATCCTAATCTAAATAGGTAGTTGTTTTTCATTTTGTTTTTCTTTTGTTGTGATCATTACTAGTTGGCAAATTTACTGGATATCGTAGATTTTGCAGTAGGGAAAAGTTAAACTCATTTTGGAACTAAAAAGAATACAGTGTGTAGAGGTGATTGAGAAGGCCATATTTCATGGCATTAAAAGAAATAAAATCTCTAAACTGTGATGGCTCTTTTGGATACATTTTGGACTTATAGTCTTGCTGGACTACTTGCATGTGCAAGAACTGTAAGGCCGCAATTTTTATTTGTCTTGCTTGCCAATTTATAATGTTTATTTAAAATGACTTTCTTGTTATTTGACCTACTTCATTGTTTACTGTACTGTCTGTAGATTCTCTGACCATCATCATGACTCAGTGTTTTGTCTATTGTATTAGTTACTGGCTTTTTGTAAAAAAAAAAATTTTCAATTGTAACACTCTTGAATTTTCTTGCTTTATTTCACAAGCTTGTCCAAGATTTACTGAAAACTTTGCCACAAATGTTCGCCAAGACCCTGGAGACCCAGAGTGCCTTGGGTCCTGCACTTCAGGCTGCCTTTAAGCTGATGTCCCCAACTGGTGGTCGAATGTCTGTCTTTCAAACACAACTCCCAAATCTTGGAGTAGGAGCCCTGAAACCACGAGAGGAACCCAACCAAAGGTCATCTGCTAAGGTTAGAAGGTCATCAAATCTATGATAAGATTTATATTGGTGTTCTGTCTCTGATCATAGAGCTTGTTTTTGTTTTTTTTTTAATTTATATTTCAGTTGTGGAGAGTAGGGAATATGAGAAAATAGGTAAAGTGTTTCTTTCTTATATAGACTTTTCTGTTTTATTACATTACTAGAGGCCCGGTGCACAAATTCGTGCACCAGTGGGTCCCTCGGCCTGGCCTGTGGGATCAGGCCAAAACCGGCTCTCCGACATCCCTCAAGGGGTCCCAGATTGCGAGAGAGCACAGGCCAGGCCAAGGGACCCCACCAGTGCATGATCAGGACCAGGGAAAGACATGGGAGGTTGGCCAGCCGGGGAGGGACCACGGGAGGGCTCCAGGGTGTGTCCAGCCCATCTCACTCAGTCCCAAACGGCAGCAAGCTAACCTATTGGTCAGAGTGTCTGCCTCCTGGTGATCAGTGCACGTCATAGCAAGCGGTAGAGCAACCTTAGCATATCATTAGCATATTAGGCTTTTAATATATAGGATTTTCTACCTGATTCACTCTTACCTTATTTTTAGATCTTTAGCATGCCATTAGCAATGCAGCCTTCTTTAATGAGAAAGGCAGACTAAGAGAATAAGCTTGCTAGGGACAAAGTAGAACCTGAGTGATCAGTAAAAAATACTCATAGTTTGGTATGTTGACTGCTATGCATTACTTTTGAGCATCTTATATTTATAAACGTAGTTTGAGATATATGTTTCTCAAAAAGATTATGAGAAGCCGTATGCTATAATGATAATGGTGTTGGTCCTGGAGTCAGTCTAAGTTCCACTGCTTTTTAGATGCATGAGCTTGAATAGTTATTTAATTTCTTTGCCCCTTGTTGCCTTTATATTTATAAAATGAAAATAATGATAGTACCCATCTCTTATGGTAGTTAAAAGGGCTAAATAGGTATTACATATGAATTTTTAGAACCATTTCCAGTATACTATTTAATAGATTATTGAAATTAGTATAATAGTTTTCTTTTAAAGTCAAACAAAAGAAAAAAATCCTTAAGTAGATGTTTCTTATTGAAAAATTACAAATATTCTCAAGCCAATGGATTTTGTTAATATCTTGGTATGTATAGATAGAAATTTAATTATAAAATAAATAAATTGAAATTTCAATAAATTATTATTATTATTGATTTCAAAGAGAGGAAGGGAAAGGGGGGGAGAGAGAGAGAAACATCAATGATGAGGGAGAATCATCGATAGGCTGTCTCCTACATGCCCCCATTGGGTATCAAACCTGAAACCCGGTATGTTCCTTGATCAGAATCGAACTGTGATCTCCTGGTTCATTGGTGGATGCTCAACCGCTGAGCCACAGTAGCCAGGCTAGAAATTTAAATTTTATGACAATTTTTTTTGTAAGAGAACATTTATTTGGTAAATCATAGGAATAGAAGAGTTAATTCCTAAAAGAAATGGGTTTAGGAAACAAGTTATGCAGGTAAAGGAAGGGCCCTTGGAGCTTGGGAGTGAAGAAGCTAATGGTGCCTGGGGCAAGGAGGGAAAGGGAAAGGCATGGCATGCTCCCAGGAGGGAAAGTGCCTAAATTTTATAACAATTTAATGATTTAAAATTTTTTCTCTTTTTAATTTATTATTAATAGGAAATTCACTTGACACCATCCACTGACTTCTATAAGAAATTAGCTTTGGATTGTTCTGGTCAGCAGGTAGCTGTTGACTTATTCCTTCTCAGTGGACAGTATTCTGATTTGGCTTCTTTGGGTAAGTTTTCCCTAATGATTATTTTTCTCAAATGAGTGTCAAAATGATATTTATATAATGATATTCTAAATAGGAGATAAAGTGAAAGGAATTTAATGTCCTTGGGAGAGTTAGTCAGGTTAGTCCAGTGGTCGGCAAACCGTGGCTCGCGAGCCACATGCGGCTCTTTGGCCCCTTGAGTGTGGCTCTTCCACAAAATACCACGTGTGGGCGCGCACGTACAGTGCGCCTGAAACTTCGTGGCCCATGCGCAGGAGTTGGTTTTCGGCCTGGGTGAGTCTATTTTTGAAGAAGTGGCGTTAGAAGAATTGGGGATACGTTCGCTGAGGTCGACCCCTCAGATTGAGGACATTTTTAGCAAAGGCCAGCTTAGGAGTACCCTAATTAAGTTAATAACAATGTACCTACCTATATAGTTTATGTTTAAAAATTTGGTTCTCAAAAGAAATTTCAGTCGTTGATATTTGGCTCTGTTGACTAATGAGTTTGCCGACCACTGGGTTAGTCTATTATAAACCCTACTAGAGGCCCGGTGCACAAAATTAGTGCACTTGGGGGGAGGGCCTCAGCCCAGATGGTGAGAGGGCGCGGGCCAGGCCAAGGGACCCCACCAGTGCACAGTTGGGGCTGGGGAGGGACGTGGGAGGTTGGCCAGTTGGTGAAGGACCACGGAGGGCTCCAGGGCGTGTCCGGCCCATCTTGCTC
>NW_005871076.1:9449595-9559007 GCF_000147115.1 Myotis lucifugus | reverse complement strand
GTTTTCAATTTTCAGGAGTATTTTTAAGCAAACTAGACTAGAATGGTTAGATATAAAAGTGGGATTTGAAGAACTGACTGAGGTATGAAACTCTAGCATAAATGTTCTATAAACTAACTTGATAACACTCATATTTGTAAGGTTTGTCTTAAATGAGTATAAAATGTGTGTTATATTGCTCGTTATTACTTTTCCTTACAGATTTTTGTATGGTCTATTTAGTTAATCCTTGTGATATTAAAAACATATGTCCTTTTTCATTATTACTCACAGTCTTGATTTGTGTCACTTTATTTTTAATCAGAATAATGTAGAATAAGTATAATTTAAGTCTAGTCTTCTGACTTAGGATAAGATTACAAGCACACATTTTTTTCCTGATTCCACAATGAATCTAGTATCCAGAGGTTTTTTTTTAAAAAATATTTTTTTATTGATTTCAGAGAGGAAGGAAGAGGGAGAGAGAGATAGAAACATCAATGATGAGAGAGAACCATTGATTGGCTGCCTCCTGCATGCCCCCTACTGGGGACCAAGCCCAAAACCCTTGCATATGCACTTGTCCATAGGCCAAAGCTCTATCCACTGAGCTAAACCAGCCAGGGCTAGTATCCAGAGGTTTGGAAAGCATCCCTGATTTTTCACATCCCCCTCAATCTCTGAGAAGACACTAGGGGCCTTCAATTGCATATGTTTACTTCTGTTTCTTTTTTTAAAGGCCCCATTTAAAGCAGCTGCCTCCTTAGCGCAGTAGGCAGCGCGTCAGTCTCATAATCTGAAGGTCCTGAGTTAAAAAGGCCCCATTTAGCAACTTGACACATGATAAATTTTAGTAATTAGAGATCATTATCAAATTTCTTTAAAAGAGAAGAGCTGTAAGATACTTGTGTCTGTTGATGCCACCTTAAGCGTGTTGAGTAGTATCGAAAGAAAAAAATGTATTAGTATCTGGAATAATTAAAAAAAAATTTTCTTTGGAAATTTCGGGGACTTGATATGTATATGGCTTAAAACTGGTTGATTAAGATGGTTGTTCAGAGGTGACATCTTCGATCAGTAGCTTCGATCAGACTAGTTGTGTAAATGGAGGTGCGCATCAGTCGGTACTAAAAACAGCAAGAGGCTTATGAGAGATTCGGAATTAGGTTAATTAGAATCAACATCAGCTTTGGAAGCCAGGGCAGTTTGCTAAAAGGGTTGTATTAGAGACATAGTGGACTATAATTGCAAGCCTACCTTGGAGATATTGCATGTTTGGTTCCAGACTACCACAATAAAGTGAATATCAAGTGCGTCAAAAGAATTTTTGGTTTCCCAGTGCACAGAGAATTTATGATTACACTGTAGTCTATTAAGTGTGTAGTAGCATTATGTCTAAAAAACACTGTCCATGCCTTAATTTAAAAATACTTTAGCCCTGACCAGTTTTTCTCAGTGGTTAGAACGTCTGCCCACTGACTGAAGGGTCGCAGGTGCCATTCTGGTTGCAGGTTCCCCAGCCCCAGTCGGGTGCGTGTGGGAGGCAACCAATCAAGGTTTCTTTCACATCGATGTTTCTCTCTCGGTCTCTATCTCTCCCACCTCTAAAAATCAATGGAAAAAAGATCCTTGGTGAGGATTAACAACAACAAAAACTTTATTGGAGTGCACTTTCCACCAAAGACTGAAGACTGTGTTTCCCCAGCTGGAGCTGAAACACTGAAGATATTTGCCAGAGCAGACTGGCGCAGACTGGCGCAGAGCAAGGCAGCTTAGAATGGACCATGGAGGAGTGGAGCGGCCTAGCTGAAGAGGGCCCTGGCCCCAGGGCAGCCTCACATCGGTGCAGCACAGCAGAACGGTAGCACTATTGAGGTGTTCCCAGCAGTGCCGTCACAGCCGTGCTGTATTACCTTTGAGCTGTTGGCACTAAATAAAGCTTCCTTCTTCACCCAAATTGGGGATTCCTGTTGGTGTTGAATTGGCGCCAATAACCATTGGTTGATACTATTGACATATAAAAACAAACATTTGTTTTAGATAGATGATAGATAGATATTTATTAAGGAATTAGCTCCTGAAATTTTGGAACTGAGACATTTCAAGATCCACAGTTAGGTATAAGTTCTAGTCTGAAAGCCAGCAGGTGGGAGATCCAAAATGAGTTGATGTTTCAGTTGGAATCTAACGGCAGGAGAAGACCAAAAAAGGAAATAAAATATGCAAACCATCATCTGGGCCTATTGGAAAATGGCACCAATAGAATATGAAGTGCTGCCACACTTCAATTTGTAAAAAAACAATGTGAAGTGCAGTAAAGCAAAGCTCAATAAAAAGAGGTCTACTACCCTAACCAGTTTGGCTCAGTGGATAGAGCTTCGGCCTGCGGACTGAAAGGTTCCAGGTTCGACTCCGGTCAAGGGCATGTACCTTGGTTGCGGGCACATCCCCAGTAGGAGGTGTGCAGGAGGCAGCTGATCAATGTTTCTCTCTCATTGATGTTTCTAACTCCTTATCCCTCTTCCTTCCTCTCTGTAAAAAATCAATAAAATAATATTTTTTTTTAAAAAAGAGGTCTACCTATACTTCTTTCACTTGTGCTAACAGATAAAAGCTGCTGCTTCTGGGACATAGAAGTGCTGTGAACTTAGCATAAATATGTTGTGGGAATAAAAAGTATTTTCACTTCAAAGTGTTGTCTTAAAGAGGAGTTAGAACTTTAGTCAGGGTATCAGATGCCTGGGTTCTGGTTCCAGCTTAGATTCCAAAACGATTAGTGATCTAGGATTAAATTTGTTTCCCAAATCTCAGTTGTTTTCCCCACAAGTCTCAGTTTTTTTCACATAAAATCAAGATATGTAATTTAAAAAATCTGTTTAAGTTGTAACTTCTGCATGGCTGCATCCAGTTCCATTGCTTTAAATACCATGTATTATATAATAAAGAGGTAATATGCAAATTGACCATCACACCCTTGTACAAGATGGTCGCTCCCATGTCATCACAAGATGGCTGACAGGGGAGGGCAGTTGTGGGTGATCAGGCCAGCAGGGTAGGGCAGTTAGGGAGCGACCGGGCCTGCAGGAGAGGGAGGGCAGTTGCGGGGGACCAGGCCCAGAGGGAGGGCAGTTGGGGGCAATCGGGCAGCAGGGGAGCAGTTAGGGGCAATCAGGCAGGCAAGCAGGTGAGTGGCTGGGAGCCAGCAGTCCCGGATTGTGAGAGGGATGTCTGACTGCCAGTTTAGGCCCGATCCCACTGGCAGTCAGACATCCCCCACAGGTCCCAGATTGGAGAGGGTGCAGGCTGGGCTGAGGGACAACCCCCCCCCCCCCCCCAGTGCACAAATTTCATGCACCGGGCCTCTAGTACATTCTATAAAATGCTTATGACCCTTATCTCTCCAATGTCTATTTCTCCCTTGAATTCCAGGTTCATATACCCTTTTATGAAGACACTATCTCCTCTGGATATCCAGTAAGCACCGTAAACATTACATCACTGAAACAAAACCACTGATTTTCTCTTTTCCCATCAAATTTGCTGCTCTTGCCCTAACCTGTTGGCTCAGTGGATAGAGCAGCCTGTGGACTGAAGGGTCCCAGGTTTGATTCCAGTCAAGGGCATGTACCTTGGTTGCGGGCACATCCCCAGTAGGGAATGTGCAGGAGGCAGCTGATCGATGTTTCTCTCTCATCGATGTTTCTAACTCTCTCTAACCCTCTCCCTTCCTCTCTGTAAAAATCAATAAAATATATTTTTAAAAAAATTTGCTGCTCTCCCACATTTCTCTCCACAAATTAACCACAATCCACAGTTCTGTTAAAAACCAGGGCATACTGTTATTTCTCCCTTTACCTCACAGTTTACATCTAATATAACAATTAGTGTCTGGAGAGATGCCTCTGGGATATGTCTAGAACTTGACCATTTCTCAGTATCTCCACTATTTATCACTAGTGTTTTCCTATTTCTTTCAGACTGAAACCCACACACCTTACCTTCAGCCCAGAAATAATTTACAGTGTCTCTGATACCTTACCCATCCTTGTGTTCATTCTGTCACATATTAACACAGGCCTTCCTTACCCTTGGCATCGACTACACTGCAGCTACAGATAGGTAGTAAAGCCACAGAGGAAGAGCAAAGCTCATCTAGGAGCCTTACTCGGTTGCATTTTTCTAAAAATCAAATGTATGGAGGTAAACTTTACACACAGTAAAATGCATCAATTTTTGACAAATGTGTACATTCACTCAATGACCGCCACAATCAAAACACACCTTTTCTATCATGTAAGAAAACAAAACAGTAGAGAGGTATGTAAATATGAGAGCCTCTCCCCAACTCCACTACACCTTTCTGCTAGAACAACTCAACGTATCTGTGTGCCTCCCACTTGGCAAGTTTTCTCTCAACCTTGACTGCAATTCAGAATCATCTGGGAAACTTGAAAATTCCCAATGTGCAGGAAGCACTCTAGACCAGCCGTGGGCAAACTACGGCCCGCGGGCCGGATCCGGCCGTTTGAAATGAATAAAACAAACAAACAAAAAAAGACCGTACCCTTTTATGTAATGATGTTTACTTTGAATTTATATTAGTTCACACAAACACTCCATCCATGCTTTTGTTCCGGCCCTCCGGTCCAGTTTAAGAACCCATTGTGGCCCTTGAGTCAAAAAGTTTGCCCACCCCTGCTCTAGACCAATGAAATCAGAACACACACATATGTATTTTTATTTAAGCTTTCAAGCACAGGCAATGTTGAGAACCATTATAATCTTGCAAATGGTGTGTGTGTATGTGTGTGTGTGTGTGTGTGTGTGTGTGTGTGTGTTAAGTGTGTTTGGCTCTCCTTCCTCTTCTCCATCAAGTTAACTTCTTACTCTTCAATCTCCCCTCAAAGATCATTTCCTCAGGGAACTCTTCTTCTGCACCCCTCTCCTATGGTGGGATCTCTTTCTTGTTTTATTACATCTGCTTGTGTTTCTAATGTCTATGTTCCCCACGAGATTTTAAACTCCCTAGGACTTAGCACATGCCCAATATAGAACAACATATACTATAAGCGAATCCTATATAATAAAAGGCTAATATGCAAATTGTCCCCTCTACCGGGGGTTCAACTGGGAGTTCGACCAGGGAGGAGGCTGGCAGGCCAATGGCCCGTGGACCCTCCCCCTGGCCGGCCCCACCCTCTATTGCCCCCCCCACCCGCTCAGGGCCCCACCCATGCACAAATTTGTGCACCAGGCCTCTAGTGAATGTATAAATGAATGAGAGTGAACGGAGATGTTTGTAGCATCACTCAGCACAGGGTAAGGTGGACGTCAGTACAAGGCCTAGGACAACTCCAGGATGCTCTTGGCACCTCGGTGGTCCTTTCAGGAGAGACCTTCTCTGAGTCCGCAAGGGGTCCTCTGTGGCTATGCCGGCAAAACCCAGCCACGGCATCTTCTTTCGGCGCGGCCGGCGCTGTGCGGCCTCCAGCCGACAGGAGGCGCTGTGAAGAGGAAGCCGCTTGCGACGCACCTTTCCCTTCCTGCTGCCGCCGGCGCCAGGACGTCCTGTTTTCGTTGGCGGCGCTCGGATGGTTTCCACCGCTGTGGCTTCTCCTGCCGCTTAGTGCTGCTTCTCGCCGGCGAGCAGGGTGTAGCGCGGCCTCTTCCTTTGTCCGGTTCTCCTGCGCGTCGTCCGCAGGGCGCCGCTTTCCCGCGCCGGCAGCATGGGCCGGGAGTCACGGTGAGGCAGCGCTGCGGGCGGGCAGGCGGGCGGCTTCCTCGGCGGGGGAGGAGGCGGGAGTGGATGTGGCCGCGGGGTCAGGCCTGGCCCTGCGCAGACCCACGTGTGGCCAGCTCTGCCGCGGCCGCCGGAGGGGCTGGGGACCTCGGCTGAGCCAGTGGCTGGACGTGGGCCGGCGACGGGCAGCGGGTTCCCCTGCGCTATTGGCCGAACCCCCTGGACGGGTTCATGATCGTGTGATTGCATGATCTTTTTCATATGTTGTTGAGTTCGGTATGCTAAGCTTTATGTTTAGATTGAGTATAGACTATCATTTTCTTCTCTCGTACCGCCCTCGTATAAAATAGCAAAATCTATTTCCCATTCCCTCCCTTTTTCCTTTACTTTGATCTGTTTTTCTCCGTAGCACTACATAGCATTTTGTATATTTATATTTGTCTGTCATGCCTTCCTTTACAGAAAGCAATCTGCTTGGGGCTTGGTCTGTTTTGTTTGCTCTCTTTTCTTCCTTTTCAAGATAGTTTTCCCACCCCCTGCGTGTGCTATAGCCGAAGGGCTCATTTCCCCCCTAATTAAAAACAACAAAAACCGTATATAAAAAGTCTTTTCAGTGTTTAATTTGTCTGCTGAGATTTTTTTTTTTGGAAAAAATATAATAAATAAGATATAGTAGAAGCTACCTGTGTCTGCTCAACTGAATCTTTAACTTAACCTAGCCACTATCGGAAGCGATCAGCATCCCGGGGACGTTCTGGAAGTCGCTCTAGAAGTCGCTCACCCTCAGACAAAAGAAGTAAACGTGGAGATGACCGACGGTCTAGAAGCAGAGATAGAGACAGAAGGAGAGAGAGGTCTCGCAGCAGGGATAAACGAAGATCTCGGTCAAGGGACCGGAAGCGTCTGAGGTAAGGATGTTACTCTCCAAGGACCGATGATAGGTTGAGTCTTATCTAAATCGGGCTTATTCAAAAATGTGTTTTGGACTAGAATTTAGTGGCCTGTTTGCTGCTAATAAACTAATTATTAAAATTATGTGGCACACCAAAAATATTTTTTGTTGATCTAACAAGAAAAAGGTATAGTTTTGATTGATTAACAAAATAAAAGTGACTTTGTAAAAAATCAGGTGCCTAGCCCTAGTCAGTTTGGCTCAGTGGATAGAGTGTTGGTCTGCGTTGGCCCAGGTTTGATTCTGGTCAAGGGCACATGCCCGGGTTGTGGGTTCTGTTCCCAGTAGGGAATATTGATGTTTCCAGATCATTGATGTTTCCTCTGAAATCAATAAAAATATATATTTTTTAAAAATCGGATGCCTATCCTATATAATAATCTTATATAATAAAAGGCTAACATGCAAATTGACCGAATGGCAAAACGACTGGTCCCTATGATGCCCACTGACCACCAGGGGGCAGACGCTCAATGCAGGAGCTGCTCCCTGGTGGTCAGGGCACTCCTACAGGGGGAGTGCCGCCTGGCTCACAGCTGGCGAGCGCAGAAGTGGTGGTGAGAGCCTCTCTGACCTCTGCCTCAGTGCTCAGGATCAGCAAGCTGAGCGGTAAGGAGCTAGAGGGTGCAGGCCCGAGCTAAAGACACCCCGCCCCCCCCCCCCCCCATGAATTTCGTGCACCAGGCTTCTAGTTCTTATATATAAGGATTTCTGGTACCAAGAATTAAATTAGATACAACCTTATAATGTGACATGACCAATCAGATGCAGCTCTGTGATATGACCTGTATATTTACGGTTCAAGACAGAGCATTCACACTGGATGGCTATTGTTGTGTTGTCCATTGTCATTTTTTAATTTAACAATTTAAGGGGAAAGAGGTCAGTGCCCTTGACTAAATAATCTGTTATTGTTTTATTTATTTAAAAAAATCTTTTTTATTGATATCAGAGTAAGGGAGAGGGAGATAGAGATAGAAACATCAATGATGAGAGAGAATCATCTGTCAGCTGCCTCCTGCACGATCCAGCCCGCAACCCAGGCATGTGCCTTAACCGGAATTGAACTTGGGACCCTTCAGTCCACAGGTGGATGCTCTATCTACTGAGCCAAACTGCTAGGGCAGTTATTGTATGTTTTAAAAATACTTGCGCCCTAGCCGGCTTGGCTCAGTGGATAGAGCGTCAGCCTGCGGACTGAAGGGTCCCAGGTTCGATTCCGGCCAAGGGCACATGCCTGGGTTTTGGGCTCAATCCCCAGTGGGGGGTGTGCAGGAGGCAGCCAATCAATGATTCTCATCATTGATGTTTCTATCTCTCTCTCCTTCTCCCTTTCTCTCTGAAATCAATAAAGAAATATATATATATAAAAAAAAAATACTTCCCCTGGCTGGGTAGCTCAGTTGGTTAGAATTTTGTCTCTACACTCCAAAGTTGTGGGTTTGATCCTCAGTCAGGGCACATACATGAATGCATAAGTAAGTGGAACAACACATCAGTGCTTTTTCTCTTTCTCTCAAAAATTCAATTAAACCCTAGCCAGTTTGGCTCAGTAGATAGAGTGTTGGCCTGCTGACCGAAGAGTCCCGGGTTTGATTCCAGTCAGGGGCACATACCTTGGTTATAGGCCCAGGCTCTGGTCAGGGCGCATGCAGGAGGCAATGTGTGTTTCTCTCACATGGATATTTTTCTCTGTCTTTCTCTCTCTTCCACACTCTCTACAAATCAATGGAAAAATGTTCCTGGGTGAGCATTAAAAAAATAAAATCAATTAAAAATATTAAAAGAAATTCTTGCGGCACTTCAGTTGAAAATTGTTGGCTAGAATAAAGACTCTCAAATAGTATTTTAAGTTTGGAAACTTCTGTTGTATTTTCTGTAATCCAAAGTGATTCCTTAAAGCCCTTCTGAGATAGGTTAGAAAAGAACTAAAGGTAAGGTTATATGCCATCAAAGGTGTTCTGTTCTATTATGTCCCAAGAGAGCTTACCACCATGTTCAGAGAATCCATAAAGCGGACAGACGGAAGCAGGATAGAGCCATCTCCGGGTCCTGCTTACTGTTTGAGACTGTTTTAAAGAACTTATTCAGATTTGAATGAAAGAACATCTAAAATTTTAATTTTGTTTTTCTTGATTACATATTATAGTCAAGCAGCCATTCCTTGCACTTTTCACCCTTTCTGGGGGTGAAAAACAGTTTTAAAATAAAAATAATCTCCCCATACCAAAAAATTTTTTTTTCTAATACAGTTTCTCATTAAAATAGGAAAGAATACAGGTGGTACAGTTTCTGTGAACTGATCACAGAAAGAACTTTGGCTTTATCTTTTTCAAACATTGGAAGGAGAGATTGTAAAGGTAGTGTATAATACCTTTGACAATGTGGATAGTGCTATTTTACTCAATTTTGTATTATGTGGTCCCAGGAAGAGTTTCATACAGTTCAGTCAAGAACTTAAGTGAAAGCGTTCATTTAGGATCTGGTCTTTGACTTTTTGGTGTGAAAGGTAGAATCACAAGATTTTAGAGCAAGAAGGATTTTGAGATTATATTGTGACGTCTCCATATTTTATAGATGAGGAAACTTAGACCCAGAGAGTTGATCTGCTGTTTGCCCTCCACTAGTTAGTAGCAGCACCAGGATAGGTTCTCTGGTCTTCTCATTGTCATATCTGCAATCTTCCCACAGTCCTATTTTGTCCATCCTTAGGTTAAGGCTGTCTTTGAAATTTAGATTTTCTATATTATGGGCTATAGATTTCAGCTTGCTGTTATTACAGATTTGCTGTGTTTTTCAGTAAACTTTATTTTGAAATTAGGATCCTCATTTTTTTCAGTGACCACTTTTAAGAATTGGCATTACCTCTTCCCTATTTTACTGGTTTGATAGTTAATTGAATCTCAATCTCTGCCTTTAATAATGGTGAAAATTAAGAAGCTTTTTTCACTGTGGGATAGAACCATAAACTGAAATAGTTCCACTTGATAATAGAATATATGAAAAGTTCAATATATATGAAAAGTATCTCCTTTTCAGGCGTTCCAGAAGTAGAGAGAGAGACAGAAGTCGAGAGCGAAGAAGATCTCGAAGTCGAGACAGGAGACGCTCAAGGAGTAGAAGCCGGGGCCGCCGATCGCGATCCTCCAGTCCTGGCAATAAAAGCAAGAAAACTGAGAATAGGTAATGTTATCATTGGGCTGTATCTGTCATGCAAGTTGGGAACTGACTGTCTTCCCTATTACTTATATTTAAAAGAAAATCTTTAGGTCCTGGCCAGGTAGCTCAGTTGGTTAGATTGTCATCCTGATATACCACGGTTGTGGGTTCGATCCCCAGTCAGGTAACATCCAGGAGTCAGTGAATGCATAAATAAGGGGAACAACAAGTCAGTGTCTCTCCCTCTCCCTCTTTCCCCCTTCTTCTCTCTAAAAGAAATTAATTAAAGAAAACTTTAAAAATAATTACTGAATTTGACTCCTACCATGAACTCTTGGTAGAATTTTGTTTTAACAGGCTTTAAAGCTTATAATTCAATTGGAAAATACCAGACTATTTTAACACACATAATGCATTGTTTTATTTAATAACTATTAATGGTCAGAAATATATTTTATAAACATCTCGAACTATGTTTTTTCTTTGAAATTATTTTGTTAGCATTTTTTGACATTGACAAACAACGTGAAATGGTATGCATTGCTGAATTGCTGTTCAGATGAGTGAACTTTGTGTAATTTAAATGTATATGTTTCAGTTTGAGATAGTATGTCTGTTAAACATAGTATGTTTAACTCTATATTTATCTTGTTAGTGGTTTATTCTTTGCCTATTATTGTTTCTAATGTAGTTCATAGGATAGTTGATATATGGTCTTGTATCTGTTTTCTGTATAGTCTTTATATTAATCATGACATTTCCCATGTCATTTATTTTACTTAGAAAATTTTATTTTACCGAAGTTCGTGTAATAAAACTGGAAAAAAGTGTATATGGTAGTACACCCATGCCTTTCTTCCCTCTTAGGCATGCATCTCCTAAACTTTAAGGGCCCCATGAGAGTTGTAACCAGGGAGCAGTGGGCAATGACAGCTCGTCCCGGGCTAACTTCCTGAATCTGTCTCCAAGGCCCCTTTTCTCTGACTTTGCAGTGAGCTGAAGCAGCCTGCCTAGGCTTGTTTCTTCCCTGTGGCATTTCTAGAGAGCTAAAGCAGCCTGCCTAGGCTCTCTCCTATTGCTTCTTCTCTCAAACCCTTGTCTCACATCCCTAGCTTTAATAAACTTACTCTCTGGTTAATCATAAAACAAAAACTAAAACAAAAGTGTGTGTGAAGATTTCAACATAGGAACTTGGGGGGATGCAGGCATTCAGACCAAAGCAACCAGTCAGAAAGGATAGTTTTGTTTTCAAAGTATTCACCCACAGAAATGCCAATGATCAGGAAAGTTGTTTTCCTAAAACCCCCAGGATTACATCTGTTCTAGCCGCACGTGGCCTCATGACTACAGAGCTAGAGAAATGGAATCATTGCCCTAAAAAGAAACCTTGTTTATGCTGCATGTAACATGTGTAACACATTGGTGACAAGACAGAGTTACCAGGATGGATAGTGACGGTGGCTGCCTAGCGGTGTGGATGTATTTGACACTACTGAACTGTGTACTTAAAGGTGGTAAACATTATGTGCATTTTCACACACACAAAAATAACGTAAAATGTCAAAAAAAAAGTGTGTGTGTGTGTAAATTCATAAAAGTGAATAAAATCTGAACATGCAGTTTGTTAAATAATTTTAAAGCAACATCCATGTAACCATCGCCAAGGTCAGGAAATAGAACATTGTCAGAAGCCCTCCACATCCCTTCTGTAACTGAGGTCTCTATTTCCTTGGATAAAAACCAGTTCTGACATTTGTGCTAGTAATTTCTTTGTATTTCTTTATAGTTTTACCACCTGAATTTTTATCTGGAAAAAGAGTAGTTTAGACGTATATGTTTTACATGAATGAGTCATGTATTCTTTTGTGTCTTTGCTCAATGTTTTTTGAGACTTATCTTTGTTGCTTATAACAGTAGTACATTTTCATTGCTGAATGCAATCTGTGGTATAAATATACCACAGTTTATTCATTCTACTTAGATCGATGTTTGGGTTGTTTTAACTTTTTGGTTATTATGAACATTTTTGTATATATAATACTGGTATACATTTGCATGAGTTTCCTAGGGCGTATATCTAGGAGTAAAATTACATGATCATAGAATAAGCGTAGCTTTATTTTTACTAGGTAATCCCGAATGCTTTCCAAAGAGTATTATTAATTATACTCCCACCAGAAGTATATGAAAATTATGTTGCTCTATACCCTGACAATGTTTGGTATTGTCAGTCTTTTAAATTAAAAAAATATTTTAAAATAGTTTATTGATTTAAGAGAGAGAGGAAGGGAGAGGGAGAGAGAGAGAAAAACATTCATGTGATAGCTCAACATTGATTAGCTGCCTTCTGCATATCTCCTACTGGGGATTGAGCCTGAAACCTGGGCATGTGCCCTGATGCTGAATCCAACTGGCCACCTCCTGGTTCAAGGGGCGAAGCCCAACTAACTGAGCCACACTGGCCAGGACAGTCCTTTAAATTTTTTGTTAATTGAGTAGGCATGTAGTACCAGTATCATTGTGATTACTAATTTGCATTTCTGTGATTATTAATGAGATTGAACTTTCATATGTTTATTGGTTATTCAGATCTCTTTTCTGAAGTACTTGTTTACATCTTTGCTCATTTTCCTATTGGGTAGTTTCTCTCTTTAAACAGATTTATAGGAGGTTTTTATTTTTGTTTTTAGATATCCTGTATAGTTGTTTGTTGTCAATTATATGAGTGGCAAATATATTTTCTTACTCTGGTTTGTTGTTTCACTCTGTAATAATTTTTTTAAAAATGTGTTTTCACCGATTTTTTAGAGAGAGAGGAAGGGAGAGAGGAAGAGAAACATTGATGCGAGAGCGGAACATTGATGGGTTGCCATCTGCATGTCCCTCACTGGGGTTCAAGCCTGCAGCCCTTTTAGAAGTTTATGCCCTGGCTGGTGTTTCTCAGTGGTTAGAGCATCAACCCTTGCTTTGAAGCGTTGCCGGTTCTCTTCCCGGGCAGTACCTGGGTTGCAGGTTTGATCCCCGGCTCTCTTTGGGACTCCTGCAGGAGGAACCATCAGTGTATCTTTCTCACATCGATTTCTTTCTTTTTTTCTCTCTCTCTCTCCCCCTCCTTATCTTCCACTCTATCTGAAATTCAATGGAAAAAATATCCTTGGGTAAGGATTAACAAAAAAATAAAATAGAAGTTTATGCTAGAGAATATCTTGTTTATCTCTGAATATTTTCATCAAATCTGGAAGCATTTCTAGGTATTTTAAAAAGCGCTGACCATGCCCTAACTGGTTTGGCTCAGTGGATAGAGCGTCGGCCTGTGGACTGAAAGGTCCCAGGTTCGATTCTGGTCAAGGGCATGTACCTTGGTTGCGGGCACATCCCCAGTAGGAGGTGTGCAGGAGGCAGCTGATTGATGTTTCTCTCTCATGGATGTTTCTTACTCTCTATCCCTCTCCCTTCCTCTCTGTAAAAATATCAATAAAATATATTAAAAAAAAAAAGTGCTGACCATAAAGGGGCAAAAAAGACCAACCAATTTGATTACATTAAAATTATTATTACTATTTTTAATCTTAGAGAATGTTAATGTCTTGGTATGTTTCTCCATTTGTTAAGTTTTACTCCTCCAATTTCAGTTTTGTAGTTTTTCTATGATATGTCCTGTTTTTCTTATTTACAATTAGTGTCATAGCATTAATTTTTTATTATATTTCCAAGGTATTTATTAATGGAATATAAAAATGCATGTGACTCTTGGAAGTTTATTTCTTACCTAAAAAGTAAAATACAAATCTATAAGAGTATTTTAAAATGAATGTTTCCAAGCACATGTAGATGATATGTTTTTCTCTCTCTTTTTAGAAGGTCTAGGTCCAAAGAGAAAACAGATAGTGGAGAAAGTTCTAAAGAGAAGAAAAAAGACAAAGATGACAAGGAAGATGAAAAAGAAAAAGATGCTGGCGTATGTTTACTAGCATAAATAACTATATAATATAAACTTGTTTCTACACTGACAAATTCTTATTTTTTTAATGCTCTGTTTTATTTTGAAATAACATATATAAGATAAAATAGTACTTGTTTCCATGAGAAAATTTTTTTCTGAAAAAGTTGCATATCTATACATATCTGTTTTTGCTTACAAACTATTACCATACCATATGCAGCATTTTGTATCTTGCTTTTGTATACTTTAAAATTATAAATTTATCAATATATAAGGTCTCAAGAATAATAAGCAGCCCTACCAGTTCGTCACAGTGCATAGAGTGTGGACTGAAAGGTCCCAGATTCAATTCTGGTCAAGGGCATGTACCTTGGTTGCGGGCGTGATCCCCAGTAGGGGGCATGCAGGAGGCACTTGATTGGTAGTTCTCTCTCTCTCTCATTGATGTTTCTAACTATCCCTCTCTCTTCCTCTCTGTAAAAAGTCAATAAAAATGTATTAAAAAACATAATAAGCCCTAACCGGTTTGGCTCAGTGGATAGAGCGTCAGCCTGCGGACTCAAGGGTCCCAGGTTCGATTCCGGTCAAGGGCATGTACCTTGGTTGCGGGCACATCCCCAGGCGGGAGTGTGCAGGAGGCAGCTGATCGATGTTTCTCTCTCATTGATGTTTCTAACTCTCTATCCCACTCCCTTCCTCTCTGTAAAAAATCAATAAAATATATTAAAAAACAACAACAACATAATAAGCAGCAGTATACCCACCATCTTAGAAATAGAATACCTTGCTGTTTTCATTTGTTATATATTGGAGATCTTGCTGTAGCTGCATACGTAGATAAAGCTTATTATTTTTAGTGCCTTCATAGTATTCTGTTGAAACAATGTAGAAAGATCACCTTTGATGGATATTTAATTTGTTTCCAGTCTGTGATTTTAAACAATGGTGCATTAATTACTGTATCTATGTTCTTTGTGAATATAGCATAAGGTAAATTGGTATCAAATTGCCATAAAATAAGTTGTATAAATTGACTTAAGACATATGAAAATGTCTGTTTCCTTACTTCCTTGCCAACATAAGAATTTGAAAAATTAATTTTTACCAATGTAATTGGAGGTAATTGGTATTATTTTGAGTTGCATGTCTTTAAATATAAGTGAATATTTTCTTTTCTTTAATTTTTTGTTAAGCCTCACCCTTTCCGTTGATTTTTTTAGGGAGAGTGGGAGAGAGGTATTATGACAGAGAAACATCGATGTGAGAGAAACACATTGATTGGTTGCCTCTTGCACGAGCCCCCAACGAGGACCCGAGCCTGGGAGAAGCCGGCAGCAGGGGTACATGCCCTTGATTGGAATCGAACCCAGGGCCCTTTAAGTTTTTTACTATTTGCACTTTCTTTGAATTGCCTACTCATATCTTTTGCCCATTTCAGAATGCATTATAGCGTCATTGTTTTGTTCTCTTTTTGAGTTTGTTCTATTTTTTAGTGGTTGTATTTTAAATAATTTTTTTAAAAGGACCTCCTTGCTGAGCCGGGTAGCTGAGAGAGTGCAACATAAGTGGGAGGTCTGGTTTCTGATCCAGTTTCTTCTATTGAATGACTGGGTGACCTTGAGAAAAGCACGTAAGCTTTCTGGGGCTCATCTTTAGAGAGGATGGAATTATTATAAAGACTATAAATTCAGGGAAAAAAACTTTTTGTTTCTTTAAGAAAGAAATTTATTTTTGAAATACAAGCATTATATAATCATATTATAAGATATTTGGAAAGTTCAGAAATAATTCTCTGTAATCCCAAAACACCATCACATTATAATTATGTAATATTTTCTTTGACTGTTTTCTACATGTGCTGCGTTTCCATACCTACCTATGGTGGCAACATATGTAACATTTTGATATATATAATGTTTAATCTTTAAGTCCCTGATTATGTGGTGATTTGCTGTCTTCTCTTAAGAGTATTATTAATAATCTTAATAATGGCTTTAGAATGGCTGTTTCTAGGAAACATAGACCTAAAGGCTAAAAGACCAAAACTTCTTAATCATGTTGATAGCTTTTTTAAAATATATATATTTATATTTTATTGATTTTTTATAGAGAGGAAGGGAGAGAGATAGAGAGTTAGAAACATTGATGGGAGAGAAACATTGATCAGCTGCCTCCTGCACACTCCCGCCTGGGGATGTGCCCGCAATCACAGTACATGCCCTTGACCAGAATCGAACTTGGGACCCTTCAGTCTGCAGGCCGAAGCTCTATCCACTGAGCCAAACCGGTTAGGGCGATAAATAGCTTTTATTTACTTAATAATTTATAATAGAAAATTGCTTTTCATGGAGGCAATCTTGGAGAAGTTCAGATGATTTAAAGTTGAGAATAACTAATAACTAGGGAACTTTGGTAAGTCATGTAGTTTTTACTTTGAGGAAGAAGTTGAATTCATGTGTGCATATTGCTTATATCTAAAATGAGATTAATTCATGGTGTTTGAAATCTGTCTATTTTATTAGTTGAAAATGCTTAAAAAATTGATAAACCCAGGTATTTATTGATTTTTTTTAGAGAGAGAAGAAGGGAAAGGGATAGAGAGAAAGAAACGTCGACAAGAGAGAAATAATGACCTCCCTCCTGTACACCCCTGCTGGGTACTGAGCCCGCAACCTGAGCATTGCCCTGACCAGGAATACAACTGCGGCCTCCCAGTTCATGGGTTGATGTTCAATTACTGAGCCACACCAGCCAGGCGAAGATGCTTTTTTTACTATTTCATTCTTGGAGATATTTAAAAGATGTGTGACCTTAATCTGGTCTAAATATAGGAGTTTGTATATACATCTGTTTTTTTCCTTTTTATATACTTTGGGAAAATACTTGGAATATCACCTAGAGTAAAATCGTTTATCCTTGCTTTCCTCTATCTCCTGTTTTCCTCCCAAGAACTTTGACCAAAATAAGCTGGAAGAAGAAATGAGAAAGCGGAAAGAAAGAGTAGAAAAATGGCGAGAGGAACAACGCAAAAAGGCCATGGAAAACATAGGGGAACTGAAAAAGGAAATTGAAGAGATGAAACAAGGGAAAAAATGGAGTTTAGAGGATGATGATGGTATATTCATTTGTTACAATAATAACCTATATAACAATTCATGTATAGTATTCTAGAATTATGAATAATGTTGGTATTTTGAAGACTATTTATTATGGAAAAAATATAATGTTTATATATTATAACATAATGTTTATCATTTCAACCATTTTTTAAGTGTACAATTCATGGCATTAAGTACATTCACAGTCTTGTGCAATCAACACCACTGTCCATTCCCAGAACTTTTTCTTCATCCCAAACAGAAACTCTGTTCCCATTAAACAGTAATTCCCCATCTTGTCCCCATCCCTGGTAACTTCTATTCTGCTTTCTGCTGCTATGAATTTGCCTATTCTAGGTACCTCATAAAAGTGGAATCATACAATATTTGTCCTTTTGTAACTGGCTTATTTCACTTAGCATGATATCTTCAAGGTTCATCTATATTGTAGCATGTATCCGAATTTCATTCCTTTTTATGGCTTAATAGTACTCTATGTTATATAAATATATGTGTATATGTCACATTTTGTTTACCTATTTATCTATTAGATATATAGGTTGTTTACAACTTTTGGCTATTGTGAATAAAGCTCCTGTATTTATTAGTACGCAAGTAACTGTTTGAGTCCCTGCTCTCAGTTCTATATACACAGAACTGGAATTGCTGAATTCATATGGAGGTTTTAAATGTCCCTTTTAATATTTATGTTAAATTTAGAATTGTAAAGTAGTGTTTATTAAGGATTACTGATTTTTTTTTTAATATATTTTTTATTGATTTTTTTTTTTTTTTTACAGAGAAGAAGGGAGAGAGATAGAGAGTTAGAAACATCGATGCGAGAGAAACATCAATCAGCTGCCTCCTGCACATCTCCCACTGGGGATGTGCCCGCAACCCAGGTACATGCCCTTGACCGGAATCGAACCTGGGACCCTTGAGTCCGCAGGCCGATGCTCTATCCACTGAGCCAAACCGGTTTTGGCAGGATTACTGATTTTACTTTAGAGTGGAGAGTTGGGTACTTAAGGGCAAGTAAATAGCTTTTTATTTTTATTACAAATAAGAATGTTAGTAATAAGGGTAAATTAAGGACATGGTTTCAGATTTCTCCTTTAACTTTTTAATGACTTAAAACAGAAAGATTTCCTCTCCATATCTGATTTTGACTTTTTAATAAAGAATGAAATTTTATTGGAAATGGAATTTTGTTCCTTTTTTTTTTTTTAAAACATTCCTTTAAAATTCTCATTTTCTCTGGAAGTTCCACAGAGTGGTTTAAAAAGATAAATGGGCCCGGCCAGTTTTGCTCAGTGTTTGAGCATTGACCTATGAACTAAGAGGTCACCATTCAATTCCCGGTCAGGGCACATTCCTGGTTGTGGGCTTGATCCCCAGTGGGGGCTGTGTAGGAGGCAGCTGATCAGTGATTCTCTCTCATCATTGATGTTTTAGTCTCTCTCTCTCTCTTTCTCTTCCTCTCTGAAATCCATAAAAGTATATTTTAAAGAAAGGATAAATGGATTGTATCTTTAAGTGATGTCTTAGTTATGTAAAAAAGATTAGATTTGTCTTGAATTAAGAATGTTATTTTTTCTGTGCTTTAAAGAAAGGTAATTGAAAGGAAAATAAGTAAACTTATTTAGCAGATAAAGTTTTTAGTTTGGCTTTTAGTAGTGTAATTGTAAGACTTATTACTGGAGATTCATTTTTAGGCATAATTTTTTGCCTCTTCGACTTAATTTGTTATAATTTTTTTCTTTTATTATTCAGAACTAATACATGCTCGGTTTAAAGCTGTGAAATATATTTGAACTGCAGTGTGCCTGGTCAACTGGAAGGGAGGGTGTTTGGGTAGTGAGAGAACAGGTCAGAATGGTGGGGTGTGGTCTGATTGTGAAGAATTTCCTTTTGAAGCACATGTACAAAGAGTGTGTATTCTAATATTTTAGATGATGAAGATGACCCTGCAGAAGCTGAGAAGGAAGGAAATGAAATGGAGGGTGAGGAGTTAGATCCATTAGATGCTTACATGGAAGAAGTGAAAGAGGAAGTAAAAAAGTTTAATATGAGAAGTGTAAAAGGTGGTGGGGGAAATGAAAAGGTATGGAATTTTATTTTTAAAGATTTATATTCCTAGTTGGATAACTTGGTTTCATTGTTGATTGCCATACTATTGACTTTATAATGTTTTTGTTTTCTCTCCCATCTGGTACTTTTTCTAAGTACCAGAGATATTAGTGAATTTTTAACTATAAATGTTCTTGTTTCAAAGGTATTGTTACCATCATCTTTGTTCAGTTTCTATGCTTGCTTATTGCCCTTAATAGGTCCTCTCCAGACTTCTCCAGCATTTTCATCTTTCATACTCCCATCCCCTTTACCCAGTCTAATTTTCTTTTTTTAAATAGCATTTATTACCTTTTCTCAGGTTAATATAATTTGATTTTTTATCATGTCTATTATTTGTCCCCCTTGTCTTCTAAAATAAAGCTCCTCAGGAGCACTGACTGTTACCTGTTTTACTGATTTCTCCTAAGCTCCCAGAACAATGTCTTGCTTGTTGAATGAGTGAAAAGTACCATTTAATAGTATTTTAAAAATAAATTATATTGCATAGTAACTATATAAATTTATATATTATACAAGAAACTACATATATATGGGGTGGACAGATATAGGTTTACAGTTGTGAGTATGTGAAACACAGAGTTAATAAAGCTATTGTAATAATCATAACCTGCTTTCCATGTCTTTCCATACGAACAACTGTAATCCCACCCTGTGTTAATGTATTATAAAATACATTGTGATATATTGAATTGTAAGATTTAAATGAGAAAGCAGACCACTTTTTTGTCTTTTCATTAAGTTGCTGCTAATAACTAAGTTAATTTGATTTATAAATTATGGCAGTTACTGTGTTTCAGTTGGCATATAATTTTTATTTTCATATATGTATAGCCCATGGACACAAACAATAGTGTGGTGAAGGCCTGGGGAGGCGAGGACTGGTTGGGGGCGGGGGGTAAATGGGGGGAAAAGGAGGACATCTGTAACACTTTCAACAATAAAGAGATTTTAAAATTTTTCAGCTTTTCAAAATATTTTATATTCCTTTTTTATTTTAGAAGTCTGGACCAACGGTCACAAAAGTTGTCACTGTTGTGACAACCAAAAAAGCAGTAGTGGATTCTGATAAGAAGAAAGGGGAGCTGATGGAGAATGACCAGGATGCCATGGAGGTAATTCTTCATTAATTTTGAATTTTTCATGATGCTACCTTAGGCCCTGGTTGGGGAGCTCAGCTGGTTAGAGCATTGTCATGATATGCCAGTCAGGGCACATTCAGGAATCAACTAATGAATGTATAAATAAGTGGAATAACAAATTGATATTTCTGTCTCTCCCTCTCTTTCAAATCAGTTAAAAAAATAAAGTGCCCAAAGTGATGCTACCCTAGAAGTATTTACTAGGAATCAATGATGAAGATGTACTTTTCAATTATGCAAACTATTATTAAGAAGCCTTGCGATTCCTGCCGAAACCGGTTTGGCTCAGTGGATAGAGCGTCGGCCTGCGGACTGAAGGGTCCCAGGTTCGATTCCGGTCAGGGGCATGTACCTGGGTTGCGGGCACATCCCCAGTGGGAGATGTGCAGGAGGCAGCTGATCGATGTTTCTCTCTCATCGATGTTTCTAACTCTCTATCTCTCTCCCTTCCTCTCTGTAAAAAATCAATAAAATATATTTAAAAAAAAAAAAAAAGAAGCCTTGCGATTCTTAACAATATTATAGCTGAATATCCAGTTGTTAGAACAATCTAACATCTTTGCCCTCTTGCTCTTTGCCCATTTGTTGTTAATCCTCACTTGAGGATATTTTCCCATTGATTTTTTAGATTAAGAAGGGAAGAGAGAGAGAGAGAGGGAGGGAGAGAGAGAGAGAGAGAGAGAGAGAGAGAGAGAGAGAGACATCGATGTGAGAGAGACACATTGATTGGTTGCCTCCTGCACATGCCAGTACCAGGGCCAAGGATTGAGCCCGCAACCAAGGTATGTGCCCTTGACAGGAATTGAACCTGGGACCCTTCAGTCTGCAGGCTGACATTCTATCCACTTAGCCAAACTGGCCAGGGCTGTATGCCCAATTTTGATTGTCTTATATTTCATCAGCTCCTCTCAGACAGGGAGAGAAGAAATGAAGTGACAGAATGAAATTTCTTCCTATTAATATGCATTGTTAAGATTTATATAGGGAACTATAGCAAAACATCATTAAAGCCGTATTAGAATTATTTTATTTATTTTTATTGGTTAATGATTGTAGAGAAAGAGAAAGTGAGGGAGAGAAACATTGATTTGTTGTTCTCCTTATTTATGCACTCATTGGTTGATTCTTGTGTGTCCTGACTGAGGATCAAAACCACAACCTTGGCATATTGGGATGATGCTCGAACTGACCTACTCAGCCAGGGCTAGAATTATTTTATTATTTTAGCTTTATATTGTTAATGCAACTTTCTATAAGGAAAAGAAAAGAAAAACTAAATTGAAAAATTCAGAAATTAAAAAGTAAAAGCCAAAGATTATTTTCTGGGAGAGGATGATTTTATTTTTAATTTAATTTTTCCCCATCATCATTTATCTCCCCTGCCCGCCTGCGCCGCCCCCCCTCACCCCCCCAATAACTCTTCCACCACAAACCTCCTCTCACCCTCCCATCTTACCCCCATGCTAGGAGAAGAGGATTTTAAAAGCTAGGAATATTGATTGCCATAAATAGAAAATAGAAATGGATTTAGCTTTTAACTTTTTTTTTTTAATTATAGTATTCTTCAGAGGAGGAAGAAGTTGATCTTCAGACGGCCCTCACAGGCTATCAGACAAAACAGAGAAAGCTTCTAGAGCCAGTAGATCATGGGAAAATTGAATATGAACCATTCAGAAAAAACTTTTATGTTGAAGTTCCAGAACTAGCAAAAATGTCTCAAGAAGGTAAAATTCTTTTATTTATATGTTGCTTATTGTGGGAACAGAAGAGGATACACTTCTCTTTGTCCAGGAGGAATGTGGGTAGCCCTGTGAGTTAATGTATGAGTAGGGGAATTGCCTGATTTACCTGGGGAAGTGAAAGAGGGAACTAGGAGGTGAGAAGTCATTCTAGAGCAGTGGTCGCCAACCGGTGGTCTGCGGACCACTGGTGGTCCGTAAGGTCCGAAAGGTTGGCGGCTGCTGTTCTAGACAGGGGGTAAGTCATCTGCAGAAATTCAGAGTTGTGAAGAGTCAGTGTGTTTTTGGAAGTATTTAAAAAAAATGAGCATCCAGGTTGTCGTGGCTCAATTGGTTGGACCTCTTCTCATGGACTGAAAAGTTGCTGGTTATATTCCGAGTCAGGGCACATGCCTGAATTTCGGGCTGCATCATCCCCGGTACTGGATGTGCAGGAGGCGGCTGATCAGTGTTTCACTCTCACATTGATGTTTTTCTCTCTCTGCCTCTTCCTTTCTCTCTCTCTAAAAATCAATGAAAAATCTATTTTTTAAAATGAGCAAAAATTAGTTTGGCTTGTGTAGTTGAGAATTTTAGAATTAAAATGCTAACTTCATGTGAAATTAGCAAATAATATATTGTTAGCTCTTGAGAGAGGTGAGTTAGGAACCAATGTGCATCTGTAATATTGGTAGAATAAGAATAATCTGGGCAACTCTTGCTTGGAGAAGACGATTGTATTACTTGTCAGTCATTATTCTTTTAATACTTCGCAATTTAAGATAAAATAAAAGCCAAATTGTAGAAATTGGGATATTTTGTTTCATCCTTTGTTGGTGCAAACAGTAATTGCTTTAACTGTCTCTGTCTCTCTGAGCTATTCAGTGCTTTGTCCAATAGCTTTTCTATGGCGTAATCTGTGTTAACACTAACAAAGGACTTGGAGATTCTTAATCTTACCATAGCTAATTGAAAAATATAAGGCACTAATAGTAGAACAACAATTAAGAGTTTTTAATCTGGATTTTGTTTTGTAGAGGTGAATGTCTTTCGGTTGGAAATGGAGGGCATTATTGTCAAGGGAAAAGGTTGCCCCAAACCAATTAAATCTTGGGTTCAGTGTGGAATTTCCATGAAGATCCTAAATTCTCTCAAAAAGTAAGTGGTTAGTTGTTGTCCACATTTTCAAAGTTTTCTACTCAAAAGTAGCCTTTTCACACAAATATCTCGTTTGGTTGTATTTTTACTCTAATAGAAAAACATATTTTTTCTTAAACAACTTTATTGAGATAATTTGCATAATAACAAAATGACTCTTTAGTATATTATTGGGGTTATGCAGTCATCACCATAAGCTAATTTTAAACATTTTCATCATTCCCAAAAGAGATCTGTATCCGTTAGTCAGTCTTCTTCCTGTTCCTTCACCCTAGGTAACCACTAATCCAGTGATGGCGAACCTTTTGAGCTCGGCGTGTCAGCATTTTGAAAAACCCTAACTTAACTCTGGTGCCGTGTCACATATAGAAATTTTTTGATATTTGCAACCATAGTAAAACAAAGACTTATATTTTTGATATTTATTTTATATATTTAAATGCCATTTAACAAAGAAAAATCAACCAAAAAAAAGTTCGCGTGTCACCTCTGACACGCGTGTCATAGGTTCGCCATCACTGCACTAATCTGTTGTCTCTGTAGATTTGTCTATTCTGGACTTTATATATTAAAGGGAGCATACCAGTATAGTCTTTTGTGACTGGCTCCTTCCACTTAGCCTATTTTCAAAGTTCAACCATGATGTACAGTGTCTCAGGACTCTATTCCTTTTTGCCAAATAATATTTTATTGTAGGAATATACCACATTTTAGAAAACCTTTTCCTCCTGGAATTTTTACAGCCCAAGAGATCTCAACTTTTACCTTGTCTTCATTTGGTTTTCTTTTTAAGGCACGGCTATGAAAAGCCCACACCAATCCAAGCTCAGGCGATTCCTGCTATAATGTCTGGACGGGACTTGATTGGCATTGCCAAGACTGGAAGCGGAAAGACTATTGCTTTTCTGTTGCCCATGTTTAGACACATCATGGATCAGAGGTCATTAGAAGAAGGAGAGGGGCCAATAGGTACAATTATTTTCCATTGAACTATTTATTCAGATAACTAATTTGTTGTCAGTTAATCAGAAAGACCTGATACTTTATATTCTTAATTATAACAATAAAGATATCTTTATGTACATTTTCTTTATAAATTTGGCACTTTGGGGCTGATTTCCCCTTACCAGCAGGTGGAGTGAGAATCTTCAGAGCTCTGGAGTGACATCTCAGAAGTACAAAAACAGCCTCTCCTGGCACAGCTCAATTTTTAAACTCTGACTCGGCAGGTAGACTCCTCATGCATCTATCTGTTTATTTATGTTGAGGTTTGTTCTTAGCCCCGTATCAGTGGATTTATAAACTCAACATAGAGGATTATAAAGAAACATGTTTTCCCTTTTTTGGCCTTACAAGGCTATAGTGCCAGCATTTCATTTAGGATTTGGTCTTCATATTCAGATTTCTTGATTCATTTGGCAGACATCTCTTCTGCAAATTTGAATAGGGTTTTGGAAGGTTGTTACGAGCTCCTCTCGGAAATTTAGGGCGCAGTATATTTTTCTTCTATCTGTGCCCCTCAGACCAAGGTTGTTTCTGGAAACCGGGGAATGGCTCTGCAGCACAGTGAGTCACTTGATCATCTTTGCTCTGTGATTTGCAGTTGAGAATGATTTGCATTCTTTTCAACCCGGTATTTTCTTAGTGGTTGAGTAGGCATTTAACTGATTTATTTTCCTATAGCATGTTCTTAAGTCTACTTAAAGTAATTCTTCATCACAATCTTTACTATTATAAAGCTTCTAAGATAGGGTTTTTGGAGGCGCATAAAACAAAACAAAAATTAGACTAAGAGATCTAAACTTTATTACAGAGGTTAACTATAGCACTTTAAAGCATAGCCTCTTAAAGAGAATTTTGGTGGTTAGGCTTTTGACGTATTTATCTTTTCAGCTGTCATCATGACTCCAACTCGAGAACTGGCTTTACAAATTACTAAAGAATGTAAGAAGTTTTCGAAGACCTTGGGACTTAGAGTGGTCTGTGTTTATGGAGGAACAGGAATCAGTGAGCAGGTAGTTATAAAAGAAACATTCATTTTTTCATTCTTAAATTGAATGATTTAATAACATAAAAGTGTTTTTTTGTTTTTGTGTTTTGTATAGTGATTGCTTCTAAAATCTTAAAGAATGAGGTGTGAAAATAATACAATGAGTTGCTATATTTTGGAATTTTGAAGTCCTTCTTCTACTTTTAGCCTTCCCATTTCTCCCCTTCTTTCTTTGCTCAAGAATGGCAGATATTTTTTCTGTTTCACAGATAAGGAAATGTTTGGAAAGGTTAAATAAGGTGACCAAAGTCTTTAGGTTAACAAGATGTGGTTTGACCAAGAACCTAGGTCTTCTGATTCCTGGACAGTATTTATTTTCTCTGATTTATGTGACATATTTGAAAGGTGGGATGCATTAATATCAGAGTTTTAGCTGAATTCTTAAATGATTTCAGAAGACTTATTTAAAAATACCTTCATTCACTCTCTTTAGTTTGGCATTTCTCCAGGTGTCTTCTAAAGAGTGATAGTCATTGGATATCTCCACTAATAAAAGACAAAGATGCTAATTGACCGTACCTTTGCTGTGCTCACCAGCCAATCAGAAGAGTATGCAAATTAACCCAACAAAGTTGGGCGTTAAATTTGCATACTGCAGGCAGATGCTGCTGAGCTGCCCTGCGCAAGCGGCACGATCCCCAGCCGCTGCCACCCCAGCGCGGGATTCGGGCCTGCCGTGTGCGGCCCGGGGCGGGGAGTTGGGGGCGGGCAGCAACGAGATCCCCAGCTGCCACCCGTCCCAGCGCGGGATCCGGGCCTGCTGTGTGCGACCGGGGGAGATGGGGCAGGCACCGCGGGATTGGGCGTGCCATCTGCCACCAGGGGAGCGCGCCTAAGCCAGCAGGTGGTTATCTCCCAAGGGGTCCCAGACTGTGAGAGGACACAGTTGGGCTGAGAACCCCCCCCACCAGTGCACAAATTTTTGTGCACTGGGCTTCTAGTTTTAAATAAAAGAAGGAAAAAACTGGGTTTGTTCTATGATCAAATAAGTTTTGTAAATGTTGGATTGTACAGAGTTAAAACAGGTTTTTTTCCTGCAAGACTCCTTTGTCTTTAATATGCTAATGTATATTGTGATACTAGAAGAATGGGTTAAATGGCATTTTTTAAACTTATTTAACCACAAAACCCTTTCTGAAGACTCGTGTTCTCAGGTTCTAGAATATACTTTGGGAATATTTGCTTCTCTTATCCCAATGCTATTTTAAACACTTGATTTTAGTTTTCTAAGTTTATCTTTGTGTGTGTTTTTTTACCACAGTGTATAGTAAGATACATTTACAGAATAACCTTGTACATGCACACACAGTATATTTATAAAGAAGTCAAACAAAAGTTTTATAATGTCTAACACATTCTGATATTTTTCATTCTATTTCATTTTTAAAATGCTGTTTGTGTGTATTGATTTCGTGATTCACTAATGAAAATGACTTTCATTTTGAAAACATTGATCTTACATGTAATTGCTTTATTTACTGCTAGCTCATGTTCCTTTTGGTTTTGAGGGACTGTGTCAAATTATAATTGGTAAAAAAATCTCTGATTTTCATTGACTTTGAAGTTATATAATCCCAAATGGAGAAAACATGAATTCTCCTTTTTGGATTGTGTACATATTAGCAGTGCTCCAGCATTTCAGTATACTAAGTAGGAAGCTTTAGATTCTTCTAATCAGACCTGTTTCTTACACTACGGAGCTGTGCCAAGGACCCTGGAAGTAGTCTCAAATCTCTTTAAATAAGTACATAGTTATACATAGACTATAAAAGTTCATTTTTTTTTTAATTAGATTGCTGAACTGAAAAGAGGTGCTGAAATTATTGTTTGTACACCTGGTCGAATGATTGACATGTTAGCAGCTAACAGTGGTAAGTCGGGTATTTTTTTCTCTTTTCTCCTTTTTGGATTATATACATTTTTGTTAAATCACAGCAGAAACAAGAAACCCTCAAAGGGTTTCTACATTTCTTCTTAAAGCTGTAATATCTTAAAATATGTATTGTAACAATCTTATTATTGTAAGTGTTCATAATATTTTTGCAATTTAAATGAAAATTTCTTTTCAAAACTAACTCCATCCGATCTTTTTAGCACTTAACATGGATTCTTAATCCAAGTTTAGCCTAACTTTCCTTTAAAAGGATGAGGGTCTATCTCTTTTTTCATTATAAAATTTAGATATTTTTTTCTCCACAGGTGCTAGTATTTTCTTACAATACTGGATCAATTAAGATATTGCAGCTTCAAGAAACTTTATCTTTTGTAAATATTGCATGTTTTTAGCTCAAATGTTGTGCTTTGTTCAATTATTCCCTGTCAAAACTGTTACTAAACTGTTGACATTATTTAACTTCTGTGGAGAAAGGCCCTTCAAGATTTATAGAACTGGGCTTCCGAGACTTAAACCATCAAAGGTAGGTAATTTAATGCTGTTCCCAACCTTACAAAATTACTTGGGGCTGCAAATGTTGGTATGGAATACTTAAACATTAGAAAGCATTTATTTGGGCTCATTTCTATTTTTTTGAAGAAAATACTTTCAAAGGTTTTTGTTGCAGTAGTTAGTATATAAATAATAGAATATTAAAACCCAAATAGTGCATGTTTCTAATAGCATTCTGCTTGAATTTCTGTATCTATTTAATTCTAATGCTATATGAAGTTGACAAAGTGACATTGAAATTGTATAGCATATGAAAGTTTTTGGTTGGATGTTGAAATAATCCCTTGTTTTTTCTCAATGCTGCATTAAGTCTCCTCCTGAAATTCATCTTGATTAATTTTACCTTTTTCCCTTATCTATCCTTTCAGTTTATATTTAATAACTGTTTGCCAGGTGATTGATTCAACAATTGATAGAAGTGCTTGTGTTAATTGTTTAGAAAGGGTTTCCTGTGTATGTATGTAATTTTTACTACCTAAGAAGCCTGTCACATTTCTTTAAACCCGTGGGAGCATGTAATAAAATTGGATTTTTTATCTATATATTAAAAAATGTATCCATGTAATACGTTTGGTATTTAGCTTTCATGTAATGTGATAGCTACCTAATGATGTTGCATAGCTTCTCATTAGTGTTTTGACATTCCCATTAGAAGTTTCTGACTAGATGGAAGTAGGTTATAAGGTCATATAAAGAGAGGTTTTCTGCATCTGAAATAGTTAGCACTGGCATTTGCTTTCCACACATACGCTGTAATCTCTAATATGTTTTTTCCTAGGTGATGCTGTCAGATAATGGCTGATGTGGCTCGATGCTTCATCTCAGTCTTAGTTTTATGATGTGTTTTGGAGAGGGCTGTTTTCTGAATTTTACAGGTTCTTCAGGCCCTATGATGGTATGCAAGAGAAGAGTTTGACAAATAAAGGGCCTCATATACCCATTGTCAGAAAGTATTTGCCATTAGTTAAGACATTGTAGACCAAAATTTCTTTTCACTGTTTAAAGATAACTAACTTACCCCTCTGGTTAAGTCAGGCATTTTAGTTCCCTTTACAGTTTTGTAATGTTCTTGGTAGCCATAAAATGAATTGTGACTGATTTTTAGTTTTCTTTTTGTCTTTTTTCAACCCCCCCTTATCTTAGGTCGGGTAACAAATCTTCGAAGAGTGACATATGTTGTTTTAGATGAAGCAGACAGAATGTTCGATATGGGTTTTGAACCACAGGTAATCATTAAATTCCGTAGTGTTTTGAACTATAAATCATGTAACAACTATGAGAATGTAATTTTTGTAAGGTTTTAAAATTTTCACATACATTTCTGCTATGTGGGTTGGGGACATATGAAATTGAAATAGGCATTTATGTTTTTAATTCTCTATAAAACTCATTCAGGAGGTATTCATGCAGGCTTTACTTAGCCATCTAAATCCATAATTGGTAAAATTAGAATTGAAATGCTAATAAAAGAAACTTAAGCTTTCATATTTCATATTTTGTAGTTTTAATGTACTTCCAAATACATTGCTTTAATTCATGCTTTTAATTACCTAATGATCTAGATAGCACATATTTAAATTCTCCAGTTGTAAAAACTGATGCCCAAAGCATTTGCCTAGCTTAGACTTTACCTGACACATGCTGTTTGCTCAAATATAAATTTCAGTGCTATAAATTTAGAAAAATACATGTTAAAAGATGCTATAACATTTTCTTAACAAGAAGAGTAATGTTTGCCCTAGCCAGTTTGGCTCAGTGAATAGAGTGTCGGCCTGTGGACTGAAGGGTCACAGATTTGATTACAGTCAAGGGCACATACCTGGTTGGGGTGCATGTAGGAGGCAACCAATTGATGTGTCTCTCTCACATGGATGTTTCTCTCTCTCTCTCTTCCACTCTCTAAAAGTCAGTGGGAAAATATCCTTGGGGAAGAATTAACCAAAAAAAAGGGGGGGGAGGACAAGAAGAGCAACGTGAGTTGCCAAAATTTATTTATGAGAGAGAGAAACATCAATTTATTGTTCCACTTATTTATTAATTCATTGATTGATTCTTGTATGTGCGCCTAGGGCGGATCAAGCCCATAACTTCGGCGTGTATGGAATGCTCTAACCAACTGGGCCGCCTGCCCAGCCAGGGCCAAAAAAGTTTTTTTAATCACAAACTGCAGTAATAGAAACGGGATTTAGGAAGGGATAAGATTAAAATTATATTCAGTCTTTTCAATTATTCATGTATTCTCCAAAAATGTATTGCCTGTTATATGTATGTAGTGTGTTTAGAATTACGGACCACATTCTAAATGAGATATAGAGGTGTGCAAAAGTGAGTAAACAGGATATGGTAACACTTGAGCCATGTGAAAAATAGTTAAAAGGGTGAGGAAATTTAGCTTGGAGTAGAGGACGTTATAGCATTCTTTACAGCGTTTTTTTTGCAAGGGAAGGACAGTAAATGCCTCTGGATAACCAGTAGTCTTTAACTCAGTGGTTCTCAACCTTCTGGCCCTTTAAATACAGTTCCTCATGTTGTGACCCAACCATAAAATTATTTTCGTTGCTACTTCATAACTGTAATGTTGCTACTGTTATGAATCGTAATGTAAATATCTGATATGCAGGATGGTCTTAGGCGACCCCTGTGAAAGGGTCGTTTGACCACCAAAGGGGTTGCGACCCACAGGTTGAGAATCGCTGCTTTGACTTAAAGCACTGCATGTGGGTGCAGAATATTCAGATTGGGCAGGAGTGAAGCCAGGGAGCCCGTTAGGAGACAGTTGAAGTAATCCAGATGAGAGGTGGTTGAGGTTTGGGCCAGGAACTTAGGATTTATGTTGTAAATGCAAGTGCCTAGGACTGTCCCTTTCTCAGATTTTCTTTGATTAGAATGAAAATGTGATCCTAAAATTTTTTATAATCTTGTCATGACCTTCACCCTTCCTAATTTCTAACCACTCACCACTACCTACCTTGAAACTATCATGTGTTTTGTTTTTTTTAATTAAAAAAAAATTGTTTTGTTTGTTTTTTGTTAATCCTCACCCAGTGATATTTTTTCCCATTAATTTTTAGAGAGACTGGAAGGGAAGGGGGGATGGGGAGACACATTGATTGATTGCCTCGTGCACTCTGACTGAGGTCCAGGAATGAACCTGCAACCGAGGTACATGCCCTTGACTGGGAATTGAACCTGAGACCCTTCTGTGTCTGGGCCAGTGCTCTAACCACTGAGAACACCAACCAGGCAAAAAAATGTTTTTAATTCTCATCCAAGGATATATTTATTGATTTTTAGAGAGGAAGGTAGAGGGGGGAGCAAGAGAAACACTGATAGGAGAGAGAAACATCCATTGGTTGCTTCCTGTACATACCCCGACCAGGGATCAAACCTGCAACCTGGTTATGTGTCCTAACTGGGAATTGAACCCGAGACCCTTTGGTGCACAAGATGATGCTCCAACCTAATGAACCACACTGGCCAGGGCTTTTTTTTCTTAAATTATTTTTTAAAAATAAAAAAAAAATACCTTTTTTATTGATTTCAGAGAGAAAGGGGGGGGAGAGATAGAGATGGAAATATCAATGGTGTAAGAGAATCTTTCTTTGATCAGCTGCCTCCTGCACGGCCCCTACTGGGGATTGAGTCTGCAACCCAGATATGTGCCCTTGACTGGAATCGAACCCAGGACCCTTCAGTCCACAGTCCAATGCTCTATCTGCTGAGCCAAACCGGCTAGGGCCATTTCTGTTTTTTCTTTCTTGTTTATACTAGTCATTACCAAAATCCTAGGACTTCTTGATTCCTCCAGTGCTCTGTAGACACTGAGGCAAGTGTGGTTTGGCTCAGTGGATAGAGCGTCGGTCTGCGGACTGAAGGGTCCCAGGTTCGATTCCGGTCAGGGGCATGTACCTGGGTTGCGGGCACATCCCCAGTGGGAGATGTGCAGGAGGCAGCTGATCGATGTTTCTCTCTCATCGATGTTTCTAACTCTCTATCTCTCTCCCTTTCTCTCTGTAAAAAATAAATAAAATATATATATAAAAAAATGTGTTGAATAAATGAAGGTAAATAGTAATATTAAATGGAGAATGGTTACATCCTAGATACAGTTTGAAAATTGAGACTCTTGAATTTGTTGATGGATTGGTTGTGTGATGAGAAAGAAAGAGGGTAGTCGAAGATGGCTCCTAGGTTTTTGGCCTAAACATGTGGATGACTAGAATTGCCATTTCTTGAAAGCGGGAAATTATGAGAGGAACAAATTATGGGGTAAAATCAATTGTAGAATTCTAAGGTAACAAGTTTAGAATCACTGACTAGATGTTCTCAAAAATTCCTTCTAGCTGGTTTTTACATCATGATTTTTAGTGACTACCGTATTGATTTATGTTTTCTCAGGTCATGCGTATTGTGGATAATGTCCGTCCTGACCGACAGACAGTTATGTTTTCAGCTACTTTCCCCAGAGCTATGGAGGCTTTGGCTCGCAGAATCCTGAGTAAACCCATTGAAGTGCAGGTTGGAGGCAGGAGTGTGGTTTGCTCGGATGTGGAGCAGCAAGTGGTGGGTATAATCCTTACGAAACCCCCAGTTCCCTGGATGTTTAGGCAGTGTGTGATCCTTTTGTGATCACTGTTTGTGAAGTAGTTAGATGATTCCTAAAAATAAATAGCATACATCAACTGCAGGCTTTTAATATGTCACCAGCTACACTTGAATATGTGCTTTTCCATGGAACTGTTTTACGATGCTCTTGTAGTTTCTTCCACCAGAAGTGGACCGGTAGGTGGGGATGTCACATAGCTATCTTATTCTTTGGTTAATAGAATGTGAAGTGAAGAGGCAGAGAGAACAGATGATCATTTGTCCACATTTGCAAGCCTCTTATTCTTTGAAAATTAACAATATTTTTGGTCTTACTGGTTTACTAATTCAAATCAAAATTTTTCTAATCCTTCCTAATGATTTAGGTGTTGTCATTTATCCTTTGCCACAAAACAAGTATTTTTGTTTATGAGATGTATTTGTGTTTTTATTCCATTACTTTGGTACAATTTGGTGTTTTCAGATTGTGATTGAAGAAGAAAAGAAATTCTTGAAGTTACTTGAGCTTCTGGGCCATTATCAGGAATCTGGATCTGTCATTATATTTGTGGATAAGCAGGAACATGCCGATGGTCTTCTGAAAGATTTGATGAGAGCATCTTATCCTTGCATGTCTCTTCATGGAGGTAATGTTTAAGGAAATCTGTTAAGTACTTGGCCAAGTACTGTGCTGTGTTCTGAATGAAATTTTTACTTTGTACTCTTAATTTAAAACTAAATTTTATATCATCTATCTCAGTTTAATCACAACAGCACTGTCATTAATATTAATCCATTATCAAGATAAAATAATATGACAGACACGCCAGAAAACTGGGATCTTAAGCCAGCCAAAGGAATGACATTTCAATTTTTCATTATTATTTTTTTATTATCTTTTTTTTTTTGCTTTTTGCTTTCTTTCCTTTTTTTTGTTTGTTGCTCTTTTTTTTGCTTTTTTCTTTGTTCTTTTTTGTTTGTTGCTTTATGTTCTACTTCTTTTCACATTATTTTTTATTCAATTTTATTTCATTTTTACTTGTTATTTTCTATTTTTATACCATTTTTTAAAAATCAATTTTTTTGTTATTATATTATTTTGTTCCCTTTCTGTCTCTTCTTATCCACTCATCCCTTTTCTACCTCCGCTATACTGAAGTGAGGTCCTCCCCATATTTATCCAATTCTTAACCTTATTTCCTGTATATCAGCTCAGCCTCTACAGATTCTGCCCCCACCCTCTTTACTAGGTGTTTGGTGTTTGTATTTGTTTGGTTTATCTATTGGTTCTGTGGTGTTTTATATATATTTTCTCCTTTTTCTTTTCTCTCCTATCTTTTTTCTTTTTCCTTTTTCTCTCTCTCTCTCTTAGATATCATTTGTACTCTCTTTTCTCTCCCCTAATTCTCTTTTCTCAGGTGGTCACTTATATTGGGGTTATCGGTGTCGTGAGTACATTCATGCTTTGTTCCCCTTGAGTCATGTCTTGTTAAGGTGAATTTTATCCTGTCTGGCTAAAGTGCTAGAGAGCAAGCCACATAACCAGACATCTGGAGAGGAGGAGCAGCGACATGTGCAGCTCACTCCCGTCCAAAGAACAGCAGCTGTGCAAACAGTCCACCCCCATCCGAGGAGCAGCAGACTTGCAATCAACCTGTCCAAGTCCAAGGAGCAGTAGCCCCACAAGCAGCCCACCACATCAGAGGAACAACAGCAGTGTGCAACCAGCCCCCATTCAAGGAACAGCAGCCACGTGAGCAGTCCGCCCCAGTTCAAGGAGTAGCAGCTGCATGTGTAGCCCGCCCCCATCCAAGGAACAGCAGCCTCATGATCAGCACATCCTCTGTCTGAGGAACAGCAGCTATGTGAGAAGCCTCCCCCCACCAGCCAGAGGAGCCACCACGGCTGTGAACAGCACCCACCAGAGGAGCTACTGCCAACTGAGGAGCAACTGCTACCACAACCGCCCGAGGAGCCACAGCTACCCAAGGAGCAGCCCCTGAACGACTCAACATCTAGATCTGTTGGTGAGATCAAACATGGGTAGACAAAGAAACCCCCAAAGGAAAGAAGTGGAGGACTCGCCAGAAAAGCAGCTAAGTGAAACAGAGGCATGCAACATGTCAGAAAAAGAATTCAGATTAAGGGTCCTAGAGTGCATAAATGGGATGGAGGAAAAAATCAACAACTTATGTAATAATCAAGAAGAAACAGATGAAAAAATCAACAACTTATGTAAGAATCAAAAAGAAATGGATGAAAAAATTAATAACTTATGTAAGAACCAAGAAGAAATGAAGAGTGATATAACTGCAATAAAAAGCACCATTGAAAGTTTCAACAGTAGACTAGGAGAAGCAGAGGACCGAATTAGCGAATTAAAAGACAGGGAAACAAAACACACCCACACTGAACTGCAATTGGCGAAAAAAATTAAAAGACAGGAGGATAGCCTAAGGGAGCTATGGGATAACATAAAACAAAACAACATACGAATAATAGGGGTGCCAGAACAACAGAAAGAGGAACAAGGATTAGAAAACCTATTGGAAGAAATAATATCAGAAAACTTCCCTGAGGTGGGGAAGAAAAAAGTCACACAAGCACAGAGAGTCCCAAATAGGATGAACCCGAAAAGGCCCATGCCAAGACACATCATAATTACTATGGCAAATGTTCAGGACAAAGAGAGGATCTTACAGGCTGCAAGAGAGAGACGGAAAGTTACATACAAGGGATCTCCCATTAGATTATCAAATGACTTCTCAACAGAAACACATCAGGCCAGAAAAGAATGGATGGAAATTTAGAAAGTGATGCAAAGCAAAGGACTGAATTCAAGAATACTCTATCCAGCAAGGCTATCATTCAAAATTGAAGAAGAAATAAAAAGCTAAGAAAGAAAACAGGCACAAAAAAATAGAAATGGCTACAAACAAGTACCTTTCAATAATAACTTTAAACGTAAATGGACTAAATGTTTCAATCAAAAGACATCGAGTGGCTGAATGGATAAAACAACATGACTCATATATTTGCTGTCTACAAGAGACCCACCTCAGAATAAGGGACTCACACAGACTGAAAGTGAAGGGATGGAAAAATGTCTTTCAGGCAAATGGAAATGAAAAAAAAAGCTGGGGTAGCAATACTTATATCAGACAAAATAGACCTCAAAGTGAAGGCCATAACAAGAGATAAGGAAGGCCACTTTGTAATGCTAAAGGGATCGATACAACAAGAAGATATAACCCTGATAAACATATGCACCCAATGCAGGAGCACCCAAATACATAAAAAAACTCCTGGAACATATCAAGGGAGAGATCAACAACACAATCATAGTAGGGGACTTTAATACACCACTGACATCACTGGATAAATCCTCTAGACAAACAATCAGCAAAGAAACAGCAATCCTAAATGACTCACTAGATCAGATGGACTTAATTGACATCTTCAGAACATTTCACCCCAAAGCCATGGAATATACATTCTTCTCAAGTGCACATGGGTCATTTTCAAAAATAGACCACATATTGGGTCACAAGCAAAGTCTCCCCAAATTCAAGAAGATTGAAACCATACCATGCATCTTCTCAGATTACAATGGCATATTATTAGAAATAAACTACAATAAAAACAACCCAAAATACTCAAACACTTGGAAGCTGAATAGCATGTTATTAAATATTGATTGGGTTACCAATGAGGTCAAAGAAGAAATTAAAAACATCCTGGAAACTAATGACAATGAAAACACAACAATCCAAAACCTATGGGACACAATGAAAGCAGTCCTGAGAGGGAAGTTTATAACCCTACAGGCCTACCTCAAAAAACAAGAAAAAATGGTAGTAAATCATCTAACTCTACATCTCAAAGAATTAGAAAGAGAGCAACAAGAAAAGCCCAGAGTGAGCAGAAGGAAGGAAATAATAAAGATCAGAGCAGAAATAAATGTCATAGAGACCAAAAAAAACAATACATAAGATCAATGAAACCAAGAGCTGGTTCTTTGAAAGGATAAACAAGATTGATGAACCTCTATCCAGGCTCACCAAGAAGCAAAGAGAGACGACCCAAATAAACAAAATCAGAAATGATAGAGGCGAAATCACAACAGACCCCACAGAAATACAAATGATTGTTAACAAATACTATGGACAACTCTACTCCAACAAACTAGACAACCTGGAGGAAATGGACATATTCCTAGAAAAATACAACATTCCAAAACTCAATCATAAGAATGTAAAAATCTCAATAGCTTTCCGATCCGCCATCTGCGGTGGGGTCGCCGCCAAGATGCAGATTTTCGTGAAAACCCTCACGGGGAAGACCATCACTCTCGAGGTTGAACCCTCGGATACGATAGAAAATGTGAAGGCCAAGATCCAGGATAAGGAAGGAATTCCTCCTGATCAGCAAAGACTGATCTTTGCTGGCAAGCAACTGGAAGACGGGCGCACTTTGTCTGACTACAACATTCAAAAGGAGTCCACGCTTCATCTTGTGTTGAGACTTCGTGGTGGTGCCAAGAAAAGGAAGAAGAAGTCGTACACCACTCCCAAGAAGAACAAGCATAAGAGAAAGAAGGTCAAGCTGGCTGTCCTGAAGTACTACAAAGTGGATGAGAATGGCAAAATCAAAATCAGAAATGGTGCTGGAGTTTTTATGGCCAGCCACTTTGACAGACATTATTGTGGCAAATGTTGTCTGACCTATTGCTTCAACAAACCAGAAGACAAGTAATTGTATTCAACATTCCAAAACTCAATCAGGAAGAATGTAAAAATCTCAATAGGCCAATAACTATGGAAGAAATTGAAGCAGTCATCAAAAAGCTTCCAGCAAACAAAAGCCCAGCGCCTGATAGCTTCACAGGGGAGTTTTACCAAACATTCAAGGAAGAACTAAAACCTGTCCTCCTCAGACTACTACAAAAAATTCAAGAGGAAGGAACACTTCCAAGATCATTCTATGAAGCCAGCATCACCCTAATACCAAAACCAGGGAAAGACAACACAATGAAAGAGAATTACAGGCCAATATCCCTCATGAACATAGATGCCAAAATCCTCAACAAAATCTTAGCAAATCGGATTCAGCAGTACATCAGAAAGATCATACACCATGACCAAGTAGGATTTATCCCAGGGATGCAAGGATGGTACAATATCCGCAAATCAATAAACGTGATACATCACATAAACAAATTGAAAGAAAAAAACCACATGGTTATATCAATTGATGCAGAAAAAGCGTTTGACAAATCCAACACCCATTTCTGATAAAAACTCTCAGCAAGGTGGGAATAGAAGGATCATACCTCAACATAATAAAAGCCATATATGACAAACCCACAGCCAACATCATACTCAGTGGACAAAAACTAAAACCATTCTCCCTAAGAACAGGAACAAGACAGGGATGCCCACTCTCACCACTCCTGTTTGACATAGTACTGGAAATATTAGCCATTGCAATTAGGCAAGAAGAAGAAATAAAAGGCATCCAAATTGGAAAAGAAGAAGTAAAACTGTCCTTATTTGCAGATGACGTGATATTATACATAAAAAACCCTAGACTCCATAAAAAAACTATTAGACTTAATAAATGAATTCGGCAATGTAGCAGGATACAAAATGTATGCCAAGAAATCTGTCGCACTTCTATACACCAATAGTGAACTTACAGAAAGAGAGTTAAAAAGCAATCTCATTTACCATCGCACCAAAAAAATTAAGATATCTAGGAATAAACTTAACTAAAGAGGTAAATGTCCTCTACTCAGAAAACTACAGAACGTTGAAAAAAGAGATACAGGAAGACATAAACAGATGGAAGAACATACCATGTTCTTGAATTGGTAGAATCAACATCATTAAAATGTCCATACTACCCAAAGCAATCTATAAATTCAACCCACTTCCCATTAAAATACCAACGGCATATTTCACAGATCTAGAACAAACTCTCCAAATATTCATCTGGAATAAAAAAAGACCCCGAATAGCTGCAGCAATCCAGAGAAAGAAGAACAAAGTAGGTGGGATCTCAATACCAGATATCAAGCTGTATTACAAAGCCACTGTTTTCAAAACTGGTACTGGCACAAGAACAGACATATAGATCAATGGAATAGTATAGAGAACCCAGAAATCTACCTGAACCAATATGCTCAATTAATATTTGACAAAGGAGGCAAGAACATACAATGGAGTCAAGACAGTCTCTTCAATAAATGGTGTTGGGAAAATTGGACAGATACATGCAAGAAAATGAAACTAGACCACCAACTTACACCATACACAAAAATAAACTCAAAATGGATAAAGGACTTAAATGTAAGACGGGAAACCATAAAAATACTAGAGGAATCCAAAGGCAACAAAACATCACACATATGCCGAAGCATTTTCTTCACCGATACAGCTCCTAGGGCATCGGAACCTAAAGAGAAAATAAACAAATGGGACTACATCAAAATCAAAAGCTTCTGCACAGCAAAAGAAACCTTCAACAAAACAACAAGAAAGCCCACTGCATGGGAGAACATATTTGCCAATGTTATCACTGATAAGGGTTTAATCTCCAACATTTATAGGGAACTCATACAACTTAACAAAAGGAAGATAAACAATCCGATCAAAAAATGGGCAAAGGACCTAAATAGACACTTTTCAAATAGGGAACTCATACAACTTAACAAAAGGAAGATAAACAATCCGATCAAAAAATGGGCAAAGGACCTAAATAGACAACAATGAGGTAGCATCTCACACCTCTCAGAATGGCTATCATCAACAAATCCACAAACGACAAGTGCTGGAGAGGATGTGGAGAAAAAGGAACACTCGTGCACTGCACCTCTCAGAATGGCTATCATCAACAAATCCACAAACGACAAGTGCTGGAGAGGATGTGGAGAAAAAGGAACACTCGTGCACTGCTGGTGGGAATGCAGACTGGTGCAGCCACTATGGAAGACAGTATGGAGTTTCCTCAAAAAACTAAAAATGGAACTCCCATTTGACCCCGTGATCCCACTTCTAGGAATATATCCCAAGAAAACAGAAACACCAATCAGAAAGGATATATGCACCCCTATGTTCATAGCAGCACAATTCACCATAGCTAAGATCTGGAAACAGCCTAAGTGCCCATCAGTAGATGAATGGATTAGAAAACTGTGGTACATCTACACGATGGAATACTATGCTGCTGTAAAAAAGAAGGAATTCTTACCATTTGCAACAGCATGGATGGAACTGGAGAGCATTCTGCTAAGTGAAATAAGCCAGTCAATGAAGGAAAAATAGCACATGATCTCACTCACTTATGGATAATAAAGACCATTATAAACTTATGAATAAAAGTAGATACAGAGGTAGAGCAGCCTCGAACAGACTGGGAGGGTTGAGGGGCAGGTGGGGAGGGTAAGAGGTCAACCGAAGGACTTGTATGCATGCATATAAGCATAACCAATGGACATAAGACACTGGTGGGTAGGGGAGGCCAGGGGATTGTCAAGGGCGGGAAAAAAAGGAGACATATGTAATACTCTTTGTAATACTTTAAGCAATAAAACAATTAAATATATATATATATTAAAAAAAAGACACTGGGGGGCATGGGAGGCTAGGGGAGGGTCAAGGGGAGAAGAAAAAAGGAGACATATATAATACTCTTTGTAATACTTTAAGCAATAAAACAATTTTTAAAATAATACATTGGTTTGACCAAATTCTCTAGCCATTAATCATCTAAGGAGGAATTGATATTAAGAATTTCTGATTCATGTTATATTTTTTTCATTGTATCATATTACCTAGAGGTTTTCATGATTCAAATTAGAGCTTTAGTTGAAATTATAAAGTAACATTTTATTTGTACTGTCACCATTGTTAAACATATTGGGACTTACATTGTGGGAATCTTGTTTTTTAAATAGGGTATCAACTTGATTGTTCCATATTTCAAACTCAGTCTTTTTTGTAATGGGCAGCATTTTTATGCATAATTCAGTATAGCGCTCTTTTCTGGTCCTGAGTTTGTCTTAATTTTTTATTCTCTTTCTTGTCATTAAAACTATATTTCTTTGCTTTTTTTAAATCCTCACCGGAGGATATTTTTCCCATTGATTCCTAGAGAGAGTGGAAGGGAGACACATTGATTGGCCTCCCACATGAGCCCCTACCAGGGCTGGGGGACATGCAACTGAGGTGTATGCCCTTGTTCAGGAATCAAACTCGCTAGCAACCTGCCAAGGCAGTAACACTGCTTCCCTACCTGGCTTCCCAGGCTCCTCCTACTCCAAAGTTTAAAATAAATAAAAAAAATAGAATCCTCTATAATCCTCAACCCAGTATCATTATATTCTTCCACATCTCAACTCCTTTCCAGTTTGTGTCTGCTTTTAGTCACTCTGGTGCCTTCAGGTAGTTGTTCTTTATATTTTGCCCGGAATTTATAGTTGTTATCTGCAGTAGAGTTGATCCTAAAAGAGCTTCTATTTTAGTGAAAATGTGTGTGTTCTATATAAATGAGGAAATGTTTCCCATAAATCCCTATATGTACTTTTGTCTCTTGGGTCAAAATTGTATCACATGCTTATGCTGAAATCATTCACGGGCAAGGGGAGTGAATGATTATGGTTCTTAACTATTGTCCTGGGACACTTTCGGAGGTTCATGAAGTCAAGAGTATTTCCATAATAACCCCATCGTATTATTTGCCTTTTTCATTCTCTCATGGGTGTGTAGTGTAGTTTTCTAGTGGCTGCATGGCATATTATATTGAAGCAGATTGAATACAGAAGATACTGGTATAGTAACTTCAGCTATCTTCTATTAAGCCAAACATTACAGAAATTTGCTCCCTGGCCAGTGTGGCTCACTTGGTTGGTCAATGTAATGTGCATCGAAAGATTGCTGGTTCGATTCCCAGTCAGGGCTCCTTCGCTGGTGTAGGGTGTGCAGGAGGCAGCTGATTTACATCGACATTTGTCTCTCTCCCTTTCCCTCTCCCTTCCTTTTTCTCTAAAAAAAAAAAAAAATTGTAAGTAAATATTAATAAAGATGATCTACAATAAACTAAAGCTCTCTGGGTCTGGTCCTTATTAATTAATTAATTACTTTAAAAATCCTCATGTGAGGACATTTTCATTATTTAAAAAAAATACGTACTTTCTATTGATGTTTCCATCTCTCTTTCCCTCTCCTTTCCTCTCTGAAATGAATAAAGATACAGTAAAAAAATAATAAGATAAAATAAATATTTTTATTGATTTCAGAGAGGGAGAGAGAGATAGAAACATCAGTGATGAGAGAGAATTACCGATTGGATGCTTCCTGCACGCCCCACACTGGGGATCGAACTCGCAACCCAGGCCTGTGCCCTGACCGGGAATCAAACCATGACCTCCTCCTGGTCCATAGGTCGATGCTCAACCACTAAGCAATGCTGGCTGGGCTTCATTGATTTTTTTTAAGTTTTTTAAAAGATACATATTTTCTTGATTTTTTTACAGAGAGAAAGGGAGAGGGATAGAGAGTTAGAAACATCGATCAGCTGCCTTCTGCACACCCCCTACTGGGGATGTGCTTGCAATCAAGGTACATGCCCTTGACCAGAATCAAACCCGGGACCTTTCACTCTGCAGGCTGACGCTCTATCCACTGAGCCAAACTGGTTATGGCGGGTTTTTTAAAATTAATTTATTTATTTATTTATAACCGGTTATGGCGGGTTTTTAAAAATTAATTAATTAATTAATTAATATTATTTTTTTTAATTTCAGAGAGGAAAGGAGAAGGAGAGCGAGATTGAAATATCAGTGATGAGAAGAATCATCTATTGGCTGCCTCCCGCACATCTACTGGAGATCGAACCAGCAACCCAGGCATGTGCCCTGACCGGGAATTGAACCTTGACCTTCTGATTCATAGGTCGATGCTCAACTACTGAGCAACACCAGCTGGCCTCACTGATTTTTGAGAGAGAGAGAAACATTGATGTGAGAGGGAAACATTGATTGGTTGTCTCTTGCACGAGCAGGGACTGGAGACCAAACCTGCAACCTAGGTATGTGCCTTGACGTTGCTCTAACCAATTGAATCACACTAGCCAGGGCTGGTTCTTATTAACACAAATGTTTAAGAAGGGTTGGTTTTACACTAATCATAATTCACCTCCTAAGACTGAGAATTTGGTTCATCCCTGGTTTGATATAAATGACTGTATTGGATGGATGGATATGTGAATAAAATTGGGATTATGTTAAAAAAAGAAGGCTTAATGGTTGCTGGGTAGGCATCCCATATACTTTAATTAGCATATTATATTCACTTGCATGAAATTCAGACAGTTAGGTTAGTAGTCAGAATACCTCAGGCTAAAGTAAAGGTTTTGGTATCTTTTACTTATAAAGTTAAATTTATATTGATATTAATTCCATTATTTTTCTGATAAGATTTTTGGGTACAGTATTGGAACCTAGTTTCTTTGACATAAGGTTCAAATACTTTATTTAATTCAGTCTTTGAAGAGTAGATTTTAAATTTTAGCCCTGGCTGGGTTGCTCAGTTGGTTAAAGCATTGTCCCAGTACACCAAGGTTGCAGGTTCAGTCCCTGGTCAGGGTACATACAGGAGTCAACCAGTGAATGCATAGATGGGTGGAACAACAAACTGACATTTCTCTTTCTGTCTCTTTCCCTTCTTCTCTCTCTAAAATAAATCAATAAATTTAAAAAATTATCTCCTGCTGCAAAAATTAATTTCAAGGTTTCAGAATTTTTTCCATTCCCCCCTCTAACTACTAGAGATGCCAGGGATCTGTCATCAAATAAATATGTGGACTGGGCATCTTGTAATAGAACATTTTGACATTTTATGCTCTGCTTTGTCTCAGTCTGAGGCTCTTTGGATAACATTTAATAGATATCCTATTAGGTAGGTTCTACTAGTGTACCTCAAACTTTAATGTGCATGTGTAATCACCCAAATATTTTGTTAAAATGCAAAATCTGATTCAGTAATTTGGGGTAGTGTCTGAGATTCCGAATTTCTAACAAGCTTTCATGTGATGCTGCTTATGGTCCTTGGATAAAACTGAGTAGCAAGACTATAAACCCAACAGGAGAAAGATCTGAATCCTGTCAATCTAGGCTGAATGTGCATGCCTTCTGTTGCTCCCTAATAAAGTTTAGGCTAGTGATTCTGAGATTAGGCTGCTGCAGTTATAAGCCTTCTAGATAAGAAAGGGGGCAGGCAAGGGCAGATTTGGAGGATTCATAAATGAGTTAATAGCAGTAGCCTTTGATCTTGCAATGAAATTTTCTTAGTGTTTTATTTTCTATATTGTAGTTGTTGGAAGTGTGGTCAATATAAGTTGGATTTGTTCTTTACTCTGTGTTTAACTTCTTTCTCTGAGTGTCAGAGGAAGTGGAAAGTTTAATTTGAACATGAGATTTTACAATTCTTATGTGTCATTTACTTGCAGGTATTGATCAATATGACAGAGATAGCATCATAAATGACTTTAAGAATGGGACCTGCAAACTTCTTGTGGCCACTTCTGTTGCTGCCCGAGGTTTAGATGTGAAACATCTGATTCTTGTAGTAAATTACAGCTGCCCCAACCATTATGAAGATTATGTACACAGAGCAGGACGAACTGGAAGAGCAGGCAACAAAGTAAAAAAAAATTTTAAGTTGGTTTTTGTTATATTAAAATCTAAGTGTTTCTTTACTGTTTTAAGGAGTAAGTAATCGGAGTTATGGGAACATTTAAAAATCCTCAATCAGCCTGGCCAGTGTGGCTGGGTTGGGCATGTCTGTTTCCAGTTCAGTTCTGTCAGGGCACATGCCTGGGTTTCGGGCTTGATCCCTGGTGGTCGATATTCCACTCTAACATTGATGTTTCTCCCTCTCTCTCCCTCTCCCTTCCTCTCTGTCTAAAAATCAACTGAAACTTTTTTTAATTAAAAAAAAGGGGGGGAAAATTCTTAATCATCAAAGTGTGAGGAATAGTTGAGGTGTTCATCACATATGCATATGTATGTCTAAGTATTGTTAAAATTACACATGTCTACATATTTTGAAAATTACCAGATACCAAGCTATTCTCTAGTTATAACCATTTGTGTCCCCTTTTAGGATTTTTTACCTGCCTAAAGTTTCTATGTACATCCATGTATATAGTTTAGAATCTTTCATTGGTTTTTAAAAAATATATGGGATCATAAAATATACTCAAACCCATACCTGTTACCCCTGTCGTCCCCTCCACCAATGCACATACATATCACTTGCTTTTTTGACTCAGGTATTCCAGTAAGTATATAGGTCTACTTCATTCTTTTTGCTTGTTAGTTTTTCTTTCATTTTTGTTTGCTTGTTTGTTGTTTAATTCATTCTTTTTGAAGAAGCAGAATATTTTGCTGTTGGAAACATTGATGATGATATGGTTGATATTCCAACCCTAGTCATTTCTGCATACTGAAGCAATAATGACATTAATAGTAATAGGTTTTGTATATGGAGTACTGATTAAGTACCAGGCACAGAAGTGCTTTACATTTGTCATTTTGTCATCACAACTTGCCTTTGAGGTGGATAATACTATCCTGTTTAATAGATGAGAAAAGTTGAGGCACATAGAAATTAAGTTACTTGTCCAAGGTTACACAGCTAATTGATGGCATTTATTCTTTGAACCTGAGTTATTCTGTGGATTTGGGAAACCATTTATATAAAGGGCCAGGTAGTAAATATTGTAGCCTTTTGTGTCTGTTGACATTTTTTTTTTAATATATTTTATTGATTTTTTTTTTACAGAGAGGAAGGGAGAGGGATAGAGAGTTAGAAACATTGATGAGAGAGAAACATCGATCAGCTGCCTCCTGCACACCTCCTACCAGGGATGTGCCCTCAACCAAGGTACATGCCCTTGACTGGAATTGAACCTGGGACCCTTGAGTCCGCAGGCCAACGCTCTATCCACTGAGCCAAACCGGTTAGGGCTCTTTTGACATTCTTGAGGGCAGTATGTGGGGGATGGGGTAATTCAAGGTGCTGGCCATGCGCTCTCCCATGCTTTGTAGTCATGCCCTATAAAATTAAAGAAGGACTTTGTGCTTGCAGCCAGGCAAAAGGATGCCGAGTCTGTCAAGATCAAGAAAAATGAGGATATGCCAAAACCGGTTTGGCTCAGTGGATGGAGCGTCGGCCTGCGGACTGAAAGGTCCCAGGTTCGATTCCGGTCAAGGGCATGTACCTGGGTTGCGGGCACATCCCCAGTGGGAGATGTACAGGAGGCAGCTGATCGATGTTTCTCTCTCATCTATGTTTCTAACTCTCTATCTCTCTCCCTTCCTCTCTGTAAAAAAATCAATAAAATATATTAAAAAAAAAAAGAAAGAAAAATGAGGATAATGTGAAGTTTAAAGTTTGATGCAGCAGATATCTTTATACCTTGGTCATCACAGATAAAGAGAAGTCAGAGAAATTGATGCAGTCCCTGTACCCTAGTTTGGCAGTGAAGGAACTGAAATGAACCAGACATACTTATTTGAATTGTATTAAAATGTTTAAAACTTAAAAAAATAAAATTGTAGCCTAGCTGGTGTGGCTCAGTGGTTGAGCACCGACCTGTGAACTAGGAGTTCATGGTTTGATTCTTGGTCAGGACACATGCCGGGTTGCAGGCTTGATATCCAGTAGGGTACATGTAGGAAGCAGCTGATCAGTGATTATCTCTCATCATTGATGTTTATTATTTTATTTATTTATTTTGTCCTCACCCAAGAATATTTTTCCATTGATTTTTAGAGAGTGGAAGGGCAGGGGAGAAACAGTGAAACATCCATGTAAGAGATACATTGATTGGTTGCCTCCTGTGACTGCAGCCGGGCCAGGGATTGAGCCTGCAGCCGAGGAAGGGGGTACATGCCCTGTGCCCTTCATTGGAATCAAACCTGGGACCCTTCAGTCTGCAGGCCGACACTCTAACCATTGAGCCAAACCGCCTAGGGCTCATCATTGATGTTTCTATCTCCCTCTCTGAAATCTAAAAATATATTTTAAAAAATAAAATAAAATTGTAACCTTTGGGGCCACGTGTGGTCTCTGTCACGTATGTATGTGTATACATTTGTACACAATCTTAAAAACATGTAATACCATTTTTAGCTCCTAGGCAGTATAGAAACAGACCATGGGTCAAATCTGGTGATTAGATGTTCCTGAAATAAAATATTAAACCATGTTTTAAATTTTATAACGTTTCAATGGGAGGGGCAAAGTATTTTGTGAAGATGGCAATCTGGGTTTGCTATTTCTTTATTTTAACTCCAGTCTTTCTCTTGCCTGAACCAAAAAGCTGCTGGGACATATGGTGCCTTAGCCTTTAGAGCAGTGGTTCTCAACCTTCTGGCCCTTTAAATACAGTTCCTCATGTTGTGACCCAACCATAAAATTATTTTCATTGCTACTTCATAACTGTAATGTTGCTACTGTTATGAATCGTAATGTAAATATCTGATATGCAGGATGGTCTTAGGCGACCCCTGTGAAAGGGTCGTTTGACCGCCAAAGGGTTGCGACCCACAGGTTGAGAACCGCTGCTTTAGAGTATCCCAGGGAGGTAATGTAGTTGACTTTATTTTTGCAAGATGGTTACAAAAATATATTTAAAAAACAAGTTGCTTTTGTATATAAAACCATACCATGATTATACACACATATGGTTTTATATCTTTTATTACTCTTAAATATATGGGAAGCTACATTCTAGGAAGTTGATATAGAGTGGTACACTAGTAGAGAAAGGGAACATAAGCCCAAAAGGGAAGGAAAATACTATATTAAATGTGTACGACAATGCATTTGTGCATTTATGTAAAATCACATGTGCTTGGACTGCATGGCTCAGTGGTTGAGTGTGGACGTATGAACCAGGAGGTCGAGGTTCCGTTCCTGGTCAGGGCACATCCCTGGGTTGCAGACTAGATCCCCAGTGTGGGGCGTGCAGGAGGCAGCCAATCAATGATTCTCTCTCATCATTGATGTTTCTATCGCTCTCCCTCTCCCTTCCTCTCTAAAATCAATAAAATATATTTTAAAAATATTTCTAAAATAAAATAAATTCACATGTATTACTACTTATGCATAAGAAATCAGAAATTTTCTGGTTTTGCTCTTCATTTTTGAATATTAAACTTAGATATTTCACTTTCAACCATTAGATAATTTAGTAGTACTTTTTTAATGGTCTTAAAACTTTAGTGATGGAGTCTTAAGTGGATTTATTGGGTGGTTTAGATTTTATCTTGTGATCTAAATAGGATTCGTCTTGTTAGTACCTAATAGTTTTACTTTTCACTATGCATTAGGGTTACGCATATACTTTTATCACAGAAGATCAAGCTCGCTATGCTGGTGACATCATTAAAGCTCTTGAATTGTCTGGGACTGCAGTACCTCCTGATCTAGAGAAACTGTGGAGTGATTTCAAAGATCAACAGAAAGCTGTGAGTTTTTTTAACTCCCATTTTAATGTAAATCATTATTGTGTTCTAAACTTTGAATATTTAATATAGGACTTTTAAATCTTGAAAGGATTATTTTCTTTTGTCTTCATTGTTGAAAGTAAGACAGATATACCCTTTTTCCTCCCATTGACCCACCCTTTCTGAACTGTCCCTCCCCCCACTCTCGGCCTTCACCACACTATTGTCTATGTCCATGGGTTATGCATATATGCATATAAATTCTTTGGTTAACCCCCAGGATTACTTTTATTTATCTCTAGGGAGGGGGGAAAAAGAGTGAAAGTAAAATCCTTTTGATTAAATTTAGTATTTTCAGTCGTTTACCTACAGATCTAATTTTTTTCTCACATGCTAGATGAAGTGTTTTTGTTAAATTGTCATACTACACCTTAAACGATATTAAATTGCTGTAAATTTCTTAACATTAAAATTTTTAACTATGAAATTAACTTTTTTTTTTTCCTTGAAAGGAAGGGAAAATAATTAAAAAGAGTAGTGGGTTCTCTGGTAAGGGATTCAAGTTTGATGAAACAGAACAAGCTTTGGCTAATGAGAGAAAGAAGTTACAAAAAGCAGCTCTTGGTCTCCAAGATTCAGATGATGAGGATGCTGCAGTCGATGTAAGTGTTGTTCTAAGTCTCTTTCTTGCCCATTGAAACAGTTTTTCTTTTCGTACTTGTTGAGATAGCTAATTACTGGAAACCTTGGTTTGTATCCTTCCCAATCTTATCTTATGTATCTACATATATTCACATGTGCTCGCATTTATGTATTTTCATAAAAATGAGATCATACTGCTTTAAGACCTTTTGTTGCAGTAACAGTCTTAATCGAAATCTTCCCATTTTAGTAGTTACATCATTATTTTTTTTTAAATCCTCACCCGAGGATATATTTTTATTGATTTTTTAAAATATGTTTTTATTGATTTCAGAGAGAGGAAGGGAGAGAGAGAGATAAACATCGATGATGAGAGAGAACTATCAATCGGCCACCTCCTGCACACCCTGTATTGGGGATCGAACTCACAACCCAGGCATGTTCCCTGACTGGGAATCAAATCCCCAACCTTTTTGGTGTACGGGTTGATGCTCCAACCAACTGAGCCACCTCTTTTACATTATTCTTGATGGCTACATCGTACTCTATTGTATGGATGTTCTACCGTTCAATGAATCAAACATTTATTTTAAATATATGGGTTGTTTCTATATATTTATTATTTGGAATATACTGTACTTTACTATTATATACTACTAGAGGCCTGGTGCACGAATTCGTGTTCGGGTGGGATCCATCAGGGTGGCCTGCGGAGATTGGGCCCCAGCTTACACCCCTAGGCTCACAGCCCCAGCTTGTGCCCCCAGCCTCGTAGCCTCGCCTGGCACCCTGCCTTGGCCTGGTGCTGCCCCCTCACCTCCTCCACCATCCTGCCTGTGGGCAATCATTTGGGGCCAGGGCCCCGCCTCCCTCTCCCCCCCAGCTCCCTCAGCACCTGGGAGCCAGGTGGCGGCCCCGCCCCCTGCCACCACAGCTGCTGGTCGCCGTCTGCCATGTTCCGCGCTGCCCCTGGTGGTCAGCGCACATCATAGCAAGCGGTTGAACTCCCGGGCTAACGGCTATCCAAGGGGACAATTTGCACATTAGGCTTTTATTATATAGGATACTTCAGTGCTTATCCTTGCACATTTATGAGATTCGGTCTGGAGAATGAGTGTATAAAAGGAATTGCTAGTCTTAAACTATTGTCAGATTGTTATTACAGCAAAGTAAATGTATAGTTTTCACTCACTGTAGTGATTTATCAGAGTTCCTAGTTCCCCATATCTTTAGCAATATTGGTATTAATGTTGATCTTTTAAAATTTGTTATAGAACATCCTTATATAATAAAAGCCTAGTATGCTAAGTGCCCAGTTGTCTGGGCATCCGTTCAACCAAAGTGTAATATGCTAATGAATACTAAGGCCGCTCAACCGCTTGGTATGATGTGCACTGAGCACCAGGGGGCAGACGCTCTGACCGGTAGGTTAGCTTGCTGCTGGGATCTGGCCAATTGGGACTGAGTGAGACGGGCCAGACACACCCTGGAGCCCTCCTGTGGTCCCTCCCCTGCTGGCCAACCTCTTGCATCCCTCCCTGGCCCTGTTCATGCACTGGTGGGGTCCCTTTGCCTGGCCTATGCCCTCTCGCAACCCAGGACCCCTCAGGGGATGTTAGAGAGCCGGTTTCGGCCCGATCCTGCTCAATGCAGAAGCTGCCCCCTGGTGGTCAGTGTGCTCCCACAGGGGAGAGCCGCTCAGCCAGAAGCCGGGCTCACGGCTGGCGAGTACAGTGGTGGTGGCAGGAGCCTCTCCCGCCTCTGCGGCAGCGCTAAGGATATCCAACTGCCGGCTTAGGCCCGCTCCCCAGGGGGAGCGGGCCTAAGCCATCATTCGGACATCCCCCGAGGGCTCCTGGACTATGAGAGGGTGCAGGCTGGGCTGAGGGACCCGCCCCCTCCAGTACACGAATTTCGTGTACTAGGCCTCTAGTTAATAATAACAGTCAACATTTATTGAGTGCTGCTAAGTGCCATGCACTGTGCCAAGTGCTTTACAGGGATTATTTTGTTTACTTCTTTATAGTAATCACATGAAGTAGTACTCAAAAGTATTCTCATTTTATAATTGAGGAGACAGGCTTAAACAAATAATCTTTTCAGATTTATATTGCTATTATGGGAATAAATGAGTTGGGACCTGTATCTATTTCATTCTACTTTAAAGTCCATGTCCTTAATGTATGGAATTATTTGTGATCCAGTGAAGGGGGATCCTGAGGACTTAACAAGATGCAGGTTTCACGGAGTATTTCTTGGAACCCTAACCTCTCAGGAGCTTGAGCTTTAGAACAGTATTTTTTAAAAAAAACTGGTTTTTCAAACTGTTATGTTTCACTCATAAAAGTAATGAAGGGGTATCTGAGAAGATGTTTTCATTATAAAAGAATTTTGGGATATCTGCCTAGTACAGGGGTGGGCAAACTTTTTGACTCGAGGGCCACAATGGGTTCTTAAACTGGACCGGAGGGCCGGAACAAAAGCATGGATGGAGTGTTTGTGTGAACTAATATAAATTCAAAGTAAACATCATTACATAAAAGGGTACGGTCTTTTTTTTTTTTTAGTTTTATTCATTTCAAACGGGCCGGATCCATCCCGCTGGCCGTAGTTTGCCCACGGCTGGCCTAGTATATGCCACTAGTAGTGGCATTAATATATCAAAGGATGTGATAAGTCCTTAATTAAAGAAGCCTTGTTTAACTTTGCTTAACCCAGAAATTCTCCAACATTTCCAATCTCTGATCATATAACATTTTTTCACACACCCTATTAAACCTTAGCTTAGAACACAATTTTGGAAATCAGGAATTCAATCTGTTATTGTCATTTGAGGAATTGTGTCCCAGAAAAGTATTTAGTCCATGACCACAGTGGCTGTTAACCACAGCCAGGACCAGAACCCAGGTTTCCTATTAACCCCAGGCCATTTCTTTCTAGTATACCAGATTGGCTTACAAGGCAATTAAGTCAGTGTTTAGTTATCCGTAATGCTGTAACAAATCAATCCAAGACTTAGTAGGGTAAAAGAATAAACATTTATTATCTCATAGTTCCCGAGGGTCAGGAAATGAGGAGCATTTAGCCAGGTGGTTGTGGCTAGGGATCATATGCGACTGCAGTCAAGTTGTTGTCCCCAGTTGCAGTGACGCAGGGCCATCTTCTTCCAAGATGGCTCACTTACTTTGCTGTTGGCAGAATGCTTCCGTTCTTTACTGCTCTGCCTGCATGCCCTCAGAGCATGGCAGGGCCTTTTCCCAGAGCAAGTGATCCTAGAGAGAGCAAAGAGGAAGACTTAGTGCCTTTTATGACTAGTTTCTGAAGTCACACACTAGCACTTCTACAAAGCAAGTCACAGTCCAGCCCATACTCATGAACAGGTTCTACCTCTTGAAGGGACGAGTATTAAAGAATTTGTGGCCTTGTTTTTATACCTCAGTGTTGTTTTTATTGTCACTTTGAACATTTAAAAAAATTTATTGTTTCTCTAATTGTTGAAATAAAATATACTTTTGGTAAAAAATGGGAACAATACTGAAGTGAATAAAGTCAAAAGTAAAGTTACCCCTACCAGCTAGCACCATACACATTCTCCATTTCTGATTTTATGCATTTGTTTTGGATTTTAATGCTATATGTGCTGTTTAATATAAAACTGTTAAATGAAGGTTTTTCTAAATTAACCTAATTAAATTTAAACCCTCAACAAAATTTCCTCTTCATTTAATATTTGAAAGATAAGACCCTGTTAGCCTAATCTGAATATATGAAGAGGTTTATATCTCTTTAGTTGGCAGTGTTAATCATAATTTTGGGGCAAAAAGCATCTTTAAAAGGAACTGCAAATAGTTTATAAGGTAGATGAGACAAATCTGAGAATTGCACAGTCATCGTAGGAATTGTGTGATTCCTGGAGAGCAAGGGCTTTCGGCATTGCTTTTGCTTTGATGGGGAAACCTACCTTCATTTCTTTTCTTTCTTAGCTCAAAGGAATATAGTAGTACATTGTTCTTTTCTGATTCTGTTACCTGGTTTTTAAAGCAAATCCAGTTGAATTTTAAGAGTCTGGAAGAATTTTGGGAGCTTTATCCTAGGAACATGGTTGTATCATTCTCCCTGAGAATCACTGACTCTCCCCCCGTCCCCCAGTATTTTATTTTATTTTTTAATATATTTTTATTGATTTCAGAGAGGAAGGGAGAGGGAGAGAGAGATAGAAACATCAATGATGAGAGAGTCATTGACTGGCTGCCTCCTACACGTCCCTTACTGGGGATCGAGCCCACAACCCGGGCATGTGCCCTTGAATGGAATCGAACCTGGGACCCTTCAGTCTGCAGGCCGACGCTTTATCCACTGAGCCAAACAGGCTAGGGCTCATTATCTCTTTTTTAAATTGGCCGTTGGCCCTAAGTTATTGCCCTTCTTCCAGCCTCTTTCAATACAGTATATTTGGCCTCTAGGCCTGAGTGCTGGGGCATTTTAGATGCATCATGTTGGCTGCTCTGTCTTGACAACACACATTCCTTATTTGCTGAACTGTGAAGTATTTTCTGGATCACTCAAGAGTCTGCATAATGGTTCGTGTAGCATTGTATCTGTTTTCTATTTTTTTCACCAAACTGATTTTTTAAAATGAAATGTGTCGCTCTTAACCAATAGCTGGTATATTTTCCTGTTCATCTGTGTGGTTGAATTAACATAAATGTAATTGATTCTAGACTTCTGGTAGAAATATTTTTTATTAGTTTCTATAGATACACCTGAATTGGTATTTTTAATTCAACTTTTGCTGACCTTTTTTTCATTTTGTTTAGATTGATGAGCAAATTGAAAGCATGTTTAATTCAAAGAAGAGAGTGAAGGATATGGCTGCTCCTGGAACATCTAGTGTTCCTGTTCCAACTGCTGGAAATGCTGAGAAATTAGAAATTGCTAAAAGATTGGCTCTTAGAATCAATGCTCAGAAGAATTTGGGCATTGAGTCTCAGGTATTAAGTAATTTGTTCCAAGTTTTAGTCAAAACTTTCTATAAGTTCTTTGATTTAAATGCTTTTTAGGAATTATGATGAGAGAGAATCATTAATTGGCTGCCTTTTGCACACCCCACACTAGAGACTGAGCCTGCAACCCAGGCATGTGCCCTGATGGGGAATTGAACTGTGACAGTGCTCAACAACTGAGCTACGCTGGCTGGGCTAACTGAGGTCTTAATGCCTATTTTGGAAGGCTGAACTGTTAAGCATGTTAGCCATGGAACATGTTATAAAGTACTTTACTAATTGCTCTTACCAGAATATTAAAGAAATAACTCTCGTTTTCTCTACTGATTTGCTTTTACTGGGTGTGTTTTAAAGATTTTTAGAGTTTGGGGATCTGCGGGCAGGCCCTCTGTCCAGTAGGCTATATAGTTTCAGGTTTATAGCACCTAAGCTGGGATGACCAAGCCATAGGTTAGTGATGGAACCAGGCTCGGAACCTCTGGTCTCTGAGTCTTTGTTTAGCCAGTGAGGTATCATGAAGTATTTACTGCCCCCAAGCCTGTGCCACCTCAGAGATGGGATGGCAGTACCTAAATTTTCTGGGATTATTACTGCTAATAACTCTTTATTAGAGAAATCAAATAGCTGTAACTTTTCACTGTTCGAAAATCTTGAGGTATGAGTCAGGTATTACCCATGGAAGGGTTCTGTTCAGATTAAGCTTATAGTAAAATTAAGTTCAAATTAAAAAAGCTAAAAGGTGTTGAGTAAGTAATTTACTATCATTTATTGAATATTGGGTTGGACCATGGGAGAAGAACTCAGTGGTGATAGGGCACAAAGATTCTAATTCAGAGGAAATTCCTGGGAGTCCCAAAGCATGTAAATTATTTTAGGAATATACTATGTTCAATATCAAGAGTTACCTAATTATCTATAATCCAGTAGAACTTTTTTATTTTTTATTATTTTTATTAATGCAATTTTTTGTACCTTTAAAATTATTTTTTATTGATTTTTAGAGGAAGAGAGAGAGAGAGAGAGAGAGAGAAGAGAGAGAAATATCAATCGTTTGCCTCCTACACGCACCCCAGCTGGGGATTGAACCGTAACCTGGGTATATGTCCTGACTGGGAATCGAACCCGCCACCTTTTTGGTATATGGAATGACTCTCCACCCAACTGAGCCACACTGGCCGGGGCTATGAGCCAGTAGAACTTTTAATATAGAGTTGAATGTTCTTTAATTTTCTCATCAAAGTAAAGGCTATATATCAAACTACCAGTTAAAAACATATACTGCTAAATTGCACATATGGTAGGAATCTACATTAGAAAGATGCTTTTAATTAGTGACTTTACAGAGAGTAATTGGTGGGGTCCCTGATCTTGTCTCTGCCCTCAATTGAGATTTGACTGTAGTTCTTCTTAACTGCAGGATGTGATGCAGCAGGCCACCAATGCAATTCTCAGAGGTGGTACCATCCTGGCTCCCACTGTGTCTGCAAAAACCATTGCAGAGCAACTTGCTGAAAAGATCAATGCCAAGCTCAATTATGTGCCTTTGGAGAAACAAGAAGAAGAGAGACAGGATGGTGGACAGAATGAATCTTTTAAGAGATATGAGGAAGAATTAGAGATCAATGACTTCCCACAGGCAAGTAACAGATTTAAACATTTTGTGGAGTAGGAGCTTTTCTAAAAAATACATTTTTTCATTGACTTCAGAGAGGAAGGGAGAGGAAGAGAGAGATAGAAACATCAGTGATGAGAGAGAATTGTTGATCAGCTGCCTCCTGCACGCCCCACACGAAGGATTGAGCTTGCAACCTGGGCATGTACCTTCACCAGGAATTGAACTGTGACCTCCTGGTTCATAGGTCAACACTCAACTGAGCCACGCCAACTGGACGTGGAGTAGGAACTTTTGTTTCTTAGGATTGAAACCCTCTTCTTGAAAACCCATGAACATTTAATTTTGTTTATCTTTACTTTAAAAATGTTTTTAAAATTACAGTTTTCATTAAATATTATTTTGTATTAGTTTCAGGTGTACAGCATAGTTGTTAGAAAATCATATACTTTACAAAGTGCCGTGAACATTTTAATAGCTACTTTTTATCTAGATGGGGGAGACAACAATAGAAATTCCATTTTTATGAATATGTTCTAGGCATGTTAGGACTTAAATGAATTTATGATGATGTTAATTACAGTCTTAATATTGACCATAATATGATTTAGACAACCTATTCTTTGTCAGTGCACTCAGCTTTTAAATCCTGTTATGAAGTGATTTCCCCCCCACCCTTTCTTTTATAGACTGCTAGGTGGAAAGTTACCTCTAAGGAAGCTCTGCAGAGAATCAGTGAATATTCTGAAGCTGCAATTACAATCAGAGGAACATACTTCCCACCTGGCAAGGAACCCAAGGAAGGAGAGCGGAAAATTTACTTGGCAATTGAAAGTATGTACTGTTGGTTCTGTTTCAAGGTTGATGTAAATGTAATAGAGAGAATGTGAATTCAGTTCTAGAAAATAACGAATACCTATAAAAATTAATTTTATATGTTATTTGAGTTCTTTATTTAGAAGGTTAGTACACAAAGTTGAAATGATCCGTGTTTGGACAATTCATTCAAATCTGAAAATCACTTTGAAAGAAAAGGACTTTTCTTTTAAGGATTAATCTGTTTATACTTCTATTAAGTAGAACATTCTGGCCAAAGTTTAGTTTAGAAAATAAGTCAACTATATTAATAATCTACTTAATGAATTTTTAAGCAAATATTGCCTCAGAAATTATGTCCATAAAAGTTCATGCAGACCTTTAAAAAATAACGAAAGGACAACTAATACCATAACTTGAAGAGTATAAGTAATGCATTAACTAAGAGTGATCTGGTTTGCATTTTGTTGTTGTTGTTATTACTCCTCACTCTAGGATATTTTGTCCATTGATTTTTAGAGAGAATGGAAGGGAGAGACAGAGACAGAGAGAGACACATCGATTGGTTGACTCCCGCACACATCCCCATTGGGGTGGGGATTGAGCCTGCAACTGAGGCATGTGCTACTGACCAGAACTGAACTTGGGACTCTCTAGTCCAAGAGATGACGTTCGAATCACTGAGCAAAACCGGCTAGAGCTGGTTTGCTTTTTAACCTGTTGTCATACGTTCATGTGTGAATTCAGAAGGTAGTTTTCATTTTTATTTGTTTTCCTAACATGCTATTCTGCTGTGTGTGTGGTAGGACTCTGCCTCCCTTTATTCTTATTTAATTGGAACATTTTTGTCTAGACTTTTAAGTTGGAGCAGCCAGGTCCATTTCATCTCTTTAATGAACGAAATAATTGTTGAAAACTGTTGTTGGAGCTGTGGGGAAGTTGACTACATGTGTTGTGTAAGCCCAGAGTCTGCATACCTAGTGCTTAAATGGCTACAAAGGAGCTGCTCCCACACCTTGTATAATCTCAGACTCCAGTCTACTGTTTTGTTATACACATCAGTTCTAACAAGGAGGCCTTACCTGATCCCACTTCACACTGTGTGTATAGCTTTTAGCCTGCTTTGTTTTTCCTCACAGTACTCATCACATGGAAATTATAGTATATTTTTCCTTGTGTCTCTTTTCTTAGAATGCAGTGACTTTGAATGTAATGACTCTTATCTTCTGTATTTCTAGTGCCTGGCACATGGTGACACTTGATAAGTTTTTTGAATAATGCATCTGATTAAGGCCTATAGTCACTTGTCTTCAGGACACAAAATATTTGACAGGCATATATCCATTTGATCTCTCTAAAGCAGCACAATAGAATTCACTGTGATGGCTATGGAGTGCTTGAAATATGGCCATTGTGACTGAGAAATTTTAAATGTTATTTGATTTTTTAAAAATGTATTGATTTTTTTGAGAGGGAGGAAAAGAGAGAGAGAAATGTTGATTTGAGAGAGAAACATTGATCTGCTGCCTCCCGCCTGCACCCCATCTGGGAATTGAATCCGAAACCTGGGCATGTGCCCTGAGGGGGAATCAAACCGGAGACCTTTTGGTACATGGGGCAACGCTTAACCAACTGAGCCACACTGGCCAGGGCATAAATGTTACTTAATTTTTATTAAATTAAGTTTAAGTAGCCACATGGCTGATGACTGTTGTACTGGATAGCTCAGTTCTAAAGTTTGCTCTTAGGAAGATCAATGGAAGGTTATTTAGATCTCTTGAAAGTATATTGTTAAAAAGGTTTAGTGAAATAAACATTAACTAAAATGACTTAATTATATGTTAGGAATTATTTTTAGGGTTTATTTCTTTCCTGGCCAAAACAAAGAGAATTTCACAGAAAGTAGATTAGTACTTTGCCTCGTCCCTTTGCTTTTCATTGGTGACCTCCAATTGTTTTTATGTGGCTTCTTACTATAAAGATTTCACCAAGAGAAATACATGGGCAGTGTGCATCCCATTTACTTCTAAATAGAAACTGTTTCCTGACCGAAATGCCTAATGGTGTCAGAGTAAGTAAGTAGATTAAGAAAGGCATGCTGGAAAGTTCTGTTACCAAAATTCAGCTGTTGTTGTTTTTTAATAAGTCCTTGCCTGGTTGCTGTAAACTTTTGAATAGTTTCCAGAGTTCTGATAAAGTTTATTTTAATAGTTTTTGCAAGTTTATTTGCTGCTTTTGTGGAGGAACAGGCTTTTGGAGTTCCCTGCTCTGCCATTTTCACCAGTGTTACTCTTACTATTCGACTTTTTAAAATTATTGATGAATTAGGTAAAACTCAAAGGTAAAATCAAATGCAGCCTTTATATTTTCCTGTTACTGCCGTTCTACCATTACTGTATAATAAGATTCATACATATTTCTAAATGGTGTACAAAGGAAGTGGATTGAGAACTAGTTAAATTTTATTTCTTTATTTGTTTGTTATTGTGACTTTGATAAACTGACTCTCATCTATTTCAAGTCAGGTTTTTAAATGGCACCCTTTTATGTATCCTGAAAGACTTTTGGTCTGCCAGTGACTCAGTGTGTTTCTAAATCATGTGAAACTTTTTTATTGTCTAGTAATATGGGAGTGCTGGCACCCAGATCTGCAAGGAGAGAAAATTACACTGATGTTTTTCTGCATTTGGGACTGGACGGGTCGCCCTTAATTGCTCTGTTCATTAGGCCACCATGCAGGATGGAGACACAATGTCATCCAGTAGAATCTGATGATAAAACCTTTGTGTACATGGAGTCAGCCTTTAGGCTCAGCTTGAATATCATGGGTAGTATTTAAGCAAAACCAGTATGTAAATGCTTGCCTTATTAAGAGGCAAATCAGAGACATGACGGCTCTGAAAAAGGATCTTCTATGTAATTTATTAATTTAAAGGTAATTATGCTTGTTTATTATAATAGTAGAGGCCTGGTGCACAAAATTTGTACACTGGAGCTGGGGGAGTCCCCCAGTCTGGCCTGTGTCCTCTCACAGTGCGGGAGCCCCGTGATCGATTGCCCCATAGAGGTCAAGCCCCCACCCACCCGTGCGCACCTGCTGCGCACACAGCCTCTTGGTGATCACTCATCACGGCGTGAGGGCGTCACAACCACATAGGCTTTTATTAATAGGATAATTGTTTCAAATTTCAATTTACGTATAACTTTATCAGAACACACCTCCTATACTACCAAGTGAAGTGAAGAAAAACCCATAGCTTCTGCTGACTTTTCCATCCACCTAGATTGGTTCTGGTCACTTCTCTTCACTGTCAACTTGTGCTCAGGAAATAATGTGTAATGTTTATAATTGAAGAACCCCTTTCCCCCCCAGTAAAAAGATAACCTTGCCAAAAATGAAGCTTGAAAATCTAGAGACATAAGATGCTGAATAAAATCTGGAAATTGGTAATTAAAATGATAGAAATCTTTGAAATTTTTCATAGACGATTCGATTTGAAAGGGTCTTTCAAACCAAATCAACTGAACACTAATAGGGTGAAAACAGGTGTTGGAAGGAGCCTAGTGTCATCTGTTTCTAGTTCTGTAATTGGAGGGACCCCACTGCTTGGCTCCTTGGAGGCTCTTGGGCTCAGCAGCTCCAGGCCTCCCACCAGGCAGCGGGAAGGAGAACAGGAAGGACTTACATGCCTAGCCACCCTGTATAATTTATAGCCTGTTTTGTGACCCTCTTTTTACTGGTGGAGAATCCCTTAAAAGCAGCCAGAGTTGTTTTAGGACCAATGAAAGGAAATGCCTCTTTTTCATGGCAGCTTATAAACATATGTAACCAATTACCTAAAGAAGCTATGTAAGTCACAAATTTAAATGGTTCAAATGGTCAGACTTTTACTAAAGTAGAAAAGTTACTCTTCCATTTGAGTCTAAGTGAGAGTCGTTTTCCTTTTTAAAATAGCACAGAATGTCAACAAGCTTCACACCATCTCATGCCAAGTACCATATTTTGCTCCTGAATTTCAGTTTGGTTGTAATTTTCAGTCTGCCTTGGCTCTTGATTCTGCCCTTGTTCATTCTCCTCTATCTCTCTTCCCTTCGAGCACCCACAGCTTTAAAATCTTGTGGTTGGTAGCTGGTGGAGCTAAAAGATTTAGATATATTTCTGTGACTTCATAGCCCTACTCATGGCCCTTTCCTTCCTGTTGTTAAACTGTTTCTTCTCCCTCTGCCTCCTCCTTCTTTTCCTCTCCATTCTTCCCTCCACTCTTCCTTTCTTCTCTCTGGTGTCAAAAAGGTTATTCACATGTAATAAGTGGTGGAGGGAGATTTTTCCCATATCTTGTGAATTATTTTCTCCATTTGGTTTTCTTGTATACAGTGATTAAAATGGAGTTCTCTACATTGCAACCTAAGTTTTCCTTTTATTCTTTTTTTTTATATATATATATATTTTATTGACTTTTTACAGAGAGGAAGGGAGAGAGATAGAGAGTTGGAAACATCGATGAGAGAGAAACAACGATCAGCTGCCTCCTGCACACTCCCCACTGGGGATGTGCCCACAACCAAGGTACATGCCCTTGACCGGAATCGAACCTGGGACCTTTCAGTCCGCAGGCCAAAGCTCTATCCACTGAGCCAAACCGGTTTCGGCCCTTTTATTCTTTGACATGTCACTCCTAGTCCTTAATCTCTAGTTTACTTCTTTGGTCCAGCTCTTTTCCTCTTAGTGTATACTGTGCTATCTATCTAGACATACTTACTCCCTGTTCTTGTTGCCTGACTTCAGATCTCTCCACATGTCCCCTGATGGCTCTCTAATCTCTGTCTCTCCTGAACCACTGGTTCATATTTCCATTGGCATTGCTGACATTTCCAACTGATGTCCCATGAGCACCTTAATTACAGTGATCTCAATTGAATTTCACCCATCATCACTGCTGATAACACCTGTTTTTCTTCTTGGATTCAGTATCTTCTTTATTCTTATTTTACTTGCTGCTCAACTGTTTTTAGCATCTTACTTTGTACCTCTTTTTTACTTTACTTCTGGTCAGAAAAAACACATTTTGTCCAGTCTACCTAAAAATGTGCTTTCATGGTGGTGTGAACACAATTCTGTTGAGAATACTGAGGGAAAAAACAACTGCCTGGAAGTTGGGAAAGCTGCTTGGAGATATATTTTATTTAATTAATTCATTTATGTATTTATTTAATTTTAATTTTTTATTTTTTTAATATATATTTTATTGATTTTTCACAGAGAGGAAGGGAGAGGGACAGAGAGCCAGAAACATCGATGAGAGAGAAACATCGATCAGCTTCCTCCTGCATACCCCCCACTGGGGACATGCCCGCAACCAAGGCACATGCCCTTGACCGGAATTGAACCCGGAACCCTTCAGTCCAAAGGCTGACGCTCCATCCACTAAGCCAAACCAGCCAGGGCATTTATTTAATTTTTAGAGAGACAGAGACATTGATGTGAGAGAGAAACATCGATTGGTTGCCTCCTGCACAAACCTCAATGGGTATGTGTCCTGACCAGGAATCTAACCCACCACCTTTTTGTATATGGGACGATGCTCCAATCAACTGAGCCACATGGGCCAGGGCGTAGAAGTGATATTTAAAAGTTATTCTGGTAGACTACTTCCTAGCTACTTAACCTGTTGTAATATCTTTACAAGTTTGTTTTTCTAGTAGCCTACAAGATTATAAAGAGCATGGAGTTCTTCGTATAATGAATCTCTCACAATATACATGATGGGTACATAATGTTTCTTGAATTAATAACTGAGTGGATGTCTCCAGCCTGCCTCAGCCCCTTGGCTACCTTGTTATGTTCTTTCCACTCTTTTTTCCAGCCACGATATACTTCTTTTACTCTTCAGTATGTAATCCTTTCTTCCTTCCTTCCTTTAAAAATGTTTTTATTGATTTTAGAGAGAGAGGAAGAAAGAGAGAGAAACAGTGATGTGAAAAAGAAATATCGATTGGTTGTCTCCCATATGCACCCTGACTGGGGACTAAACCCACAATCTGGGCATGTGCTCTGACTGGGAATTGAACCAGTGACCTTTCTGTGCACTGGGCGACCCTCAGCCAACTGAGCCATACCAGCCAGGCAGCATGCCTTTCTTAATCTATACCATTGCACGTGTGATTCCCTTTGCAAAATATTCTCCATGTCATCTCTTCTACTTTAACTTATTTAATCCTCCATTCATCTTTGACCTTTCTGAAACATTTGTTGACTTTAAAGAAATAATAAATATCCAATAAATATTTGTTAAATCAATGAACCAAGGAAGTTCTATTTCCCTTTAACTTTTTCTTATTCTCTTTTGGATAAATCATCTTTTCTTCATTCTTTAATCAACATACCAAGAATTCTTAACACTACACGCATTGTAACCTCATTGCTTACATTTGAAACTCTGAAAGTATTGAGAACAATAAGCAGCCATTATATAATGTGGATGGTGTTTCACCAGTATTGAAAGGCTATCTTGGCAGGTAGCACAATGTTTCTGAAAGTCACCTACAGCCCTAACCGGTTTGGCTCAGTGGATAGAGCGTCAGCCTGCGGACTCAAGAGTCCCAGGTACGATTCCAATCAAGGGCATGTACCTTGGTTGCGGGCACATACCCAATAGGGAGAGTGTGCAGGAGGCAGCTGATCAATCTTTCTCTCTCAGCGATGTTTATAACTCTCTATCCCTCTCCCTTCCTCTCTGTAAAAAATCAATAAAATATATTTATTAAAAAAAAAAGTCACCTACAGTATTCCTGGTGGCTCTCCACGACCTGGGTAAATTTTCAGTGTAATTCTAATAATCGTTTTCCACTTTTCACCAGGTGCCAATGAACTGGCTGTGCAGAAAGCAAAGGCAGAAATTACCAGGCTCATAAAAGAAGAACTGATCCGGCTGGTAAGTTAAAAAAACCTCAAGGACTTATTTACTTTTTTAATAAATGTTTTGTTAAACTATAATATAAATACAGAAAAGTGCACAAATCACAAACCTATAGCTCAATGAATTTTTACAAAGTAATAAGCACACTGATGTGATCACTATCCAGATCAAGAAATATAGAACATTTATCAGCATCCCAGAATTCCTCCCATGCCCCTCTTCACCATTCATTTCCCTCAAATGTAACAATATTCTGACTTTTAACATCATAGATTAGTTTCGCCTATTTTTGAATTCTATGTAAAATAGAATCAAAAGCTCTGTACTTCTGTATCTAATTTCTTTCACTCCTCCACATTACTTTGAGAAAATCAGTCCTTGTTGCATGAAGCAATAATAATCCATTCTTTTTAATGGCAATATAGTTTTTAATTGTGTGAATATACCACAGTTAATTTATATATTGAACTTTGGGGTTATTTTAATTTTTGGTGTTTATGAATAATGCTTCTATAAACATTTTACTCCATGTCTCTTTGATACAATTAGTGTGCTTTTCTCTTGGGTATAAACCTTGAAGTTAAAATTGTTAATTAGGATTGCTAATCATAAGGTAAATGTGTAGTTTAGCTTTTAGTTGGTATTACTGAATAACTTTCTAAAGTGGTTATACCAGTTTACATCCCTTCTAGCACTGGATGAAAATTCTAGTTTCTCTGCATTTCTGCCAGTACAGGTGTTGTCAGTGTTTTTAAACTTAGGTAAAGACTTAATTTGACTTTGGAAATGTGCCTTTCATAGACCACCTTTCCAAAGGAGGCAGATACGTCCCTATGTCTTTAGTATCAGTTGAAGCTTGTAAACTCTTCTTAACAATTTGTATGTTGGAATAAGAGCCCTTTGATAGGAAACTTTATCCTTTCTCTAAGAATGTGTTTTTGAGGGCTTTTCTAAAATTCTACTTGCAGAACATTCTTTTGGGGGAGGATAAAAAGTGTAAAGACTAGAAGGTACACAAAACAAGAAGGAAGAAAAAGACAGCCTTTAAATCTAGTGCTTAAGACTGTTTCACCAAGCGGTGATAGAAAAAGGACCCTGAGGTCACTACCATTAAGTTGGTTCGAAATAGCTGTCAAGGCGTAGTCGAGAGAACAGAGAATGATTAGTTATTGAACAGTTCTTTCTTCCTCCATATAATATTAACATTTTTTATTTTAAATATGATAGTTTTATATGTTTGTAAAGGAAATGTCCTTGCTTTTTCTTACCACATATCTCTTATTTTCTATTATAGCAAAATTCATACCAACCAACAAATAAAGGAAGATACAAAGTCTTATAAGACATCTGGAAAAAACTTTTTACCTGTGCTGGTCGTGATACATGTGGCAATTGTTGTGTGCAGTTTACAATGTATTGTAAATTAAGATTTTTTAAATTCTGCCTTGCTGATTTTTTAAATATAAGAAACCAGTATTTGCTAAAGAAATCTTCTTGCAGTAAGTACCCCTAGAATTATCAAACTATATTTGAAGCAGGCCTGTGCCTGTTTTCAGAGTATGATGTCCTTTAAGCTTAAATATCAACATTTTAAATATCTGGATAGAATTCCAGAAGTTTAAAAAAAAAGGAAATATTTGGATTTTCTATTGAAGGTAGTAATAAAGTACACAAGTTGCTAAGGGGCTATTCACCTTATCCTCTTGCAATGAAATTGTGATAATCTCTTTAGAAAAGGTAAAATTCTGTCTAATTTTGTGTCTCCCTTGACTCTGGAACAATATGAACTGGATTTAAGAATGTTATTATAGAATTTTTACAAAATGGGTTCAGTTTTTGTTTCAGTTTTTATCATTGTAAATGGACAATAGTTGGATTGCTTTTTGTTTTTTTAATTAAAGATTTGTAGTACGAGTCTTTTGCATTTCTTTACACTGCAAAGAATTTTAGTATTTACCACTTTTAGGTTCACCTCACAACCTCTGGCTCTACACCTAGTTACTAACTCTTTTCTAATCTTCATTAAAAAATGTTTTTTGTAACCTGTAAATATTAATATGATTCCTTTCCCCCCCTGAAAGTACTTGTGTATGCATCTGTACATATAAATACCCTACTAATTTTAATCTGTTTTTCTTCAGGATTATTGTGTAGGTTGTGACTTTTCTTTAAAATTTTCAAACATAATGATAACCATGTTTTAAACTTAGTCATAAGCATCTCTCAGTGAAACTTAGTTCACAAAATTACATTTTTGAGCCCTCAGATATATTTCTTGAATATTCTAATTTAAATTGTTATAATTAGATTGCATAATATTCTTTTCCATGCTCCTGGTATATTAGAACTTCATATTATTGTCACTTCTTAAAAAAAGAAAAATTTCAGGAATTAAATAGACGTTTTTCTTAAGAAAGTTCCTTTGAATATTATTGACAGAGTTTTTAGGAAAGAAAAAATGAAAGCATACTATTGGTGTTCAAACAAATAATTTAAATAGCACATTAAGTGGTTAAGGTGACAAGGCATATTGATCATTGTTTCTGCAATACTTATCGTTCCTGAATAACTACAATATAACTGGGAAATATTCTTAGATGACTCACATATCCACTCTCTTTCTTAGAGGAAGAAAACAGACAAAACATATGTAAAAACAGAACCAAATAAACCATTTACTCTAAAGCTCCAGGCATTGTGGGCTCCTTTTCCCCAACAATTTATGTATTTGCTTATTTTTATTATATAGTTTGTTTTCTTTGATAGAATATGTGGCAGTCCCACATTGGTGACAATTGGTGCTCCTTCAACTTGCTGGATCATTTTGAGATTCAGCATTTTACACCATTTTAGCATTACTGCCTTTACGTTTGTGTATCTAGTTGTAAGAAACCACTGATAGTATTTTGTTTTAAAATGAAACACATTTCTGTTACTCCATTTTTTAATGTCATGTTGACTCTTTGATTTTTAAAATTTGAATGATGTATAGACTAATTTGTTTCTTAATGCAATATCAATATTTGCTCATGTTTTCTAAATTCCTTACAAAATAAAAAGTTGATTCAGTCTGCATTTTCCTAAAATTATCTTTGCTGAAATGTTTTCTGCTGTTCATCTGAATTTGTTTACATTGGTGGTCATGTGAGCGAAGTATTGCACTCTGTTTATTTTAAAATTCTGGCAACTTGCTACTCAAAATATACAGTTCTACTAAAAAATATGTTCCTGAAGAAGCGTCTTAGTCTTTGATGGTATTTGTATTTGGCATAAGACAGGCTATAGGGGAAATAGGTTCGTGTCCCTGTTGGTATTATACCACAGTGACACTCTTAGAATGGACATGGAAGTGTCGAATTAAATGATAATGGCTATGTTCTCTCCAGCTCCTTTAAAACACTTTATTATTATTTGATATATTTCATATCTTACTAGCCTTGTACATTGGTGTTCAGCTGGTATTCACAGTGTACCCGTGGCTTTCTTTGATCCTTTGTTTGAGACAGTCAGCCCTACATGTAAAGAGGTGTTTGTTTCTTTGAACAGAATCAGCTCTTGAATACCTGGAATTTATAAATTCCATGAAGCCAGCAGTGGGGTCCTCTTCTAAGTAATATATTAGCATCTTAAGAATCACAAGCTAGAAAGCCAAGCCTCCAGATTTGTAATTTGGCTATTTGTGAGCTCTTTTCCCTATGCTGCCTTGCTTTCTTTTATGAAACCATCAGCTAAAGTCCTTTAGTGACAGGTAACATAGTGTTTAAGATAGGAGCTGGGGGATGGTAGTTGACATGAGGCCTAGGCTAAAAAGCTACACTTTGTTCAGTAAAATGCTCCACTTTGGTGCTTTATAGAGGATGATGGATGCCGAGTTCTCAGAGCAGGCAAGAGTTATGAGTGGCTAGCCCAGTGTGGTGCATGAGCATATTCTTCCTCTTAGAGAGTTGAGTCTGGAGCTACGAGGTCTTCACATTTTGGTACATAATTTTAAATAAGAATTGGAGTTTGTGATAACTTCTGCTTCTGGCACGAAAAACTGAAGTTAATGTTTAAAAAAGGTGTGTGTGTTAAAAAAAAACATTTAAAAAAAGATGTGTGCCGTAAATATGAAGATAAATAAAAATAATAAATGAATAAGTCTGGAGGGGTAGAGAGGCTGCCTTAACTTTTGTTCTATTTAGGTGTTGTAACCATCAGAACACCTTAATAAAATCTCAGTTGAGCGGGGCCTTTAACTTGGAGTCAAACATCTTTGTACACACTGCTTAATAAAACACACATTCTTCTCTTCGGCTAGCTCTCTGGGGTTAATGGTGCCTACATTTCCTTCACTAGGTAAAGATTCCCTGACATGTTAGCAATTGCAGATATTTGGTATAAGATTATAAGTTCTATATCAACTTACAATTTTCCTCAGGTAGGAATCCAAGTAGAAATGTGAAGAAAAATGTAAACAAATGTATTATTTGCAAAATTCCTACAATATTAATGGTCTCACCTTTTTAGTGTCTTATGGCTTAGCTGGTGTATATGTGTATGTTAAGTACATACTGTCAAATCACATGACTGGTAAGGAATTTACTTTTGATTCTTTTTCTTGACCTTGTTCTCTTCCCCAAATATGGCATCAGCTTTATAAGGGTTCATGATTTTGAAGCTTGAGCCTTTAAAAAGAAATTTTAATATGCCCTGGCAGGGTAGCTCAGTTGGTTAGAGTATCATCCTGATACGCCAAAGTTGCAGGTTCGATCCCTGGTCAGGGCACATATAAGAGTCAACCAATGAATGCATAAATAAGTGGAACAACAAATTGATGTTTCTCTCTCTCTAAAATCAATAAAAATAAACACTTTAACTTTGCATTAACCTTGTTCTGTTGCAGAGGGAAAAACTATGAAATGAAAAAAAAGTTTGAACCCTTTTGGAGAACTGTGACTCAGAGTTACTCTCAGACATTGTTAGCATTTTTATAAAAGTTTCAGAATTAAAAAAACGAGTCATTTTTAGTATTTGCAAAAGCCTGGTAGTACATGTTTTGAATATTAGTCCCTTTTCACAGTTTTGCCTATTATAAAGAACATGTGAGGATTCAGTCTGCGAAATGTGCTCTTGGTCCACAGAAAAAGCGTATCATTTGAACTTGGCACTCCGTAGTAGATGGATTTTTAGCAGCCTATTAACTCCGGGCACTTCTAGCAGTCTTGGATGTTAAAGTGCCTTTGGCCATTATTTCTGAATTCCTAGGAGGCTCTTGGGTGCTTGGGTCCAGCCGGTGCAATGATCTTTGATGGCAGTATTTCCTCTCCATGCCTTTGCCTAAGGGAGCCTTCTGGGAGCTGAGATTCCCAGAACTATACTGTGGACTAAGCCATCCCCCAAGCCATCCTAGGGCCCAATGTCAGATTTGGAAAGCTTTGGTAGAACAGAGGAGTGAATGCCTGGGAACTTCAAAGAGAGCACAAGTTCCTCTGTAACTTTTTATTGGTCTGGTGTGCTATTATAGGTATGTCTGGGGTGGTAATGCTTCTGTGATACACATTCAAGTTTGAAAACCACTGGTAATCTTCACTTTGTTGAATTTTGACTTGCTGTGATACAAAACAGTGGTCTCCAAAGTGGGGCACATATATAGTAAGACACTGAAAAGCAGGATGGATATTACAAAATATAATGTGCATAATATTTTGTCACAGTATTGGTATATCTGTTCATATACATAATTAAAAATAAATTCACATATATGGGAGATACTTGGACAACCTTAGGCAAGTTGCTTAAATGCTTTAAAAGCCTCAGTTTTTTCATATATAAAATGGGGATATAATACCTATTTCTCAGGGTTGTGAAGATGAGATGAAATAATCTATATATATACTAGTAAAAGCCTAAGTGATCGTCAGGCCGTTTGACTGTTCGCCTGGTAGCTATGACACACAACGACCACCAGAGGGCAGACTCTCTGACCAATAGAGGAGGGAGCCCGATTCCTCGCAGAATCAGCCATGGGTTAGGTTGCTGCTGGGGCTCTGTCAGCCCCGAATCTGCTTCACCTGCACCCTGGACCCAGAGAGTGGTTTTGGCCAGATCCCCGCAGGCCAGTCCAAGGGTCTGTGCACCGGGCCTCTAGTTACAGTGCCTGGTGTATGATAAGCATTCAATAAATATTGGCCCTGGCTAGTGTGGCTGGTTGGGCATTGTCCCATGCACCAAAAGATCACTAGTTCGATTCCTGGTCAGGGCACATGCCTACACTTCGAGTTCAGCCCCCATTTGGGAGGCAACCAATCAATGTTTCTCACACTGATGTTTCTCTTTCTCCCTCTTTTTTTCTAAAAAAACAACAACAATTAAAAATAAATATTGGCACTATTATCATTGCACTGGGTAAATGGGAATGGGTTTTCTTATGCTGCCTTTCAATATTGCTGTATCTTTCAATATTGTTATAAGTTGTATACCTAGTAAGGACAATCAGTGGCTACTGATAAACTAAAATCTAGAAACTGAGATTAATTTTTTTTCTATTTATATCTTTCTGTTCAAATGAAAGTATTTAAGCACAATTGTTACCTCGTTTGAAAAGTCTTTAGAGGCAGCCAGCTCTCAGCTCTAGACAAATTCCTTTTATGGCCTACCTTTTGCATATATACACTTAACTATTTATTACTCAAAAATTTTATTAACTGATGACTTGTCTATTTGATCTGAACTACCCTGGGCCAGGCTGAAGTTGTTGGAGAAGGAATGAAAAATGTTGGGTTGGGTCTAAATTGTATTACCAGGGTGTACACTTTTGAGAAGAAATGGGAGGTAAATAAAATAGTTTGGCATTTAAAAGTGTGCTCTTGTTGCAATTGAAGTGGTGATAAATGGCTATGCTCTTGAAAAACCTCTACCTTCAGAACTAGTTGTACATTGTACCAATATTGCACCTCATTGTACTATAGTACCTCATGAAAACCAACCTGAGATAATTATCAGAAAACACCAGATCATTGCATTTAACATTATTCTGATTATCTGAGTTTTTGTTTACCTCACCAAATGTAAACTTACTGAGATCAGGGACCATGTCCTGCATCCCTAGTACATGGCAGTCAATAAATACCTGTTGAATTGACTAGTCACTTGTCCACTGTCATAAAGCTAGTAAGTGGTAGACCTAGGATTTAAATTCACATCTATCTTCACCTATTTCACAGTCCCACAAGAAAGACATTGTCTTCATTTCACACATATAAAAACTTTTCAAAAGAGCAGCGATTTGCCCAAGGTACCACAGGAGGTAAATGGCAAAAAGGTGTCCAAACCCAGGAATATCTGATTTCTGTTACACTCTGGCTACTCCATTGGACTTGCAAATCATTTGACTTTGTTAATACAAAAGTTTCTGTTTCTTATGTGGTTTTATGTACAAATACCACTTCAGGTAAAAGTTTAGAATTATGGATCTGGAATAGTCATGATAACGGTATGGGAGATTACAAAGCATTCTCAAATTCCACTTCAAAAATAAAGCAACTGTGCTTAGAGAAAATATTTTAAAAAGTGTTTTGGGAGGATACTTAATATGCTCTAAAATGTGTACACATTTTAGCTATTTCATATATTGATGATATTCCTTTTCTATATAGACAATACTAGTATGACCAGTCTTGTTTTCTAGTATTTTTATCATAGTTACAATGATATTTAGAATCAAGTTATGAAACTCTGCCTGCCAGAAAATGAATGGGCTTGCCCGTTTCTTTGTTTTAATTGATTTTTAGACAGAGAAGAAGGGAGAAACATCAATTATGATATCCAAACATCAATTGGTTTGCCTCCTGCATGCCCCTCAAATATTCTTTTTTTTAAAAAAATATATTTTATTGATTTTTTACAGAGAGGAAGGGAGAGAGATAGAGAGTTAGAAACATCTATCAGAGAGAAACATCGATCAGCTGCCTCCTGCACATCTCCTACCCGGGATGTGCCTGCAACCCAGGTACATGCCCTTGACCGGAATCGAACCTGGGACCTTTCAGTCTGCAGGCCGACGCTCTATCCACTGAGCCAAACCGGTTTCGGCCCCCTCAAATATTCTTGATTGCTTAGGCAAAAAGGACAGGCACCCGCCTCTAGCCTCTTTGCACTTCCTAACGAGTTGTCTTCCTCTCAGCAGCCTTCCTTTCTGACATCTTCGCATTCCTGGAAGGAAGAACTGGGGAAACGAATCCCTTCTGCTAAGTGATTTGTATGGGGTGACTGATTCACCAGAAATCTCCCAACAGCTACATTAAAAGGATGGGCGCGTTTGTAAGCAAATTCCTTGTCCCATCCTTCTTGTGATGTGGAATGAAGAATGGCGATTCTGAGGAGGTTATGGATATAAAAACTTTAAATTACAGGGTGTTCCACAAAATGAGGCATTTCGTTATCGCATAATCCTAGACCTGAGGGTCCAAGCACCACTTTTTACTTGAATACTTCCATTTTGTTTGGAGGCGGAGGTCTCACTCTACCTATCCATAAGCAACGGAGGGGGCAGAGGCTGAGTCCTTTTAATATGCTTGTAGCAGCGCCTAGCACAGTAAGACTCATTTTTGTGCGAACAGCACTTAAAAGCACAGTTCCTCGAACATGACTGCTGGGTTCAAATCCTAACTCCATTAATCCTATAACCTGAGAAATGAGGTCAGTAGTATAGTTCCAGCATCACAGAATTTGGGTGGAAATCAACCCACGTAAGGAAGTTACTTCCTTTGTGGCGAGTTCCTCCAGCCCAGCTGCAGCCCACGGTCTGCACTGGACCCAGAGAAGCTCGAGTCTAAGCCCCGACCCCTGCCGGTCCCCACGATGCGCATGCGCATCCCGGCTTCCCCGTTACCTTCCCCGAGCTTGCGTGCTGGTCGTCGGCGGGAGATTGGATCTCGCGATGTGCGTGCGCGTGCGCGGTCCTTGCGAGCTCTCGCGCGCTCCACCCCCACCCCCTCGCAGTCCGGGGCTGTATCGGCCTCTTCCTCCTGCGTCCCGGGCAGGACCCTCAGCTGTGGCCACGGCTCGAGCCGGGAGTCGCCACCTCGCCGTCGCCGCTCCAGCTGCCTGCCCCTCTGTCTTGGGCTCTGCGTGCAGTGCAGAGGCGGCGGGCTGGGAAGGGAGCGTCGCCAGCGTGAGGTTCCCAGCCGATGGGCAGCCCCTGGGCGCACTGAGGGGCTGGGCTACTAGCGGCTGAGGTAGGTGGACCCGGGGGGAGTAGTCAACTCGGCTGGGAGTAGAGTCGGGGCGGAGGACGACGGTGGAGGAGGCAGGGAGGCGGCGAGAACGGGGGCCTGCAGCCTGGGGAGGAGAGGTCTGGGACCCGCGCCCAAGGAGGGGCTCTGGCCTAGCCCGGAGCGAAAGGAGGGCCCTGGACGTAGCCTCGGCTTGGAGCCATTATTGGGGGGAACTTCCTCTTGCGGCGGGCGGGAGGGGTCATCCTTTCTTCTCTCTGAGAGGTCAAAGCCAGCCGCCCTCCCGCCCCCTTCATTAAAGCCTGCTGGCTTCCACAGGGACATCTGAATGGAGTGGCCTGTGGACTTGCACAGCTCGCAGAACCCCGGGTGCACGGACAGTGGACGAGGGGTTCTGATGGTGGAGGGTACACCTCCCTTTCTCTAGTGTGGGCGTGTATGGGCTGCAAAGTTGTTGCTGGTACATTAATGATGGCGTTCGGGCACAACAGGTGCTACATCTCTGAACGCCGCATGTCACCGAGGATTCTGGCCGCGGGACACTGCGCTTTGGGGCGCAGTTAAGGGGTAGGAAGAAGACAAAGGAGGCCGTTATTTATGTTCTGTCCCGGTGTCAGGACTTTCCTTGCTGGGCTGCATGCGGAGCTCCTGGCATTTGTTTGGTCTTTGCTGAATAGACTTTCTGGGTGATTGAGGTGGGTGAGTCACAAGTTGATTTCCATTTAGAATTATAAAACCGTATATGATTCTGTATAATTGTTTGAAGCCAAATGACCTGAAATAAATCTCTGATAATTATGTTATGTTGGATCTTTGGAAGAGAGCGGAACTTGGAATTCCTGAAAGGAAGATTTCCCCCGAGTGTAGAAAGCTTCATGAATGTTTTGAAAATTACTGAAAACATAATTCTGTATGTTGGCAGTAATGGCCTCATTCAAGAGACGGGAAAGGAATTATTTTATACTAGAGGCCCAGTGCACGAAATTCATGCACGGGTGTGGTCCCTAGGCCTGGCCGGTGATCGAAGCAGGAGCGTCTGGCATGGAAGGGCAGGTCCCAGCTGACCTCCGGGCCCTGGGCAGCACCTGGGCCCCTGGGCCTCCACGCACCCCCCTCCACCGGAGTTATCTGCCAGGTTCCCTCAGTGCCTGGGAGCTGGGCGGCATCTGGGGCCCGCTCACACCTGCCTTGGCCTGGTGCCACCCGCTCACCTGCTCCACCATCCCGCTGTGGTCCCGATCTCGTTGGGGCCCATTAGGGCCGGCAGCACCTCCACTGCCACCTGCTGCCTGCTGCCAGCGCATCACAGACACCCGCCATGTTCTGTGCCATCTGGTGGTCAGCACTGTCATAGCGAGCGGTCGAACTCCCTTTGAGAGACAATTTGCATATTAGGCTTTTATTATATAGGATAAGCTAGAACAGTTCACCAAAAGACTTTGGGGTTAAGCACACAGTAAAACAACTTCAGGATGGTTAATTTATGCTTTAAAAATTATAATTTAGTCATAGTTAAATATATTCAGTGAACCTTTTTACTTTTATTATATTTTAATCCTCACGAGGATATTTTTCCATTGACTTTTAGAGAGAGTTGAAGGGAGGGGGAGAGAGACAGGCAGACATCGATTTGTAGCTTCCTGCCCCGCTCCTGATTGCGCAGAGCCTGCAACCGAGGTAATCAAACCGGGGACTCTACAGTCCAAGGGCCAACGCTCTATCCACTGAGCCAAACCGGCTAAGGCCAGTGAGCCATTTTAAAAAACATCCTTTGGTAGTCCACACAGTCTGTTCTGTAACGCTTGACTTTCAAGTCCAAATTTTCCAGAAACAGAATTCATTCTGACTTAAGAAATGTGTTCTGGCCCTAGCCAGTTTGGCTCAGTGGATAGAGTGTCGGCCTGCGGACTGAAGGATCCCAGGTGCGATTCCAGTCAAGGGCACATGCCCAGGTTGCAGGCTCCATCCCCAGTAGGGGGTGTGCAGGGGACAGCCAATCAATGATTCTCTCTCATCGTTGATGTTTCTATCTCTTTCTTCCTCTCTGAAATCAATAAAAATATATTTTTTTAAAAAAGAAATGTGTTCTGTCTACTTTCTATGAACTCTGTATTATTAGTGTATGGTAAGAGTCTTTCAAGAAGGAACAGTTAGCTGGCGAAGCCCTGAATTGGCAGTAGGGAAGGATGCTTGTATATACAAATACTGCATACAAATATATACACACACACACACACACGTGTGTGTGTGTGTATATATGTGCATAACTATATATATATATAGTTATGCACACAAAGATCTAATGGTGCTGATTCCTATCTTAACAGGTTGAATCTGAAAGTAGAAAATGATTGGTTTTAGTTGTTTCCTATTTTAGTTAACTATTTATATGGGTAACTGTAATAAATTTCTTTCCCAGCTTATTACTCAGTTATGGAGTAAGCAGAATACTGTACTGATTTCTTGGAAGTAGCAGGGAAGGAAAATATAGAACTATATAGAAAGACTGCCCTTTAGAAATGTTCTTTAAGCCAGTGTGTCATTGTCTTTTCATTGGGATAAACAGCTTTACTCCTGTCTATTGTGTTTTAGTGATGAGAATAGTGTTTTGCATGGAGTTGGCCCTCAATAAATGTGAGCTTTGTCAGAATTAACATTATATAAACCAAATGCATACATTCCTGGAAAAGATTAAAGGAGTTGAATAAAGGTGCTTTTTAATTTTTTTAATTGAAGAACTACTTTTTTAATGTCTTTTTCCCCCAATGTTGGTTGTTATCTGAGTAAAGGATGTCTAATAGCATCTTTTAAAAAAAAAAATATTTTATTGATTTTTTTTTACAGAGAGGAAGGGAGAGGGATAGAGAGTTAGAAACATCAATGAGAGAGAAACATCGATCAGCTGCCTCCTGCACATCCCCCACTGGGGATGTGCCCGCAACCAAGGTACATGCCCTTGACCGGAATCAAACCCGGGACCCTTGAGTCTGCAGGCCGACGCTCTATCCACTGAGCCAAACCGGTCAGGGCTCTAATAGCATCTTGCCTCTAAAAGCGTAAGGTAATGTGGGAGCATTTCAGATCTTGCTTCCCAGCATATGTCATCAGTTTGGCTCAAATAGACTCAAATATTTTCAGCCCTGGCCAGTGTGGCTCCGTTGGTTAGGTGTCATCCCATCCGGGTTTAGGTTCTGATTCCCGGTCAGGGCACATGCCCAGGTTTCCGGCTTGTCCCAGGTAGGGGGTGTGCAGGAGGCAGCCGACTATTGTGAGCTCACAGAGTTTCTCGCTCCCTTTCCCTTTCTCTCTCTCTTAAAAAAATTTTTTATTTCCAAAATGAAATAAAAGCCTAACATAATGTAAGCTGAGATTCTATATATCCTGAGTGCTAATAGATGGCAGATGTTCTGATGTATTAAGAGAAAATGAAGTTAAAGGAAGTAAGGTCCAGAGGGAAGGTATTGGTAAGTTAGTGGTAGTAACTTGAGGCAATGAAACAGACTGTGGGGAAAAAGTTTTCTTTTACTGACTGTGCTTTCCCTCCTGTGGAAGAGAATTTGGACCTTTCTACCTCTTTTTACTTGAGCTTTCCGGAAAGGTGATTTCTGAATCACAAAATTGTAAAAGGGGTCACTTTTTATCTTACAATCTTCTGCTTAAAAGTCTGAGTATGTTTCTCTTTGTATTTGCAATTCGTCTCTACTCTAACTTTATTGGAAATAAACTAGCGTTTTGATTCCTATCTTAATGCCTGTGTATATTTCTTAATTAGTTTATAACTTGATGGGAAGAGGAATGTGGTTTGTCCCTTCACAAATCCCAACATTGGCTTTTCTTCAATTTGGAAAACAAATCTATTTTACTTTATAGATGTTATCAACAGAAAGGTTTTGTGAACGTTTGAAGAGGTAGGGTTTAAAGAGGTAAATAAAAACTTAAGTAGAAGTATTTTAAATTAAATTAAGTCCTGCATTGTTATTTTAGTATAGCTGAGTGATTCTCATTGTAGGGGGTAGATTTTGTCCCCCAGACACTGTCTGGGGAATTTTTGGTTGTCAGAAATTGGGAAGGGGAGGAGGAGGGTGTAGCTATTAACATCTCTAAGTAGAAGCCAGGGATGCTATTAAGTATGTTAAAATGTACAGGACAACCCTTCACAACAAAGCATTACCTGACCCAAATAATAGTCCTACTATTGAGAAACCCTGGTATAGTTTTATACTATACTAGAGGCCTGGTGCACAGATTTGTGCACTGGTGGGGTCCCTCAGCCTGGCCTGCACCCTCTCACAATCTGGGACCCCTCGGAGGATGTCAGACTGCTGGTTTTGGCCCGATCCCTGGGTATTGGGCTGAAACTGGTAGTTCAACATACCCTGAGGGGTATAGTAGTGTGCAAAGCGGCAGGGAGCTGGAGATAAGCCTGAGCCCAGGCCAGGCGCCATGCCGCTCCCTCTCACCTGGCCCCGCTGCACCTGCTGCCACTTCTGCTCAGTAGTGGTGGGAGAGGCTTGCACAGCAGCAGCTGTGCTTGCCAGCTGTGAGCCTGGCATCTGGTGCCTGTTGGTCAGCTGAGTGGTACTCCTTCTGTGGGAGCGTACTGACCACTGGGGGGAGGGGGGGTAGCTCCTGCATTGAGTATCTGCCCCTTGGTGGTCAGTGTGTGTCATAGCACCAGTCGACCAGTCATTAGACCGTTCAGTTGTTGGGTCGCTTAGGCTTTTATATATATAGAAGATTACATTGTTGGTTCTGAAGGCAGGTTATCTGAATCTCTTTGGCTTTACCATTTCCTAATGTGTTGCTAAAGTCTGCCTCAGTTTCTGTAAAACAGAATTAATAATAGTATGTCTTTTGCCCTGACCGGTTTGGCTCAGTGGATAGAGCATTGGCCTGCGGACTCGGGTCCCGGGTTCGGTTGCGGTCAAGGGCATGTACCTTGGTTGCAGGCACATCCCCAGTGGGGAGTGTGCAGGAGGCAGCTGATCGATGTTTCTCTCTCATCGATGTTTCTAACTCTCTATCCCTCTCCCTTCCTCTCTGTAAAAAATCAATAAAATATACTTAAAAAAAATAGTATGTCCTTCATAGAGTTGTGGTAATGATTAAATCAAATAATCTTCACAGTGTCAAGCTTATTATCTGACACATAGAAAACGCTCAAAAACTGTTAATTTTCAGCTAATATTAATACATTTTGAACATGTCTTGATAATCTCTCCTTATTTATCATCTGAAATTAGAATTTGAGCTAGTGAGAATTAATAACCTAGTTCTTATTATATCCTTGGGGAATGAGTGAAGAATTACTCTTTTTAATATTTGTGTTCAGTTATGTCAGTCTTGTTTTATGTTCTCAAGTCTATAAGGCTTCTGCCATAAACAAATAGCTTCTCATTGTTGATGTTTTTCCTTCATAGTTAAGACTTTAAGCCAACTGGCCAACAGCTCTGTATCTGTTGAGTCTCAGCAAATATTTAGTAATATAACAGAATTCAATTCTGTGACTTGATTCCCATTTCCTCTTGCCTTTATAAAATGAAATAAATTTACATGGTTTTGACTTACATTAAGTATCTGTTCTCAGAGCCTCTGGGAGTAACTATTTTTGTGAGGTTTTGGTGCAATATTGCATGTACTAAGGGTATAGGAAAGAACCTTAACAATTTGAGACTAGGCCTTCAGATACATTTGAGACGCTTTTTCTAAATCTGAATTGGAAACCATATATTTATCTTTTTTATATGAACTCTCATTTTCTGTGTGTCTAAACAATAAGGGCTGGCTTGTTATGATGATGGTTTAATACAGCCTTTACAAAGAGAAAAACATCACAGGGATGTCCTCACAGACAAAACAGAGACTTTGGTCTGTTTGTTAATAAGTCATAGGGCTCTTGTAAGGGAAAAAGATCCATGCCATATTATGATCAAGAGAGAAAGCAGTGTTGCCCTGGCTGGTTTGGCTTAGTGGATAGAGCGTCGGCCTGCAGACTGAGGGGTCCCAGGTTCGATTCCGTTCAGGGACATGTTCCTTGGTTGCGGGCACATCCCCAGTGGGGGTGTGCAACAGGCAGCTGATCGATGTTTCTAACTCTCTAATCCCTCTCCCTTTCTCTCTGTAAAAAATCAATAAAATATATTTTTTTTTAAAAAAGAGAGAAAGCAGTGTTAATACATTCAACTTTTTGTCTTGATAACCCTACCATTTTATTATGGTTGTTACCCAAATTGTAATATAATTCTCAATTGTTGGTATAAAAGTTCACTCATTTTAGCTAATGGAAACGTTTGTTTACTCTCTATATTGGTACTGCCTCCTGTTTGAATAGAGTCATTTGAAGGGAGTCAATATGTTTGGTCAAGAGGTTGTATTCATTGCTTGGCACATTCCACCTTTTGTAAATAATGTACACTGAGGATTGTGTATAAATAATAAATTGTGATCTGGAAACTGTGGCCAGATCAGAAATATACATGTGAGAAGTATAATAAAAGGCCAAAGGGAAACATTCTATGAATGTTTGGCAAACTGAAGAAAAAAAATCATGTTAATAAGAGTTCTTGTCTTTACTGTTATCTTTTTGGGGTTTAATGATCTAGAAGAAAAGAGAATATAAATTATATAGGTATCTGGAATATGTTCCTGTGGTATATAAAATATATTCCTACAGAATATACAGATTTATTTTCTACCTATACACTTTTTCAGTTCCTAAGCAGAGAACATTAAGCTACTAAATCAGTATTATAGTTGAGTTTGTGTGGCATTTGTTCCTACCCGTGATTAAATTGAGAAAAACAAGTATCTTTGAATCTGCTGATGTGTGTTTGTTTATAAGTGGTCTGGAGTCCTGCCTGTTAGCCTAATTTTAGGTTTCCTGCATAGTTGTTGGAAGACAGACTATTTTCCCACTGAATGCCGTCATACAGATACATATTTGTATATATATATATTTATGCATATTTGTTTTTTTATTTTTGGTAGAAAATGATGCATCCTGTTGCCAGCACTAACCCGGCTTTCTGTGGGCCTGGCAAGCCTTCCTGCCTTAATGAAGATGCCATGAGAGCTGCTGATCAGTTTGACATATATTCCTCCCAGCAAAGCAAATATAGCCACACAGTCAGCCACAAACCAATGGCTTGTCAGAGGCAAGACCCATTAAATGACACGCACTTGCAGACTACAAGTGGCAGAAGCATAGAGATAAAAGATGAACTAAAGAAAAAGAAAAATCTCAATCGATCTGGTAAGCGTGGCCGGCCTTCTGGAACCACCAAATCAGCAGGATACCGGACCAGCACAGGCAGACCCCTGGGAACCACCAAAGCGGCTGGATTTAAGACAAGTCCAGGCAGACCTTTGGGAACAACCAAAGCTGCGGGATACAAAGTCAGCCCGGGGAGACCTCCAGGTAGCATTAAAGCTCTCTCCCGTCTTGCCGATCTTGGTTATGGCTGTGGCACTGCTGCTTTTCCTTACCCTATGATGCACAGCAGAGCAGTTCATGGGGTCGAGGAAACCAGCAGTGAAGTCAAGCCACCCAATGAGTGAATGAGGCAGGAAAGGAGGGCCAGGTTTAGAAGGAAGATTGTGAATAATCCCAAAGCTTCTTGGTTTTATTTTGACATACATGATTTTATGACCTGGGCTTTCCACATTTGTTTTCCTGTTTTTTGTTTGTTTTTCCTGCTTTTGCTCAGAAACTGCCATATGCTGGCAGATACACTCGGCACAAGCAGTGGCATTGAATTTGTATATAGATTCAAGTATAACATCTAACTAAAGAATTTTTGCTTTTCCTTTAGAGTTATGATTGTGTCTCATATTTCATTACTACTTTTGGGCCATTCTAAATAGATGCTTTATGTACTAAAACAACAGAATCCATTATACCCATTAGTTTGTGAAGTAAGCCTACAATATAAGAAAGATAATATCTAAGGTATTTTTAACTGATGGAACAAAGCAAACTAATAATTCACAATTATTTGAAGTATGGCTGTTAGTTTTTGCAACTTTTATTTTCATGGGACAGGACACATATTTGTATGCTTTGGCATTTACTTAGACTTCAGATGTTAAAAATTTTATTTTTAATGTTCTAAGTTTAGGCAACTTGTTATTTATTGATCTAAATGGCATTAACTGATTTAACCATTTGTTCCTAAAGGAATTATTTAATGTTTGCCTTTCAGCAATGATAGGTTGTGTCTTTTTTAATTGCCTAAGAGCATATATACCAAACACTACAAACGATTCAAACTTTTTAATAAAAACTGCATATTACATTTTTGGTGAAATACAGTGTATTCTGAGAATAGCATATGTAATATAATAGAAAAAGAAACATTCTTAAGGTTTGCATGGAACTGTATTCACTACATTTTGCCTTTCATAGACTTAGTTGTAAAGCATTATGCTTAAAACATTTATTGTTGTTCATTTATTCAGAATGTTTAGTGTTTTGTTGTTGTTTTTTTCTGAGAAACTGTCTGTTGCATTAGCACTTACTGTGGATTCAGGTTTATACCTACCAAAGGACACAAACTGAATGGTAGACTAAAACTGCTATAAACAAAATGCAGTTTTCTGACTGTCAGAATACAAATATTAAGAAATATATAGGAATCCATCTGTGCATGGAATATGTAAAATATATGTGGGTTAGTTTAATTAAACACCTAATTGTGGCTCCAGTGAGACCACACCCAAAATTTTTCCAGCAGTGTTTGCTTTAGAAGTAAGATAGATGGAAAAGAAAAAAAGTATTGGGTATAGTAGGGACGAAAGGAAGTCTTCTTGACCCCTTTCTGAAAGTAATATTTTTTTGTTGATATACATTTTATTTATCCTGAGTTTGGTCTGAATAAACTATTATAAACTTTGGATTTGAAAAAAATTCCACTGAACTTTAAAGTTACAATGTATGTATTTGTGATTTAAAATGCCTTTGAGATTATAATGTATATTTGCAGGACCCAAAAACTTTTAAAGTGATTAAAAGTTTAAAAAGGCACATATTGTGTTGTTTGGGCTTGCTCTCAGTTAATACAAACTCTGATTGCAAATGGATGTCATGTTTCGTACCTTTTTTATCAGGAAAAAAGCAGCAAGCCTACAGGTGTTCCAGTGATGCCTGACACAATGAGCTGGAGTTTATGCTGCTCTTTACAGTAAGAGGTGTTGCATTGTATGTGGGGACTGTGTGTGCACTGGCATCTAAGACAGTGACCTCAACAATTTTAGCTTTGCACAAACCATAGCAAACAATGTTGGATGATTACATAATCAGTTGCAACATTCAGGCAGCTAAATTGCAGAAGCCTAAACTATAAAATTTTAATCATTTACTCAGAACAGTATAACTTTTGACACACACAAATGCATACATCTTTATTCATATATTTATCCACTTTCATTATCTGTCATTTAGCTATTTCTCAGATTGATGTTCAGCAGTTGGCTACTTAGAAATCCTGTTTTGAGTTCCTGAAAACGGTTGTTTAATTAAATATTCTACTGTAGAATAATATATACCACTGTCAAGGATTTGGTTGCATGATGTGTTTTTATATGTCCATTTGACATTGCCTTTCAGTTTATTTTGATTCCAGATTTTGTTATACATAACTTTCCCTTTCTCTCTGCCCTTCCCAACATTCATTCCCTCCCATTTTCCCCATCCTCCAGCACATCTACTCAGTGGTGCTGTGCTGTGTGTCAGAAGGTAAAGCAGGTGTATTATTGTATACTGATTTTTTTAATCCATTTTAATGAAATGGTGAAATCAACTAAAGGAAGTATGTGCATAACAGTGTTTATTAGTATCAGGAGCTGTGTCCCAGGGAAGAAAGGGGGCAAATGGCTACAGTTGTGAATGGATAACATCATTTATAAAACTGAATTTTCTGTTCATGAGCAGTTACTTGGAGTACTAGATCTGTGCTGGTGAGCATCTCCTGATTCTACTTCCTTTTCTCCTTGTGAACAGTTTATTGATGCCATGCTGAAGAGAAAGACACAGCTAAGTGATAACATGAAGTCTTAAACTAGAAAATATTTTTACTTATCTATACTCTAAACACTACATTGTGCATCTTTTGTAACACTGTCTCTTGTCATGACAAACACTGAAATAGCATGTTAAAATGCCTACACTTTAATATAATCAGTTGGGGAAAACTGGCCTTTTCCTCCCACTGTATGATTGTTCCTTTGTTCCTTTAAAGGTAAATTGCTAATTTTATATTGTGTAATTCTCTTCACAAAATAGGTTTCACTATTCTGTATTAAAACTGTTGGTCAGAAAATTATCTGCTGTTCAAGTAAGTTTGCTTTACTTTTTTCTTTAAAAAATATTTTAACATGCCTTATTTATTACTCTTACATTAACCAATGAGCTAATGCAGATGAAATATTCATTTTTTGACAAATATAACCTTGCATAATTAATCTTTAGTAGGGGATGATTTTGATACTATCTTTGGAGTTTTGCACTGGATATTAAAAAATACTGGCATGTTGTGTTGGAAGAAAAGTATCTGCTTAATTTTTAATATTTGGGGACATTTTTAAAATCAGTGTTTCAATTAGACTAAAAAATTCTTTATTTTTATTTACTTTTTAAAAGAAACATGTTAAAGTAATAAAAGTAATATTCATTCCAAACTAATGTTTGTGTGAATTTACATGTATATTTTCATGAAGTAAGAATAAAGTTTGAGTTAAGGAGGAAAAAAATTATCTGAAATCATTTACTTAGGTTAAAGGTAATCCATCCAGTGTAAGGGTTAAAGAGAAAAAAAACACCAACCTTCTCTTTTGTATTTTAAGAAGCTTTAAAAGAACAATTCAGGGGATGTTGACTATAACTGCTATTCTGTCAGTCATTGTCTTTATATGCAGAAACATTTTATGATCCCTTTATAGTAAAATAGAAGAACTTACAGCAGTTGTTGAAAACATGTTTTCCTTGGACATAAAATATTTTGATGCTTTAGGTTTCTGTTTTTATTATAGCTTATTATAGCTAACTATATCCTATTAAACTCTAGGATGTATCTAAATCTTTGCTTTTCCTCCATCACCCCCAAGTAGATAAATCCGTGCTTTCACATATAATGTATTTAATTTTTGGAAAATTAAATGCTATAGTAAATCAAGTGTGTGATTTATAGCAATCAGACCACTTTGATTCTTTAAGCTTCACAGTTTCCTTTTTCCACAGATAATTACAGAGAAAATAATTACCAATTAACTGATATAAGCACGCTGTCCTCTGCTGTAAAAAGTCTGAATAGATACTGTGTATGTTTTTATGTCCATGAACTTGAGCTACTCATGTGCAATTGTGTGTATGGGAATGGAGTAGTGTTCATGATTTGTATCTACATCATCATATGGATGTATATTTATTAATAAAGTCATTACTTTAAAACCAACTATGTTTACTACTTTATTTCTGTAACTAGGGGAATGGTAAATGATAAACCTTTTTTTATGACCATGGATCTTGTATTTTCTTGGATTGTGCTTTCTGAAATCTCCTCTACACTTTTGTTTTTTCTCAAAACAGTAATATTTATGTATTTGTAATGTAAAATTTAACTTATAAATGGATCTTATTTTCTTTGTTATTTCTTGTCCTTTTTTAAAATATATTTTATTGGTTTTTTACAGAGAGGAAGGGAGAGGGATAGAGTTAGAAACATTGATGAGAGAGAAAGATCCATCAGCAGCCTCCTGCACGCCCCCTACTGGGGATGCGCCCACAACCAAGGTACATGTCCTTGACCAGAATTGAACCTGGGACCCATCAGTCCGCAGGCCGACGCTCTATCCACTGAGCCAAACCGGTTCGGCTATTTCTTGTCTTTTTGATAGTAGCCATTCTAACAGGTGTTGGACTTACTCTTAAATGCAGAGAATTTTTTTACTATTTAAGTAAAAAACCACTTTAATTAGTAATTTTCCCAAGCTTTCAAGTAGTCTAATAAATTCAGCAAACTTTAGTAACTGTTGAGCACGTACTCTACAGTGGCAGCTCACATTATGAATAAGATAGTCTCTACCCTCAAGGAACCCATAGTGGAAAACAAATGCCTTGATATGTAGAATTAAACAATGTAATGCCAATTTTTATTCACTCAGAATTGACATTTTAAGATACTTTATCTCTCAAATTAGCTAATTAATTTTAGCACAGAGCCGGTGAAACTAAAGCCCATCTGCCTAGCCTTAAGCTTTAGGCTAGTTTTTAGATGAATTTCACAAGAAAAACTGATTGCTGTGCTTATTCTCTATCGGCTCAGAAGGATCAGGTCAGAGATCTTCATAAGTTGTGATAATGCTGGCTTTTAAATCATGTTGGGAGCTACTTATGTGGCTGTTGTGCTTCCTCTGTCACATAAAGAACTTTAGATCATCAGCCCATGCGTCCAAAGGTCTCGGGTTTGGTTCCTGATCAAGGGCATGTGCTTAGGTTGCAGGTTTGATCCCCAGTGGGATGCAACCAATTGATGTGTCTCTCACATCACAAACTCTATTCTTATCACATGTTTCTCTCTCTCTCACCCCACCCCCCCACTGTCATCCCCTTCCACTCCCTCTAAAAGATTGTGTGTATTTTTTAAATCATGAGTGGGTGTTGGATTTTGAGACATCCTTACAGACATACCCAGAAATAATGTTTTACCAGCTATCTGGGCATCCCTTTAGCCCATTTAAATTTACACTTAACATTAACCATCACTGTAGTCTTTGATCATCTTGGCCTAGCTTCTTTATTTCATTAGGGGCTGCAAAATGGCAATTTTAAATTCTATTGTTTCTTTATCAATTAGGTCAAATATTTCTATACTAAAAACCTTCCCCTCATCAAATACTTGGTTACCCTGAAATAATTCTTGTCAGGCACATAAATGCCAGATTCTTTCCTTTTACCTACCAGTTTTCTGAATGAATTGGTTCTCCATCATCTTCCAAAGGTGATTAAGAATTTTTTTTTGTATCAGTATGAACTCATGGATTCTAAGGTGATTTATTTCTGGCTATTGAAATTACTCATTTTTATGCTCAAATTGTTTCATCTTTAGCTAGTAGGAGCCAGTTTGGCTCCTTACTCATTTTGACATAATCCTAGTATATCAAGATGGTATGACAAGATGTTCCAGACTTGCAAAAAGGTCTTATGACTTAGCAAAGCAATTTAGGGAAGCAGTGTGCTCTGTCTTGAATTTTAGGGTGTTTGGGGTTTAGAAGAATGTCCTCCATTTTTTAAAATTGCTATTTTATAAAATACAAAAACTGAAAGGATCTACAATGGCATATTGGCATATTAAAATTTTTTTTTTGCCCTGGCTGGTGTGGCTTGGTTGGAGCGTCGTCCCATACACCAAAAGTTCCATTCTGGGTCAGGACATATACCTAGCTTGCTGGTTTGGGTCAGACAGGGCTCATCCGGGAGGGAGGCAACTAATCGATGTCTCTCACATTGATGTCTCTCTCTCTTTTTCCCTCCCCCCCCCCCTAAAAATTCAATTAAAAATACCTTTGGATGAGGATTAAAAAAAATTTTTTTTTTGCAAACAGGATATTTAAATAAAGATAGGTGGGATAAGGAAGGAAAACAAAAGCACAGTTTAAAGTGCTATACTAGTATATTCAGTCTGAGATCTGTTGCTAATAAACTTCTGATTCTAGGGTATCCCTCTGAGCAGGCATTGGAAATGTGAGATATCACTAAGCATAAGCCTTTTGTTTTCAAATTATAGTCCTTCCCTGCACACGGATGTCTTACCCATATCAGTTTCTTTTCTTTTTTTTTTTTAATACATTTTTATTGATTTTTTACAGAGAGGAAGGGAGAGAGATAGAGAGTTAGAAACATCAATGAGAGCGAAACATTGATCAGCCGCCTCCTGCACACCCCCCACTGGGGGTGTCCCCGCCACCAAGGTACATGCACTTGACCGTAATCAAACCGGGACCCTTCAGTCTGCAGGCCGGCGCTCTAGCCACTGAGCCAAACCAGTCAGGGCCCCATATCAGTTTCTTGCTTTGATAAAGCACCCTGTGAGCTTTTTTCCCTCTCCCTTCCCTCCTGCCATGGCACCCCATTTGGATAAAGGTTTGTTTTTTCACGGCACTTGGTAAAGTATTATTTTTGTTGCAATCTATGTATATAAAAGCCTAAGCAACCATCCAACCGGTAGTGATGACGCACAATGACCACCAGGGGGCAGACACTCTGACCGGTAGCTATGACATGCACTGACCACCAGGGGGCAGACAACGCAGGAGCTGACTAGCTGCAGTGACTTGACAGTTCTCTGGTGATGCACTCGGAACCAGAGAGGAGGGAGCTGGATTCCAGGGTGCATCACCTGAGAACCACACTCTCGCAATCTGGGACCTCTCAGGGATGTCAGAGAGCCGGTCTCAGCCCGATCCCCACAGGCCAGGCCCAAGGGACCCCACTGATGCACAAATCCATGCACTGGGCCTCTAGTTGCTTCTATGAAGCTAGAAATTGTTGATCTAGCCCTTGTCAAATGTTTGAATCCTGGTTTCAAATAGATATTGAGTAGTGGTTAAGTATTGTTTTGGGCACTCACTGCCTATTTCAGTGGCCTATTTGGTTAATCATCTCAGTTTGTTTGATATTTATGTTACTTTTCTGTTTGTAGCAAAATACATTGTATTTAGAGATGGAACGAGACTTGAGTCCCTGCACACTCACTCACTAGCTTATGACTTTTCTCAAATTGTTGCTTAATTTTTCTAAGTTTCAGAAATGGGGTTTGTAATGAGAATAACGCATGTGGGTAATTTAGAATACTGACAGTTTGGATTTGGGTTCATATTCAAACACTGCCATTTAATGTGGGACCTTAGGCAAATTACTATTTTATTTTTAAAATTATAATGTATTTGTTCCAAGGATATAAGAATTTTATGGCCCATAAAATCAAAATACTTAACCCAGCACTTGGGATATGTTAGTATGATAATTTTAGTTTTTGTTATACATTCAAAAAGGTCTTTTAACAAAGTATCTTAATAAAATGAAAACAGACTGAATTTTTAAAAAATATATTTCATTGATTTTTTACAGAGAGGAAGGAAGAGGGATAGAGAGTCAGAAACATCAATGAGAGAGAAACATGGATCAGCTGCCTCCTGCACACCCCCTACTGGGGATGTGCCCTCAACCAAGGTACATGCCCTTGACCAGAATCGAACCTGGGACCCTTGAGTCCGCAGGCTGACTCTCTATCCACTGAGCCAAACCGGTTACGGCCAGACTGAATTTTTTAATTTGTAAAGTTTGCCCATTGATTTGGGCATTTGAGTATTGATATTAGCAGAACACCAGGCAGGAGATATTCCTTTTACCTTCAAGTTTCTTGAAATGATCTGGAGTGGGGATGGAGCAGGGTAAGAAGAATATAAATTGATGCAGGTATTCTTACTTGGAAAGCTTGGCTGTAAGGGTACTTCCAACACTTGAAGGATTTGATCTTCCTTCTTGAGAATTGCATATACTGTTTTTAGAACAAAAGATATATGGCCTATTACCCTTTTTATAGTCACCTTTTTTGTTGTTATTATTAATCCTCACTGGAGGATACTTTTTCCATTGATTTCTGGAGAGAGTGGGAAGGAGGAAGGGAGGGAGAGAGAATGAGACCCCACACACACACACTCTCACTCCCCTCCCCACACACAGAGAAACATCAACTGATTGCCTCCTGCATGCGCCCCAACTGGGCCCTTGACCAGGAATTGAATTTGCAACCTTAAAGTGCACAGGCCGATGCTCTACCACTGACAAACACTGGCCAGGGCTATAGTAATTTTTTTTAATGTGAGAATTTTTTATTTATTGTTGAAAGTTATACAGGTGTACCTTTTCCTCCCCATTGACTTCTTCTAGCCCTAGCTCTCCCCTACCCCCACCTCCCAGGCCTTCACCACACTATTATCTGTGTCCATGGGTTAAGCATATATAGTCACCATTTTTATGTAAATTTTAATATTTTGAAGGTGAGATTAGTGAATCAGTATCTCCAAATGCTATACTGGATACAGTGTCAAACACAGTAAATTGAATAATAATTTAGGGGTTTATTACTTTAAGATTTTGCATTTCTGAAACAACTTCTCAAATCCTGTTCAAGTGCTTCTCAAAAAAAAAAATTAGATTCAATTAACTGAAAAGGGAAGGAAGAACATGTTAGATAAGTAGGTAACTGACAATTAGGTAATGGCTGGATAGGTTTTTTTTAATGTTATTTCATATTATTTATAACATCATCAAGTGTTTATACCATAGGTATCCAAATCTTATTACTCAGCTGTGATAAGGCAGCCTACAGTCTGTCTCCTAATGCTCCTCATTTCCTGGTATGTCCTTGGATAGCCCTCTCCCACACCGTACATGGTGACCTGTGTAACCAATAGGCTATTGTAGAAATTAGGTGTGATTTCTGAGGCTATCCAAATAAGATATTGCAGGTTTTCTTGGACTACTTGGTCTGGGGAAATCATCTGTTGTGTCATAACACAAACAGTCCTATGGAGCGATCCACGTGGTTGGGAACTGAGCCCTTCTGCCAACAGTCAGCATCAACTTGCCATCTTGGAAGCAGATCTTTTAGCCCCAGTTAAGCTTTCAAATGACTGTAGCCCTAGCCAACATCTTGATTGCAATCTCATGAGAGATCGTGAGCCAGAACCACCAGCTAAGTCCCTCCTGAATTCCTAACCTACATAAGTGATGGTGAGAAAAATAAATCATTATTACTGTTTCCAGAAACAAAGTTGGTGGGTAATTTGTTCTGCAACAGTACATAATTAATAACACTGATTATAATGATTGTTAGGTTAAGCTAAATACTCACAAGCCTAAGAAATAGTCAAGTAATGAAATTTCCCTTTAAAAATAATATTAAGAGTCAACAATACAGACAAACATTAGCAAGTATTATTTTGAACTAAGTTCCCCTGGTCTTTTCATCACACAAGCCTGGCAAAATACTAACTCTGGGCTAATTTGGCTCCCATTGACTCTAAATGGTAAAGCCATGGGCTGCTAAATGCTATTGGAGAAAAATGCTTACCTGTACCATTTGTTACTATAAATTGCTATGTGACTACAGCTGGATCCCCAACACTACCAGGAAGTTCTTTTGTATTCTTAGCTTCCATGCCATTCTTCATTTAGGTTCTTTCAGATTTCTACTCTCCACTTGCCTTAGATACTTGAGTACTACCCCAGGCTCGCTCTCAGCAGACCACCTTTCTTCTTCACAGAGAAAATTGCTTACCTGCATCCATCCTTTCCTATTCCAACGGAGGAGATATTTCTCTGTCTCAAGTTTTTCCCCCTCTGGATCTCTTTCTCCACTTCTCAGAGGTTATCCTTTCTCCTGTATCTTAAACCTCTCCCAATAGGATTCTCTCACTAGCCTTTAAATAAAATTAATTTATTTAAATCTAATATTTATTTACACAAGCTATTATAAAAGTATTGATTAACAGTGTGATATCACTTGAAATGAGTTACTGACAGTATACCATAATATAAAAAAAGTCTTGCCCTGGCCAGATAGTTCAGTTGGATAGAGCATCGTCCTGATATGCCAAGGTTGCAGGTTCAATCTCTGGTTAGGGCACATACAAGAGTCAATGGGGGGAGGGGTATACTGAATTATTGAAGGAGCTCAGGATAATCTTTTGTTATAACTACAAAGAATACCCAGTATTGATGAAATAATAATGAGTGCATTGGGTCAAGTGAAGTTCATCAAAATATAACATTAAAATTATAAGAATGGGAAAGGAGCTTGGAATAAAACTCTATGAATATATGCCCAAAGTACTGGCTTATTAAATTAATAGAAATATTCTCTTAAGATTCATACAAAATAAAATGAAATTATCTATTCTATTAAAAATCACCCAAAACTTAGTGGCTTAAAACAACACATGTCGGTGGGGGTAAGAGGGAGAGATCAACCAAAGCACTTGTATGCATGCATATAGCCCAGTGGTTCTCAACCTTCTGGCCCTTTAAATACAGTTCCTCATGTTGTGACCCAACCATAAAATTATTTTCGTTGCTACTTCATAACTGTAATGTTGCTACTGTTATGAATCGTAATGTAACTATCTGGTATGCAGGATGGTCTTAGGCGACCCCTGTGAAAGGGTCGTTCGACCGCCAAAGGGGTCGCGACCCACAGGTTGAGAACCGCTGATATAGCCTAACCAATGAACACAGACACCAGGGGGGTGAGGGCATGAGGGGGGGGGTGTGGGGGAGCAATGAGGAGATAAGGACACTTATGTAATACCTTAATCAATAAAGGGAAAAAAACCCAACACATGCCCTGGCCAGTTTGTCTCAGTGGTTGGAATGTCAGCCCACAGACCAAAGGGTCACGGGTTCAGGGCATGTGTAGGAAGCTACCAATGGATGTGTCTCTCTCACATCCATGCCTCTCTCCCTCTTTCTACACCCCCGTTTTCCACTCTCTCTAAAAATCAATGAGGAAATATCCACAGACGAAGAATAAAAAAAAAGGACAAATTAAACGGAGTGCACATGTGTAGTTGTGCATAACAATTCCAATAGTTATCAGATTCTTGTATGAACAATCCCAGGTCCTGTGGTGTTGGTGCATAGATTTCATTTCAGCCAAAGGAAGAGGATGATGTCAACTCTACTCCCCCCGCCCCCCAAATCCCACAAAAATAAAATCAGTTTCAAGACAAGCTTGAATGCAATTTTCTCATAAAAAATAAGTGCATCTGCCACCTGGTGGTGAGACAGTCAAATGTGCATTCTATCCTGTTGGCTGCATTTACTGAGTAGTCATTAAACAACAATTCCAACACTGAAAGTGTTTGTCTCTCCAAACAATCAACCAAAGCACACAGGTGGGGGAAGGACATAATAAAAAGGAAGGAGTCGTAACGATAGGGCATCCATGATGGAGTGTCCAGATGAGTCAAATTAGCCCCCTTTTCATTAATCCTAACCCCCCTTAATCCTCTGTCCTTTTAGCTTTTCGTGCACCTTCCAACTGGGTGTAGAGGAGGGTGCAGGGAGAGAATAAGTTAAAGAAGGAAAAGTCTGTTATTACCTGTACACTGTTGGGGGTGAGGGAGGTAGTCAAATGATGGCTGTAGTGATCAATTCTAGAACTGTGGGCTCCATTGTCTCAGATACTCCTGGACCTGCTTGAGAATTTATTGTAGCAAAACCATGGCAGCCTATTTAGAATATAATGATCACCCATGGGGTCAGATTGATGATGCATCTTTCTGGTCTAACAACCTGTGATGGGCACAAGGGGACTATGGTTACTCCACTAGAATCCAAATAGTGACAGCTACCATTTTGAAGTGCTTACTGTGCATCAGGAACTGTGCGCATCACGTTACATCTCATTTAATCCACAGAACTCTGTAATTTCATCCCCATTTTACAGATGAAGAAAGTGAACTTGGAGAAAAGTTACATACCTGACCGGCCATATACTTTTATAAACGTTGGAGATGGAATTCACCACATGGCCAAAAGCCCAGGTTCCTTTTAACGTTGCTATATTTACCAATGCCTTGATGGAAAAATCTTTGAAACCTATTTCTATTTTTTCAGACCCTCTTAAAGTAAGTTTGAAAGGTGCACTCTCCACATTGACTTAGCACTAGTGGCTGCTCAAAACTTGCTGTATTCTTTTTTTAGGAGACCCTCCCCTCTAACTGCTGACAAGGGTCACCGGATCTATCCCCCCGACAATATTCTTAGCTCCCCCACTCTGTGACTTAGCTCTGGAATGCACACACCTGCTCCTCAGTTGCACCCCTCCCCTTCCCATCCCTCTTGCTTCATTCTAGGCCCCGGCTGTATGCTCCAGGGGGCGTCCCCTCCTCCAGGACCCAGCCCGCGAGCACACCCACAGCATCAGAGCAGGGACCACATCACCCCCTACGTCATCTTGTTTTCCAGGTACCGTCTCGGTGCTGAGTCTCTCCCTTTCACTCTATCCGATCTCAGAGATCTCCCGGCTCCGCTTTCTCCCGCCTCCCTAATCTACCACCAGTGCCTTTCCTAGGACCCTCCTGTACCTCTCCTCCTTCTATTTTAATGTATAAAATAAGCGGTCTGCCATTCCCGGAGCATTTTCTTAATCTGCTGAGATTTTTGCTTCCCAGCAATTATTGTCAATTTGGCTCAAATAAACTCAGAAAAGTTCTCCACAGGTTCGGACTTGTGTTTTTTTAAAATTTTTATTTATTTATTTTTAAAATATATTTTATTGGTTTTTTTACAGAGAGGAAGGGAGAGGGATAGAGAGTTAGAAACATCGATGGGAGAGAAACATGATCAGCTGCCTCCCGCACACTCCCCACTGGGGATGTGCCCGCAACCAAGGTACATGCCCTTGACCGGAATCGAACCCGGGACCCTTGAGTCCGCAGGCCGACGCTCTATCCATTGAGCCAAACCGGTTAGGGCTTTTTTAATTTTTAAAATATATTTCTTTATTGATTTAAGAGAGGAAGGAAGAGATAGAAACACCAATGATGAGAATCATTGATTGGCTGCCTTCTGCACACCCCCCACCGGGGACCAAGCCCGCAGCCGGGACATGTGCCCTTGGCCGGAATCGAACCCAGGACCTTTCAGTCCGCAGGCCGACGCTCTATCCACTGCGCCAAACTGGCTAGGGCTCGGATGCTTTTTACTCCACAAAACCAACCCAAACCTCCTGCCCCGAGCAGACAGGGAGAGGCAGGACGATCAGATGCACCAGATAAAACTGCGGGGCGTCCGTCACTTGTGCATCTCGGTGTGCGTCTCACAGTGAAAACATACTGGCTGTTTCTGTGAGACGCCAATGTAGCGGGGCATCCTGTATTCACCCACCACCGGAGGCGGTGACGGGCTAGGGCGGGGGCTCGGGGCGGCATCTGGAAGGAGAAGGCACTGCCCCGTGCAGGGTGTGCAGCCCGCGGCCAGGTGCCCCCGCGCCGGGGAAGAAAGAGGGCACGGCCTCTGCGGGAACCCCGCCCAGAATGCGGGGGTCAGGGAAGTTCAAGGCAACCTGGCACATCTGGTGCTTGGCTCCTGAAGACCCTGAAACCACCGCGCAGGCAACCAGCCAGAGGCAAGCCGCCCGGCACCAAGATGGCGCCCGCGGCGGCTGCCCGCTTCCAAGATGGCGGCGCGCCGCGCCTGCGCTCCCTGCCGGTCCATCCGCGGTTTCCCTCCGGCGGGGAGCACAACTCCCGTAGCCGAACGCCGGTTGCCCCTCGGCCTGGGCGGTGGTCCGGGCCGCCGCCCCGCGACATGTGGCTCCCAGGCTGGTGGCAGGTTCTGCTGTGGGTGCTGGGGCCTCCCGCCTGCGGCCAGGAAGGTGAGTGTGGGCCGGGGCCGGAGCCGGGGCGGGAGGCTGCGGCCGCCCGGGCGACGGTCTCACCTGCGCGAAGGCCCGCAAGGCGCGCCTCTCCCGGCCTCTTGCCCGCTCTGCTCCCCGCGATGTCCCGCCCTCCGCCCCCCGTGATCCCGGCTCGGGGTCCGCGGTGGGAGGGACGGCGGAGCGGGAGCCCGGCCGTGTCCGGCCACAGCAGCGCCCTCAGCGGAGGGCTGTGGTAGGGAGTGGCCGTGTCCCGGCGTCTACCGGGCACTCGGTTACTGTGGTGGGCACTTCGTTGTCACCGCTAAGGATGACGACGAGCAGCCGGCATTCGTGCTGCCCTCATAGGCGCCGGGGGTGTGTGTGAAGCCCTTCCCCCGCATCTCCCTCCGACCCTGTGGGGGAGGTTCCGTTCGCACCTTCATTTTACAGACAGAGGCGCTGAGCTCGAGCGGCCAGGTCCTCCGCCTGCGTGTGCACCTGTGGGAAATGGCAGGGCCCGTCTGACTCGCGCAGCCCTCGCTTCGTGGGGCGCCGTCTCGCCCAGGTGCCTGCATGCGGGCAGGTGACGGGAACACGGGGACCCCGGGTCACCCGCTGCCGGCAGGGCTGCTCTCGGGGCTCCCCGGGGGGGCTGGTCCGGGTGGAGGCCTTCCTCTCAGTGCGGTGGAGTTTGTCCTTTACGCGGCTTTGCCTGCTCATTCCCAACACCAACAGGTAGGTCTCTCCTTTCCCTGGGCATCGAGGTCCAGGCAGGGCAGCCGCCTGGCCGATCAGGGAGGAGGCTGAGCAATAGAGAACCACCGTCATGAAAGCACCTACTGTGTGCCCGGTGCTGTGCTTAGGGCCCCGTGAGCATCATCTCACTTCACCTGTAAATGCGTGTGGAGTAGATGTTATCGTCACTGTGTTATAAACGAGTAAGCCGAGACTCGGCTTCAATAAGACTTTTTCCAAAGGCGGTCGGAGCTGAGGAGCCAGGACTGAAGCCCGGGTGGGCCCGACGTCACCGTCCCATCTCGGTGCCACCCTCCGTCCCTGCACTTACCCGCCGGCCTCCAGGGGGACAGCATGTGCCGGGTACCCCGCGGTCTCCCAGATCGTCCCCAGGCCTTCTCCATCCCGCCCTGCGCCTTGAGTAGCTGCCCCGTATGGAGTGACGGTGGTCTCTCCGCCTTCTGGCTTCCTTTGGGTTAGAATGAGGGGAGGGAGGGGTCGGGGTGTTGATTCTCGTAGCTCCCTCCCACAGTGGCTGTCACAGGTTGGCTGTGTCCCTCCACTGGACACAGCTTTGGAAAGTCTGCCCTTGCTGTTTCAAGGTTCTGTGACTGTTTCACCTCTGGCCTGTTTTGTTGTTGTTAATCCTCACCTGAGGATATTTTCCCATTGATTTTTAGAGGGAATGAAAGGGATGGGGAGAGACAGAGAGAAACAGATGAGAGAGAGACACATGGATTGGTTGCCTTCCCACATGCGCCCTCACCGGCCAGGGATCAAGCCTGCAACCGAGTGCATGCCCTTGATGAGAATTGAACCCTGGACCCTTCAGCCTGCAGGCTGAGGCTCTATCCACTGAACCAGCAGTTCTCAACCTGTGGGTCGCGACCCCTGAAAATACATCCTGCATATCAGATATTTACATTACGATTCATAACAGTAGCAAAATTACAGTTATGAAGTAGCAACGAAAATCATTTTATGGTTGGGGGTCACCACAACATGAGGAACTGTATTAAAGGGTCTCGGCATTAGGAAGGTTGAGAACCACTGCCTTAGAAGCTCCCAGACCCCTCCCCAGCTCCGTAGCTAATTGGTCGTTCATAACCTGGTGGCATGCTGGTGGCTTGGCAGAGTTCATTACGCAGCTGGTGACTCCCCAGCTGCATGGTGAGCTTGTGCGAGTGCAGCTAGGCTCATTTGTTTCCCCTAGTCCGTGCCTAGCACAGAGTCTGGCAGCTGTTGTTGAGGTAATGAAAGTTGGAGAGCAGAAGTCTTGTTACAGAGGTGCGTGCAGATTGCTAAATGGACATATAAGACTGCCCAGGACTCTCCATATCTGAGTATTTTGCTCAAGCCCTACCTAGTGGCTCCAAAGTGGGAGGAGAGTTCTCCTTTTCTCCCTGCTGCTGCTCCTGCACTTGTGGGTGCTCTGAGACCTGGCTCCACTGCTTGCTAGCTATGAGCCCTTGGGCATTGTGCTGAACCACTCTGTGCCTCAGTTGGTCATCTCTTAAGTGGGGGTAATAACCCTTGCCCTGCCTATCTCACATAACTGTCATAATATGTGCAAAGATGCTTTACCATAGTAGCATCTTCCATAAATCCATTATTAAAGTTTTTTGCTTATAATTCACATGGCAAGCAGCCATTTTTGCTTGAAGCTATGTATTTATCTACTTATTTGTTTGGCATTCCTTAATCTAGTACCTTCTTGAGACCTTCTTCATGACCTGGAGAATGGTGGGGCCCTCTGATAGTTTAATGGGAAGTGGGAAGGATAGCTTTTTTCTCTGTAGGGGAAAATTTCATATTTGGGGAGAACTGTAATTCTTTGGGGTTCATTTTTTTGGACGTCAAATGTGACTGTGAACATGCTGGCATGTTTTAGTTGCAGAGGAAAGTGGTCACATATGGTCAGGGGAGGAGCAGCCAGCCCCTGCTCTCCAGATGGGGACTGTGTACATGAGTGAAGAGGAGCCTTCACATGGCCCAGTGGTCCTGGACACGTCAGCTGAAGAAGCCGATGCAGTGCTGGGGCTGGACACCGAGGGCAACCACATGGTGATGCTGTCTGTGATTCCTGGGGAAGCCGAAGACAAACTGAGCTCAGAGCCCAGCAGTGGCACCTGTAGGGCTGGAAGGAAGGAAGACTCACCATGCCACCTCCCGGAGAGCCTCTTTTCTCTGGACAGTGCTGGAGCCAACATCCCAGATAGAGAAGAGGAGGATTACACGGAGCCAGAAGCAGTGGAAGCTGACCCGGCCCCCACTGAGGACTCCAATCACACTGATAGCCAGAAATCCCCTAAGGTCAACTGTGAGGAGAGAAATGTCACCGGGCTAGAAAATTTCACCCTGAAAATTTTAAATATGTCACAGGTAAGAAACAATGACTTAGTACGTTTCTCCTTTTTGGCACATCTATTTTTTATTTTATTTTTATTTTTTGCACATCGATTTTTTGATTCAAGACTTTATCAACTTTCAGATGGTAATTTTGATACTAAGTGTGCAGTGGCAGCATCAGTGAGAATGGATATAACTAGTGTCCATTATGCTTTTGGGCAATGTCAACCTAATCATCCTTGGAGTAGTCTCACCACCAATTACCATGATAAAAATCCCAGTAGACATCAGAATCATAACAGAAGCCGCTTAAAAAGTCTGAATTGTAGCCTGGCCAGTGTGGCTCAGTGGTTGAGCGTCAACCATGAGCCAGGAGGTCAGGGTTCGATTCCCGGTCAGGGCACATGCCTGGGTTGTAGGCTTGATCCCCAGGAGGTAGCTAGCTGATCAATGTTTCTCTCTCATCGATATTTCTATCTCCCTCTCCCTCTCCCTTCTCTCTCTCTCTTAAAAAAAAAATCTGAATTATAAAAAATAATCTGAATTGTTAAAATTGTAATTTAGCATTGTTTAGATTAGTGGTGCCCCTGGGAAATATGTTATATTGAGGAAAGTTTTTTCCTCCAAAGAGTATGAATCCAGTATTTACTCTTGAGTGACTGCTGAAACAATTGTCCCAAACCCAGCCATGTTTTTCCAGCTAGTTAGATAAATAGTGATTCCAAAGAAAATACTGGAATAAAGCCTGATAACTTTCTGTGGGATAGTTTCTATAGGATGGCTTTATGTCAGATGGCAGCATGAATGCGGAGAAGTCTGAGCTCTGAAAGCTGTGATTACTTCTTTTTGTTGTTGTTTTTATTTTATTTTATTTTTAAATATATTTTATTGATTTTTTTACAGAGAGGAAGGGAGAGAGATAGAGAGTTAGAAACATCGATGAGAGGGAAACATCAACCAGCTGCCTCCTGCACATCTCCTGGGGATGTGCCCGCAACCCAGGTACATGCCCTTGACCGGAATCAAACCTGGGACCTTTCAGTCCGCAGGCTGACGCTCTATCCACTGAGCCAAACCGGTTTCGGCTTTTTTGTTGTTTTTAATCCTCACCTAGGGATATTTTTTCCATTGATTTTTAGAGTGAATGGAAGGGATGGGGGAGAGATAGAACATTGATACGAGAGTGATACATCAACTGGTTGCCTCTTGCATGCACCCCAACCTGGGCCAGGGATCAAGCCTGCAACTAGAGTACATGCCCTTGATCGGAATCAAACCCACAACCCTTTCGTCTGCAGGCCAAAGCTCTAACCAGTGAGACAAACAGCTAGGGCTGTTATTGCCTCTTTTAAATGAGGGCATGTATGATATGTTGAACACACGTAGCCCCTCCAAGTGCAGGCTCAGTGCTGGCCTCACACCCGCCCCTCAGTGCCTGGTAAACACCGTGCCTGAGCTCTGTGGGACTTGTCTCATAGGTGTCACACGCACGACCAGGAGAGAGCAGTTTTAAACAGTCAGAGTTAGGGTGGTGGCAGAGATGGTGCACTTTTGACTTGAACTAACCTTTGGCCAAATACATTGATACAACTGCTCAGTACAGACTGGGATCTGCTGGGATGATAGTTTGGGTCTGAGATCACAATGCCAGTAGAGTGTATGAGATGCCCAATCAAAGGTTAGGACAGTGGCCTATACCCTGTGAGTACCTAGTATTTGAATGGCTAAATTATGAAAATTGCTCTATAGTAATGTTGAGAAAGCTTAAAGGAAAGTGTGTAACTTGTTATTTGATAGTACTTTTCTGCTGATTGATGAATGCTTATGATTCAAAATCCAAAAGGTTTTAAGGGGATATACTACAGTTTTCCTCTTCCCCCTCCCCCTACCTCCTTTTCCTGCTTCTTGGGTATCCTTTCAGAAAAATGTACATTTACTGCTGACTTTAACACTTGTTTCTTTTACCGTAGGACCTTATGGATTTTCTGAACCCCAATGGTAGTGACTGCACGCTAGTCCTGTTTTATACCCCTTGGTGCCGATTTTCTGCCAGCTTGGCCCCTCATTTTAATTCTCTGCCCCGGGCATTTCCAGCTCTTCATTTTTTGGCCCTGGATGCATCTCAGCATAGCAGGTATCTTCCCTTCGTTGGGTTTCCATGTTTCTGTCTCATCCCAAATCATCCTTTGGCAATTGTTTGGAGGTGATAATTAAGTGAAATGCAGAGGAGGTAGGCATGAGCTTTTTAGAGGGATTGAAGGAAGGGAAAGGCAAGTGTGAGTGAGGAGTGAGGAATGTCGACTGACTGAGGTAATTGATGGCTCACTGAATGGAGGTCCCTTTTGAGGAAGGACAGCTCTCTGTGTGGTGGCAGTGCAGGGGCCGGAGGATTTCCTGGCCAGAATGAATTAGCAAAATTAGTCACAAGTAAGATCTTCCTTTGTGACTTTCATCTGCAGTTTAGGTCCCCACCCTGACAGCCTGACAGCCTAACTCTTGGCACCCCCATACTTAGAATTTCTTTTCCTTTTCTCCCTTTCCCTCTTACATTTATTTTTGCCTGAATATGCCTTAGTAGACATTCAATGAATTAATTCAATAATTAGTTTAGCCCTTTAAAATGATATTTAACATTGTTTTATTTTTTAATGTTCAGTTGGTGTCTTTTTTAAATGTTCAATAAGTTACTGAGAACATTGTTCAGATAGTATATATATCCCCTAAGTGCTATGACTATGCTTGGGTTATAAACTGCATGCTCCTCATCCTCTAAATCAGATGTTCCTTAGCAGGTCACAAGAAAGTGTTGTGTGTGAAAGAATTTGGAAAGGCTGGATGATGGTCAAGTTGGTGTAAAACTGAAGTTGAGTAAAACTTAATTTGTGCTCCATTGAGTTTTGGTGTAGGTAAGGTAACTGCCAGTGTTTCCCTGAAACTGTTTATGAAGAAAGAAATTGCCCAGCAAATTAGTAATTCTCACAAGGGCTTCAGGGAAATATCAAAGTGGCCTAGCCTAAGAGAACAGATTGATGGGAAGGACAGTCCAGGTCAACGTCCAGCTTTGACCGGGCCCTTCACTGCCTCCAGGCTGGCAGGGCTGGCTCTAGCACCTGCTCAGTACTCTTTGGTTTTAGGTCTGGTACCATGATCCCTATCCCCCTGCAGGCTTTTGTCATCTGCTTTGTTCCTTCATTTCCATGCATCCTTCTCAGTGTCTGATATGGTGTCTTAATTATGAAGAATAAAGGATACTTGTTTTTAATATATGGCAGTGTGGGACATGAGTTTGTCTCATATATTAATATTTAAGTTAAAGCATGTTTACAAAAGAAAAAATCCTGATTATCCAATATTACTAATGGGGGAAACTGAAGTTTAAAGAGGTTTAGTAGTCTGCAGGTTACACAGATTACTTGGTTCACTGACAGAACTGAGCCTTGAACCCAGAATGTCTTGATTCGGAGCTCTTACCATTGTTCTGTATTGTGTAAAGGTGAAACAAAACCACGCAGGTCATGTTACTTCCCAAGCACCCTGCCCTAATTGTGAACTTCCTGGTGTGTTTGTTAGATCATTGATTCCTTTGTGCCAACTTTCCCAAACTAATTGTTTATCATAAGTTGGATCCTTATGAGAGATGGAGGTGGGCATTCTGGAGAGTGTGAAATGTCTTCTGTCAAGTAAATTGACGCAGTGTGTTTTTGTCAGTGAGTTAGAACTTTTTGATCTGGCAATTAGGAACTCACATAGTGGAGTGATTGTGTCACGTGTAGTTCCATATTGTAATAGCAAGCACCTCAGCAGAACAGAAATGCCCCCAACCGTGACCCATAAGGAAGGTGGTCAGAAACAACTACAAGTCTGGAGTTTGAACATCAGAAACCTCCACACAAGACCGATCCTATCTCATTTATTGCCATCCATTCTCATGTGGTAACTGTGTGAGAAAGCCCACTGTTAATTCAGGTTTCTGCCTTTTTCTTGTAGCCTTTCCACCAGGTTTGGCACTGTAGCTGTTCCTAACATCTTGTTATTTCAAGGAGCTAAACCAATGGCTAGATTTAATCATACAGACCGAACATTAGAAACACTCAAAATCTTCATTTTTAACCAGACAGGTATGTAAAAATAATAAGCTGTAGAAGACATTTTATGGCTGGGGGTATGTGCCTTCTTTGGGTTCCGATCTGCTACCATCCTTAAGTGAAGGATTCAAGATTGCTTTGAGATGTAAAACTTCTAATAAACTTGTATGTGCCTGTTAAATATCTCTCAATCAGTAACAAGCATAACATGAATAGGTAATTTTAATATGATTAAATATATCTTTTTTTTTTTTTTTTTTTAAAGGACAGCCCTAGCCGGTTTGGCTCAGTGGATAAGAGCGTTGGCCTGTGGACTGAAGAGTCCCGGGTTTGATTCCAGTCAAGGGCATATGCCCTGGTTGCGGGCTCGATCCCCAGTAGGGGGCGTGCAGGAAGCAGCTGATCATTGATTCTCTCTCATTGATATTTCTATCTCTCCCTCTCCCTTCCTCTCTGAAATCAATAACAATAGGACAACTTTATTGAGATAGAATTCACATATCATACACCTGTAGATTCCTTTTTAAATTCATTTTTCATTTGAGTGTAATATTTACACAAAAATATGCATCAGTCAGTAGTGAACTGGGTGATGAATTTTCACAAAGTGAACACCTTGGGTAACAGTACTCAGATCCAGAAAGAGAGTATCCCCAGCCCCGCTTCGGCACCACTGCTCCTGCCCTCCCTGTGGATAACCACCATCTTGACTCTGAACACCACAGGCTGCTATTACCTGTTGTTGAATTTTATATTAGTGGAGACAGAGTCTAGATTGTTTGTATCTGGCTTATTTCACTCACTTTTTACTAGTAAAAATTTTTTTTTTTTATTGATTTCAGAGAGGAAGGGAGATTGAAATATCAATGAGAGAGAATCACTGATTAGCTGCCTCCTGTATGCCCCCCACTGGGGATCGAGCCTGCAACCCGGGTATGTGCCCTTGACCAGAATCCAACCCGGGACCCTTCAGTCTGTGCAGGCTGACGCTCTATCCACTGAGCAAAACCGGCTAGGGCTTCACTCACTTTTATATCTATGGGATTCATCTGCACTGTTGTGTATGGTTATGTTTTTTGTTGCTGTGTAGTATTCCATTTATTAATCCATTTGCGAATGCTATTTTAATTCCTTAATATTTGCAAAACCAGATGGCCCTGTATATTGAAGAAATTTCCTTCATTGGAAAAGTCTATTCCTCAAAAGCTTTAACATCTCAATAATGAGCATCCATCATCTTCTTGAAGTATATTCCCTGAAAATAAATACAAATTATAACATACCTTCCATATATATTAAGTTGTATGTAATTACTTATATCTAACACCAAATAACAAAGAGCCGAGTGACCTCATAGGAGAAGAAGGCCTGTTACCAGATGGTTAGCTATTTCAAGTCTTGTCATTCAGATTGATATGGAGAAAGGGAGCTATTTTATTCAGTGCTCCTAGAAAACCTAGGATACCAATGAAATCGGTAATCACCGATCCCAGTTGTTATTTGCGCTAACAATTCTTTTGGTAAATTTATTTAGAAGCATTTTGAATTTTGCATTACTTAACCTGTGAAAACCTTCTTTAGACTCCTGAGAGTAGCTTTACTAGTTACTTGTTGGACTTTGGTTTCAAAAGCCCTGATGAGCTCACAGAAATTCTAGTGTTTTAGCTTGGAACAGCGGCATGGATTCCTGTTCCTATGATGTGGTAGGGAGAAAGGCAAGTGACAAATTATACCGACAGGTGAAACCCATCCCAGATATATTACCAGTGGTGTTTAAGGCTGCATGTCATTTGCATACCATGCAAAATACTTCAGAAAGATCTGTAGCGGGTATGTTTTCTATCTAATTTGAAATAATTGTTTTCTCTCGCAGGTATAGAAGCCAAGAAAAATGTGGTGGTAACTCAAGCTGACCAAATAGGCCCTCTTCCCAGCACTTCGATAAAAAGTGTGGACTGGTTGCTTGTATTTTCCTTATTCTTTTTAATTAGCTTTATTATGTATGCTACTATTCGAACTGAGAGCATTCGGTGGCTAATTCCAGGACAAGAGCAGGAACATGTGGAGTAGAGATGGACTGAAGGAAGTTGGAAAGAGGAATTTCAATCCTTCATTTCAGAAATTAATGCTGCAATTTCATACACCTCCAGTGAAGAGTTGATTTACAACTTCAAAGAATCATGCATTTGTTGAACTGTTAAATGTGTAAAAAAATTTATAAACTGGTGTTTTAACTAGTATTGCAATAAGCAACTATAAAAATACTCAGTAGAATTCACCATTCTTGTTTTTACTATTTGAACATAATTCAGTATTTTAAGGAAATAATCCAGTTTGAAATGTGAAGATGTATTTTGGTGGAATAATGAGTAGAATGACAATCTGCTTACTATATGGAAGGCAGAAATAGGACTTTCAGATTAGAAAACTCTTGATTTCTTATATGTCTAAGAGGTTGGTTTTCTGTTCATTTGCAGTTTCTCTCTCAGACTTTAAGCAGGAAAGTATTGTTACAGAAAGAATAAACTAGAATTGATAAGTATAACCTTATAAGTAGCAACTAATGGGAAAATAAGAGTCAAATATCCTGTTGTTTGTGACCTCTAATTTCACTAAAAGAATTTTAAGTGGCTTAAGAAGTTTTTTCTGGGTAAGGCAGCTATTAGGAGAAAGTCAATGTTATTATCATAACTGAAGCTTCTTTAGTAACAGTTCTGTGCTAAAGCGTAACTTAATTTTAGTCATAGTTATCTAACCAGCATGCATTAATTGAACCTTAAAATGTTAGCACTGTGCTAGGTTTAGTGAGAGCCAAAAGAAATATAAAACACTATTCTTGCCCACAAGTTTATTCTAGTCTAGTTTTCGGACACATATAGAAAACAGGTAACATGTCATTTATACAAACTTTTTGAAAAGCTGTTTTCAAAAGGTCCCTTAAATTCAGATATGACAACTGATCACATGATGATACATTACTTTTATACTGATGGTTTGTATTTTATTTACTTAATAAAAAATATTTTTATTGATTTTAGAGAGGAAGGGAGAGGCAGAGAGAGAGACATTCAACATCAATGATGAGAGGGAACCATCGATTGGCTGCCTCCTGCACACCCCACACTGGGGATCGAGCTAGCATGTGCCCTGACTGGGAATTGAACCCTGACCTCCTGGTTCATCGATTGATGATCAACCACCTAGCTACACTGGCCTGGTGATTATTAGTGTTTTAGAGAGTTCATCTCATAAGGCACCCTAAATTTTATGGAAATAGAACCTTTTAGATGAATCTTCTCAGCATTATATAGGATATTTTAAAACTTTACGTCATGTTGTGGACATCTATGGCTGGGTTAGTCACTGGCAGGAGGGAACTGTGGCTCAGAACAGTACCATTATTATTTCCACTTTACAAATGAGCAAACCCAGACACAGCGAGGTTTAACAACTCATCCAGGTTACACACACAGTAAGTTGATGAAGCTGGGATTTGAACTTTCATATGTATGTTTCTACACTTAAAATATAGGGGATAAACCTCTAGTAATTCCATTTCTCGTAATAACCAACACTTGAATATTACTGTGTGTGTGCCAGGTACTGTTTTACATATAGTTTCATTTATCTGAACAATAGCCTTATGAGATTGGCACTACTGTTTAGTATCCTCATTTTACAGAAGAGAAAATGAGGCCCCAAGTAACTTGGCTCTTGGTCATGTAGCTCCCAGCTACAGACTTAATTATATGTGGGGTGCAGCTTCAGACTTAATCATATGTGGGATGGTACCCTGCCCCACCTCTGTGCCATGGCCTAAGCCAGTGACGGAGTGTCAGCATTTTGAAAAACCCTAACTTAACTCTGGTGCCGTGTCACATATAGAAATTTTTTGATATTTGCAACCATAGTAAAACAAAGACTTATATTTTTGATATTTATTTTATATATTTAAATGCCATTTAACAAAGAAAAATCAACCAAAAAAATGAGTTCGCGTGTCACCTCTGACACGTGTGTCATAGGTTCGCCATCACTGGCCTAAGCGATCATGGTATGCCCTCTAGTCTTCCTGTTGTGTGTTTCCCACAGCTAGTCATAGCTAAAATTTAGTACTTTGTGGGTTCTTTCCCCCCCTTAACAAATGGTATTTCACTGTTGCTAATAGTTTTCCTAACCATGGCTCTATAGTAGGCCTTTCAGTAGATTTGGCAGTGGTTTCCCAACCTATCTGTTGCTGGATTTATGGTTGTATGTGGTCTCATTTTCTCAGATTCCCAGAGTGGAATTCTACTAAAGATACAGGAATTTTCATGTCTTTGATATGTAATGAGGCCCTGCTCTACCTAGTCTGGGGCTGTGAAAGACTCCCAGGATGACCAATAGATCCATGGCTTTGCTTCTATCACAGTGATGGCAAACCTTTTGAGCTCGGTGTGTCAGCATTTTGAAAAACCCTAACTTAACTCTGGTGCCGTGTCACATATAGAAATTTTTTGATATTTGCAACCATAGTAAAACAAAGATTTACATTTTTGATATTTATTTTATATATTTAAATGCCATTTAACAAAGAAAAATCAACCAAAAAAATGAGTTCGCGTGTCACCTCTGACACGCGTGTCATAGGTTCGCCATCACTGTTCTATCACTTAGTTGAGACAAGCTACATGGGGTTCCCCTGTAGGAAAATGTGGAACAGGCTGTTCCTTGGAGGGGAAGTTCAAGAGTAGAGTTAAAAAGAATAGAGTATTAGCCAGGGAGCACTGGTATTAAGGGGAAGCACAGGAGGGAACAAAATCTATAATAATAAAAGCATAATATGCTAATTAGACTGGATGATTTTAGGGAAGCCGGTGCTGGCAGCTGGGGAAAGGAAGGCCTACTCTTGCACAAATTTCATGCATCGGGCCTCTAGTTTTTATATAAAAAGAGGCAGAGCAAGACCAGCTCCAATAGTGCCAGTCCCTCATGGCTAGCTGGTGCTTCCAGCAGCCAACTGCCTACCCTGTAAGCGCCCCAACAGGACCCCTCTCCCTTGGAGTCTGAAATACTGAAAGCTGGGGTACGTCTCAGGCTATTGACATACATGCTTAAGCAGAATAAAGGAGTACACATTGAGTCTGAAATGGAAGGCTATTCCTACACAAGGTGGGAAGCCCGGCACAGACTGTGCGGGGTCTTCATTGGTAAGGAAGTGTTCCAGGCCCAAGCCCATCCTTATGTAGCCTAGCAGGGGTTGAAAGACAGGAGGCTGCCTTTCTCAACATGTCTGCTACAGGGGATCTGCCCAGTAAATCTTTACTAAGGGACTTAAATCCTATTATTTGGAGAGCTACATGTGAGGAAAGAGCATTTACAGCCCCTACAGGTGGACATCAATTCTCCTGGGCCTTACTAGTATCCTGCTGCTGCTGCTTTCATGACTAGAACTGAAATGCCACAGTCACAGTGGTGGTAGCCACAGAAAAGGATGAAAATAAACTTACTGAAAATGGTGAGGGGACTTCAAGGGGGTTCCAGGACCCAATTTCCAATGTAGCGGTGGTAGGGTTTCCCTCACCAACAAACAATTCTTAGACACTAGCAGGGTGTCCAAGAATTCAACTCCATTCTGACACTCTACCCAGAGATAGTATCAGGTTCCATAGCTTAAGGGTTCAGTCCCAGAGGCTGTCTCTACCCTCCACCCTACAGAAGCCAGCTGTAAGCAGGGGTTGTACTTCTAATGGATTGGCTATAAATCAGAGGTTCCCACAACCCACTCCTTGGGTTCGATTAATTTGCTGGAAGGGATTACAGAACTCGGGGGAAAAACCCGTTTACTCACCAGGCCAGTTCATTAAAAATGATATTAAAACATGGGAGAGATGAAGCCAAATGAAGAGATAACCTAGGGCTAGGTCCTGAACAAAGGAGCGTCTGTCCTCATGGAGCCTGGAGCCCCACAAGGTGGCTCACCTCCCCAGAGGCCAGGGGGTAGGACTAAAACTTCTAATACTAATCACAAGGTTGGCTCCATAGGCCACCAGCCCTCATCCTTCGGTGCTTTCCAAAAATGCACTCATTAACATTTTAACAAAAGACACCTTTATCACGCTCAACACTTAGGGAAGACCAAATATAATTCACAACATCATAGGCTCTAACTTGTTCACACTTACCAGTTCATTTCCCCCTTTCTTTTGAGAGTACATTTATTAAAGCTATGGACAGTGAAACAAGGAAAGGCCTAAGATAGAAGCAACAGGAGAGAGACTAGGCGGGGCTGCTTTGGCTCTAAAAAAGTTATGGGAAAGAAGTGAGCCAAGTTGGCGACTTCTGTCAGCTCACTGGAGAGTCTGAGAAAAGGGGCCATGGGGACAGATTCAGGGGGTTGGCCTGGGACAGCTGCTGCTGCCCACTGCTCCCCTGGTTGCAAGTCTTGTGGTTGCAAGTCCCTTAGAGTTTAGGAGAAGCTTGCCAGTGGAGGAAGGAGCCTGGAAGAGAGCACACCTCATTTTTCAATTCTTTAATGAGCAAGTTTGTACTTTAATGAGCAAGTTTGTACAGCATTTTTCATGATTGTAAACACTCAAGGTAAATATTGGAAATACAACATTTAATTCCACCCCTAGTCTCTATCCACCTGAGGCAGAGAAACTAGAATGTCTTAGATAAATACCGTGAGACCAGTAGCATTGGATCAGGGCCTCCAGTGAGATTCTCCCTGACTTTTCATCAAGTGGGCAAAAGTGAAGAAGGTGGTTTGGGCCATAAGTTTCAGGCTATTTTGAGGCCAAAAAAGCTTTATTTTTCCAAGTCCATAGGGGAAATAAAAGCTAACACTAAAATAAGGCAGTCGGAGAAAGAGAAATACCACATGATCTCACTCATTTGTGGAACATAGTGAACAACATAAACTGATGAACAAAAATAGATCCAGAGACAGAGAAGCATGAACTGTCAAATCTCAGAGGGAAGGCGGGGGGTAGGGGCATGGGATGAACCAAAGGACTTGTATGCATGCATATAAGCATTACCAATGGACACAGACACTAGGGGGTGAGGATATATGCTGGGGGGTGGGGTGGGAGTGGCAGAGGAGAGGTCAATGGGGGAAAAATAATATTGTAATGGCTATGTATGGGCCAAGGGCGGTACTTGAAATATCAGGGGGGACCATTCTGTAAAGTATATGATTGTCTAACTACTATGTTGTACACCTGAAACTAATACAGAATAATATTGAATGTGAAAAAATAAAAACATACCCATTTTGCAAAAAAAAAAAAAAAAAAAAAAAGTAATGACAGGCCCTTTGGCTCAGAGGATAGAGCGTTTGCCTGCAGACTGAAGGTCCCAGGTTCAATTCCAGTCAAAGGCACATGCCCGGGTTGTGGCCTCGATCCCCAGTGGGGGGGGGGGGGGGGGGTCTGCAGGAGGTGCAGGAGGCAGCTGATCAATGATTCTCTCTCATCATTGATGTTTCTATCTCTCTCTCTCCCTCTGTAAAAATCAATAAAAATGTATTAAATAAACCCCACAAACTAACGCTAGTAACTGCTAAGCTGAACTTAAATGGACTCACCCTTTAAAAAAAGTTCTTGAGTATTTTGTTATATCCTCTGCAAAACTTCTCATATTATTAATTTGCTTAAGCTAGTTAAAAAAAAGATACAAGTGACTATACTAAGAATCGCTGGACTACACATTTTAAAGGGTGAATTCTACGTTATATGTGAATGACATCTCAGAAAGACAAAAGGCAAAAAATGATGAGAATAAAATATTAATGAATACACACACATGTAAAAATGCCCCTCTTCAAAACGATACAGAAAATCTGTCTAAATCGTCAGCATGTGTCTCTGAGGCGCCTACTGCGTGCCGCGCCGGCGGTGCTCTTTAGACAACACCGAGCAGGTTTCCCAGATTGTTAGGCAAACAGATGAGCCCGTCCCGGCAGCTGCGGAAGCACAAGCTTCGATCCGGGCCCTCGGGGCGCCGACCTGCCAGTCGCGGACCCGAATCACTAAGGTTCACCACCCGCCCCCGCCCCGCGAGCACAGAGCGGAGGGCCCAGCACCGCCCGCAGCCCCTCTCCTCCGACCCCGACACCCTCCCGCCGGCGCACTGTTCGCCCAGGGGGAGCCCAGCTCCGTCAGAGCGGCCGCGACTGTGCGGCGACCGTGCCCGGCCCGAGGAGCCGAACCCGAGGTGAAACCTGAGCGCAGCGGGCAGCCCAGCGCCCGCACAGAGGAGGCAGCCCGGAGGTTTTTTTATTGTTATTATTTTAATTTTGGGGGGGTGACATTACTCAACAAGAACATATAGGTTTCATGTGTGAATTACTAACTTACAAAATCTGTATATAGATATGAAGTGAAATAAGTCCAACATTCTCACTTTCTGTTCTTTCCTCTTAAAAGTCCTCTTCCTGCTCCCTAAAATGGGGATATTCATCTAGTTTCATGCCTCCATCTTTTTAAAAATATATAATTTTATTGATTTCAGAGAGAACGGGAGAGGGAGAGAAAGATAAACACATTAGTGATGAGATAGAATCATTGATAGAATCATTGATTGGCTACCTCCTGCATGCCGCACCTTGGGGGATGGAGCCTGCAACCCAGGAATGTGCCATGACCGGGAGTTGAACCTTTGACCCTCCTGGGTACCTAGGTCAACGTTCAACCACTGAAGCATGCCCGGCTGGGTTCTTTCCTCCATCTTAAAACTTTTCTTCATATCTTCTTGCTAAAATACCCGGAAGGGACAGGGATCCCCAGGAATGGGGGCCTCTCAGGTTTCCACCTGACTTCTATTTTTTATCAGCAGGATCCTGAAACAATTGTTTTCTTTTAAATCGCAAACTCGAGTGGGTGGCTGAAGAATCCATTATCAAAACCCTATATACTGAATCGTCAGGGAATCTGGACTCTTCGATTCCTCATAATATTAGAGATGAGCCTTTTGGTTCCTTGCCAATGGCCGGCGCTAAAAACAGAACCCACAAGTGTTTAT
>NW_005871076.1:9447419-9449495 GCF_000147115.1 Myotis lucifugus | reverse complement strand
TCCTTCTCATACATAAGCATCACTTACGACTCACATAAACTCATCAGCACTCAAAGAGAAAAAAATACGAACACAGAGCGAGAGTCCGCTCCGACTAGTCGGCTGATACTTTTTGTGTGTTCTTGTATTAGGAAATTCTACGTCACTCACGGAGTCAACGACCGACCAATATCTTGAAAAATCTTGAGAGGCCCTTCACACCAATACCAGGATCCTTCGGCCTTCGAACAGATGGGGGGACGGTGCGGATTATAGATGACACTAGTGCTCCATCGACACTTCGTAGTTAGAGCCTCGAACTTGAGTCCATTTGAATGGGTTCGGAGGTCGCGCCTTGCGGCAGGGGACGCGACTTCGTGGCGCGGGCGGAGGGGCCTGGGGGACCGCGCAGGCCCGAGGTGGGCCCGGCTTCGGGGCTCGGGCTTGGGTGGCCGCGCTGCGTGGCCGCGGCACCTCCGTTTCCCCTCGGCCTCGAAACCCCGTGCAGCCCGCGGGATGCCGAGAACTTCTGTCCATTAAGAACCGTCAGGGCGGCCGGACGGTGTCTGGCGGTTGGGCCGCTGCGGTGACCGGCGGCGCTGTTCGGTCCTCGAGGCTGCGCGCTCCGAGGAGCAGGCACCGTCTCCCGCAGGGCGCGCTCGCTCTACACGGGGGGCCCGAATGTTGAATGAACGGGTTTGTTTTGGTGTTATTCTTTGTGAGGAATTATTAATAAATTATCTTTTTGGTGACACATCGATTCTCCCTTCTTCTTATGAGTGGCGTCCGTCAGTTTTCCTGCTTTAGAAATGGCTATATTGGGGATAAATGAACTTGAGAGAAAGCTTTAACGTGCAGCACCACCTAGTGGGGGAAACGTTGCATTCAAATTCATTTTAAGTTGCTTATATTGGAGCCCATTTGGCCGTTTGCAATTAAAAAATTTTTTTTTTTATTGATTGGAGAGAGAGAGAGAGAGAGAGAGAGAGAGAGAGAGAGAGAGAGAGAGAGACATCGACGTGAGAGCAAAACATCCATTGGCTGCCTTCCTCATGCCCTCCGCCTGGACGGAGCCCCAGCCCCAGGCATGTGCCCTGACCAGGAATCACACTGGCAGCCCTTTTTCTCTTCTGTTGTGGGTAAGGGTAGCTGACCCCGCACTCCGCCACACCGGCCAGAGCAGTTTGCAGTATTTTGATAGAAGAAATTAAAAATACCTCGGGGATGGAGGAAGCTAGGCACCTTGCTTCCTGACCTTAAGGTGAGAACACAGGTTGAGTGCTGACTGCCACCGAGGCATGTCTCCAGGCATAAGTAATCCAGTCCTGGCGATGAAGTCAAAGTAGGGTGTTCTGGGAGGAATGGTTTGAGTGACTGCCATGTGCCATGCTGGGTGCCTTCAGATTAAAAACCTCTTTAGTTGAAGCCTTTGAAAAACCTCATCAGGTTGGTATTGTAATATCCCCATTGTAGGCTCAGCACAGGGACAGTGGCCACTGTCCCTTCAGCCCTAGCCCTGAAGCCACACAACTCGGTTTCTTCCTGTCTCTGGTGCTTCCGAGCCACTGTCCATCCGTCGGAGTGCAGAGTGAGTGCCTGCAAGAGATTGAGTCTGAGCATCGCCCTTTCAGAGGATGCCTGGCCTTCCACCTCGCCCAGATGGGTAGAATCCCCACTGATTTTCACAGCCATGTGTTGTGGGGTACCTCTTTCTGGCAGAGGAGCCAGGGTGGGGAGGCCAGGGTGGGGCTGGACCCCTGGCTCCTCAGGGGGAACCTCTCGCTGTGAAATCCCTCCCAATTCTCACCTGCCACACTTGGGCACGGGGTCAGCCCCTTTCATGTCTCCGCCTCCTACTAGTTGCGTAGTGGCTTTTTATTTTTATTTTTTTATTTATTTTTTACAGAGAGGAAGGGAGAGAGAGAGTTAGAAACATCGATGAGAGAGAAACATCGATCAGCTGCCTCCTGCACATCTCCCACTGGGGATATGCCTGCAACCAAGGTACATGCCCTTGACCGGGATCGAACCAGGGACCCTTCAGTCCGCAGGCCGACGCTCCATCCACTGAGCCAAACCGGTCAGGGCTGTAATTTG
>NW_005871076.1:9381080-9447319 GCF_000147115.1 Myotis lucifugus | reverse complement strand
ATAGAAAACACCCCCATCAGAAACTCTTTCCGTATTATCACTATACCAAAAAAGCTAGTGGTTCTACCCTATAAAGTCCCCGCCTAACATAACTAAGTAAAGCCTCATAAATGTCCTCATTAATGGACTAATATTCGCCTTTTATTCACATATTTATATCAGTGGGGGGTTTCGCAATTAGAAATTTTTTTAAACTTTTTTATTGGATTTTTTAAAGAGAGATTGGAGAAAAAAAAAAAAATTAAAAAACTTCGTTTAAACCTTCCTACCCCCCCCCCCCCCCCACTGGGGATGTGCCCACAACCAAGGTACATGCCCTTGACCAGAATCGAACCTGGGACCCCTCAGTCCACAGGCCGACGCTCTGTCCACTGAGCCAAACCGGTCAGGGCTGTAATTTGTAATTTTGATGTGGTCATAGGAAGAGGAGAGCACAGTGTTCACTACTCCGCCATCTTGACTCGAACCTCTAGAATAAGTTGTCTTAAATGAGTTTACTGACTTTGCTCTCTTACATTAATGTCAGTAATATAAGGTTTTAGGATTTTTGAAGTGGGAATGAGTTCCAGTTTCATAGTGGAGAATCCAGCTCAGCCCCCAGTTGCCCTTTGATGAGAACTCTCACATTGGCTCACTCTTTCTGGATGACAGTCCCTCTCTCACTTAAGCCTACAGTAACCCTACAAATAGGTAAGGCAAGAGTTTTTGATTGGCACGTATGCTAGAATGAGAACGAAACTCTTCTGACTTCTAGTAGAGTGCCCTTCTCTCCTCTCTCTGGCCATGATGCTTACATTACAGTTCTTTCAGTTAAAAAACAAATAGTATGGAGCCCAGCCGGCTTGGCTCAGTGGTTGAGTGTCGACCAAGAGGTCACAGTTCGATTCCCGGTCAGGGCATATGCCCGGGTTGCAGGTTTGATCCCCAGTGTGGGGCATGTAGGAGGCAGCCGATCAATGATTCTCTCATCATTGATGTTTCTATTTCTCTCTCCCTCTCCTTTTCTCCCTGAAATCAACAAAAATGTATTTAAAACACACACACACACACACACACATACACACACACCAAATAGTATGGAAAGTGTGGGCCTGTTAGCCAACAGAACTCTTGGGCTGTGAATTTCATCACTAGGGTGAGTAGGAACAAGGTGGACAATGCACACAAGTGCTTTGGACTGGGCAGTGCTCTGGCCAGACTGTGGAGGGAGTTTATCTTACTGATCCTCTAAGAAAACTCACTTCACTAGGGCAAAAGGCTTTTTACCTGTAGTCCAGAGGGTCTGTGGGTCTCAGAAGTTATTATCAAAATCTTATGTAAAACCGGGTGGAGGGGAGCTATGGGGGGAAAAAAGAGGAACAACTGTAATCTGAACAATAAAGATTTTAAAAAAAATCCTATGTAAATGTGCATTTGTGCCCCCCCCTCCCCCGCCCTGGGGATTAGTTTTTGTCATATCTGAAAGGGAATAGTGAACCAAGACACTCAAGTCCCATGTCAATAAGCAGTGAAGGCTACTAAGGTGGTGTGGGACCATCCCAAGAGCACTAGACCAGAGTTTATAGCTGAGTTCTAATTCTGGTCCTGCCAGTATACTTGCAGGTGAGTATGTTTAACTCAGTTTCCTAAGTTCTGGAATGCTGGCCATTATTAATGGTCATTAGTAAGATGGACGGTGGTAATGGTCAGTCTCAACTGTATCTGTAATAAACCAGAGAAGCTGAATTGTGACGTTTCAGACAGTGGTAAGGGGTAATGATATACCTATCATGCCATGGAAGCAGCTTGTGTTGTACAGAGCTAGCTTTAGTTTTGTCTATATTTGAGAACTTTGTATTTTGAGAACAAAGGAACCAAAGGTGTTTAGAAATTATTGTCCTTAAGACTTTTTTCTACATCTAAGGAAAAGAGTTTTAAGTTTGAGTTTAACTAAATCTCTACATTACAGATATTAAATGTGCTTTTTTTCATAGTCAGCAGATGCTCACTTGTTGACAACAGAGGAGAGGAACCAAGTTATACTCGACCTTAAAGCAGCAGGATGGTCAGAATTAAGAGAGAGAAATGCCATCTACAAAGAGTTCTCCTTCAAAAATTTTAATCAGGTAATTATTACATTTTCTTGCTAGTACCCTGGTCTGTTTTTGTCACCTTAGGCTGTTACTTCTAATACTACTAGTTGTCTGATCCCATGTGGATCCAGGATCCAAATCCTCTTCTTTTAGAATTCACTGATACCACCCAACTGATTGGATGATTCATATTTAACTCTAGGTTAAAGAGGGTGGTTAGTGTCATTTGGAAAATCAAATTTTGAAACCACTATTGCTTTGATTTGGTGTTAAATAGGAGATTGAGTTTCCTTTCAAATTTTAAATAACATGATAAAAGCATGTGAGTTTTTTAAAATGTTTATCCGAAGGGGACATTAGTAACAGCAGTTGAGAAACACACCAGCTTGACTGATTCCTCCTAATTTTCTTGATTGTCCAGTTTTCTTTCTCCCTGTAGTTGTATTTCTGTCTAAATCATCTCCCAAGCTGCACCCTCTTCTCTGATTGGCTCCTTTCCCCCAAGCCCAGTAGGCAGCCCTTGAAGTGTTTCTTAAAAGCTGGTCGCCAGGTAGAGGCTCAGCCTTAACAGGTACCTGTCCCATTAGGGCGCCACCCTGTTTAGAGAGTCATCTCCCATGACTTACCTTCAGTTCTTACTCCATTGCATTTACTATATACAGTCATTACTTTTGACTGTTTCATGTTTGTTCAGTTAGTTTGGTAATTCTCTGGATAGATTTATTGTTTTTATTTATATTAGATGTCAGCATCTACAAGGCAGAGACCACGTTTGCTTAAACAACTCTCTTTTGTACCTAACACAGTTCTGTGTACAAACAGGCATTGGATAAATGCAGATATTGATTACAGTGTTTGCTCATTTCTGGAAGGGTGTGTGAGGACCAGATTTCTACCAAAGAAAGCTCCGACATGTTTTCTTAGTAAATGCCGTTGGCTCCACCGAGCTGAATGCCCTGTTCTGCTTTCCATCCATCTGGCTGCCAGCCTTCTGCTGTGAGTCTCCAACTCCTGAGGAAACCTGGACCAAGCTGACTCCCTGTCACTGCTGCCCCATGTGCTCAAAAGCTCTTGTCAGGGGCTTAGCACTCTGTGGCTGGTGGCAGGGAATCCCATTGGTACAGTAAGCTTGTGCATAAGCTCTAGGTAGCATTTTCCAAGCTTATTAAAATTCTTACATGTGTACAGCCTGACTTCTTTAAGCCGGGGTTAATTTATTGGGCTTGAACATGTGGCTTAAAGTACTTGAGTAGTGTTGCCTCAGGCTCTGCCCATGAGTCAGTCGTCCAGCCCTACTCTAACCTTATGCTGGGGTGACTTTTGGAAATGGGAGGGAAGGGAAGCTGCCCAGGGCATCCTTGATTAATTGTAACATTATTCATCAGGACATCTAATTAACTAGACTTTCTCCCTTCATCCAGCTTTTAGGAAAAAGAGGCAGATGACAAGAAAATCATCTGGTCAGGGAATGTATTCAGAGAACCAGCACTGATATTATATCCTAGAATCATTTTCCCAGCCAGGCTCCTATGATTTCTGCATGTATAGTGGCCTATCATGGCAACTGATGTCCTGACAACTATCAGTGCCCACCAGCCAAAGACCACCAGAACATACCATTAGTTGAACTGGCCGAGTTTATCTGCTTGTTGAAACGAGGGAGAACACACAACATAGGGAATTGTGGGCCATCTCAGGAAGATGGTGATAGACATATTACAGGATTTGGGCTTGTGTTAGTGAGTTGGGAGAGTTTTTAGGGCTTTGCTCTGGAGTGGATGCCGTCAGAAAATGGTAATTTTTTTTTTTAAAATATATTTTATTGATTTTTCACAGAGAGGAAGGGAGAGGGATAGAGAGTCAGAAACATCGATGAGAGAGAAACATCGATCAGCTGCCTCCTGCACATCCCCCACTGGGGATGTGCCTGCAAGCAAGGTACATGCCCTAGACTGGAATCGAACCTGGGACCCTTCAGTCCGCAGGCCGACGCTCTATCCACTGAGCCAAACCGGTCAGGGCGAAAATGGTAATTTTAAAATTCAATATTTATTTTTTAAATAGAAGAAATCCTTTTATAAAATTTTTTAAATTTAAATATAGTTGGTATGCAATATTATCTTAGTTATATTAGTTTTAGGTGTACATATAATTTAGCATTTTAATAAATTTTCCCTATAGGGAGAAGAGACTAAAGTGGAAATTGATAAAAAACAATAGTCACTCATTAGCTGGGGGGAGGGAGTGTTTGGTATTTTGTTCATGGTTTCTCTATATTCAGATATCACTACAGAGTGTCTTTTTTTGTGTCTTAGTTTCCTAGAGGCAACCTAGTCAGCAGAGGAGTTGATCAGATAGAGGTAAAGGTTGGTGATGACATGTAGTGCAAGGCCCCCATCCAGACTCCTGCAGCTTTCTCTGTCTGGGGGGGTCAGAGGGGTGGTCTTCTGGGTCCTGGTGGACTCTGGTAGAGGTGGGTGCATGCTCCAGAGTGGCATTGTCGGACATTGATGTTTATGTTCAATACCAAGGCCTAGGTGTGACTGCCAGGCCAGCTCCTAGCAACACCAAGGCCATGTTGACAGTCCCCGGCCAATTCCCAGGTGTCAGGGCCCACTGTGCTTCATGTGCTCCTGGCAGCTACAATACCCTTTCTGGCTTAAACTCTGTAAACTGGAGGGAGCCACTGTCAGAACTGGTCCCCTGTCTCTTAAGAGATTTTAGCCCACATTTGGTGGTGGTACCATCCTATATAATAAAAGGCTAATACGCAAATCAGCTGAACAGTGGAACAACCGGTTGCTATGATGCTCACTGACCACCAGGGGGCAGATGCTCAATGCAGAAGCTGCCCCCTGGTGGTCAGTGTGCTCCCCCAGGGGGAGTGCTGCTCAACCAGAAGCCAGGCTCCCACACTGGGAGTGGGCCTAAGACATCAGTTGGACATCCCCCAAGGGCTCCTGGACTGCAAGAGGGCACAGGCCGTGCTGAGGACCCCCCCCAAGTGCACGAATTTTGTGCACCAGGCCTCTAGTATATATATTTTTTTAATCCTCATCTGAGGATATGTTTAGAGAGAGGAAGGGAGAGAGAAACATCAATTGGTTGCCTCCCATACACTCTTGACCAGGGATCGAATCCATAAACTAGATATGTGCCCTGCCTGGGAATTGAACCTGTAACCTTTTGCTGTATGGGATGATGCTCCAACCAACTGAGCCACACACCCAGGGCAGCATGTTTTTAAATCTTTGCTGAACATACAGGTAAAAAATATGTTCTGTTTTGTTTGTTCAATAGGTTATGATCATTTTTCTTTACATAATATTTTCATTTACCTTCAGGAGTAAGATTACACTTGCCTGGGTATTTCAATTTTTAAGTGGTTTGTTTATGTAGTGTGTGTAAAATGGTATCACAAACCCTGACCAGGTAGCTCAGTTGGTTAGAGCGTTGTGCCGCTGCGCCAAGGTTGTGGGCTCAATCCCAGGTTAGGGTATATACAAGAATCAACCAATGAATGTATAAATAAGTGGAACAACAAATCAATGTTTCTTTCTCTTCCTACCTCTCTCTCTAAAAAAAAAAAAAATTGTATCACAAGTTTGCTTTAGAATTCATTTTATTTTATTACGGTGGAAAATGAGCCATACATTTTAGAAACATTCTCAATCTGGATAAAAAACCTATTTCTCAAAACTTTGGGTTATTTTAGGTTTTACTATAAAAAAGTAAATGGCCAGCAAAGTATATTTGGACTTTTTTCTCTTTGAGGTTTTATTGTAGGATATAATTAGTTCCAAATAGTCCACATGCATTTGATAGCTCAGGTGGGTGCATATACTTAGAGAATATAAATGTGAAAATTCCCCAGGGATTCTCATAGTGTAGATGGGTGAAGTGGCCATACGTTTCAGTGGCTGTTTGCCCACTGTCTCTCCTTGGTGGTGGTGCACGTGCAGTATGTTGTGGGGTGGAATGGTGTGGTGAGACTCTGAGCAGTCAGAGCATGGCAGTGCCAGGACTCGAGGCAGGAAGTTTCCTTACTTGGAGTGCTTGGACTCAGGGTGGGGTTGGCATTTGTAAAGGAGTTTTGCTTTCTTACTTTTCATGTGGACATAAGGAGGGAGAGGTTTCTAAGTGACATAAAAACTTACAAGTTTGGTGCCCTGTATTGAAAGAAAATGTTAGAAATGTGAGTGTGAGTGTTCCATAAAGATAAATGTTGTTACGCATTGTCATGTATGAATAAGCGGGAAGCTTAAAGCAGCGGAAATTTTAAGCTATATAAGTGGGTGCCAAAGGGGAGGCTTAGGAACCCAGGAAACAGCTAGTGCAGATGCCAGCAGGTGGAGCCCTCTAGGGCAGGAGTCCAGCCTGGCCAGGCAACACAACTTTCCTTGGAAGGCTGTCCCCATTCCCTCACTCTTGGATACAGGGTCCACCATTGTTCAGCATGGAAATAAACTTAGTATCAGGAATAGCAGCGGTGTTGGTGCACCTGGCCTGGCTTGGTACCTTTTGGGTGAATGAAGAATTCTGTGGATGGAGGATGTGAGGAGTTTCCATTTGGTAATGGAGAACACTTGTAATTCAGGAGAAAGGGACTGAGTTTTATGAGACAGAACTATGATCCCATGCTTCCCTAGAGGAGCTCCTGTACCTTGTCTGTGCCTTTGTAGGTGGGCCTGCCTGCAGAGCATTTGGTTTTGCTAGATTGAATCATATGAACTGGCTGATCTTCAGCCAGTTTTGACCTAGAAAAATGGCTTATCAAAGTGTAGTATCTGTTGCAGAGCAAGGTCCAAGCTTTACTTATTCCATATCTTATTTATCACATTTTGGTTATTGTAACTGGTGCGATAAAGATTTCTGGAGCTGGAGTGGGAAGGGGACTTCTGAATGGCAAGGCCATGGTGGTGATGGTGGTGATGGTGCACCTAGCAGCAGTAGCATCATAGGTGAGTTTGGGGTTTGAAAAATGTTTTTCTTCCTGTGCCCAGAGCCTCTGCTGTAGAGCAGTTGAAAGTTACTATTGCTGACTTACTTTATGAAAGTGAGGAGTTTGATAATAGGCTTATGGTTAACATTTTGAAGCACTTAGTGAAGTAAAAGTTTGATGATATCAGATAGAGGATCTACCTAAAACATAGTCACAAACCCAAACAGACAACCAAAATGAGGAAACAAAGAAACAACTCCCAAATGAAAGAACTAGAGAATTCTCCAGAAGAAGAGATAAATGAAGTAGAGATAAGAAATTTATCTGAAACAGAGTTCAGAGTAATGATGTTAAAAATGCTCAACAGTATGAAAAATAATATAGTAACTATGAAAAAAGAACAGCCTGAGATAAAGAATGACAACACAAATAAAGAACACATTGGAAGGAACACACAGCAGATTAGGGGAAGCTGACAATTGAATCAGTGAATTAGAAGATAGAGTTGAAAATTCCACTCAATTAGAGAACCAAAAAGAAAAAACGAAAAAACAGGAGGACAGCTTAAGGGAGCCGTGGGACAATGTGAAACATAACAATATTAGAATAGTAGGTGTGCCAGAAGAGGCAGAGAGGGAGAAAGGAATAGAGGTGTTTGAAGAAATAATGGTAGAAAACTTCCCTAATCTGGTAAAGGAAAAAGTCATACAAGTTCAGGAGGCACAGAGAACCCCAAACAAGAAGAACCCAAACAGATCCATGCCCATACACATCATAATTAAAATGCCAAAAATTAAAGACAGAGAATCTTAAAGGCAGCAAGAGAAAAGAAAACTGTTACCTACAAAGGAGTTCCCATAAGGCTGACACTTGATTTCTCATCAGAAGCTCTATAGGCATGAAGTACTCAAGGTAATGGAAATCTGAGACCAAGATTACTATATCCAGCAAGGCTATCATTTAGAATAGACGGTCAAATAAAGAGCTCCCCAGACAAAAAAAGGCTAAAGGAGTTCATTACCACCAAGCCAGCATTGCAAGAAATGCTAAAGGGATTGCTGTAAGGGATTGCTGAGAAGAAGAAAGAGAGAAACCTAGCCATACAGAATTAAAATGGCTATAAATAAGTACCTCTCAATAATAGCCCTAAATGTAAATGGATTAAATGGCCCAATCAAAAGGTGTAGGGTAGCTGAATGGATAAAAAACCATGATCCAACAGGTATATGCTGTCTACAAGAGACCCACCTCAAAACAAAAGACACACACAGGATGAAAGTGAAGGGATGGAAAAAATTTTTCCATGCAAATAGAAAAGAAAAAAAAAAAAGCTGGAGTAGCAATACTCACATCTGACAAAATAGACTTTAAAAGCATCATGCTAAGCTAGATAATCCAGTCAGAGAAAGATAAATATCCTATGATCTCACTCATTTGTGGAATATAATGAACAACATAAACTGATGAACAAAAATAGAGCCAGAGGGAAAAAATATATACTAGAATATAATAGAAGTAATCCTGTTACTTGCAGATTTTTAATATTTCCTACAACTTTTGTGATATATTATGTTAGTACAGTTTTGGTAATATTATGATACTTAAAATCCTTTCATTCTTGAAATATTAATGTTTATTTCTTGTAATATTATATGTAAGATCATTTTCTTGAATAATTGGTGTTTATTGCATGTAACATCATATTTAAAATAGTTTTTCTTGAGATATTAAGGTTTATTGCATGTAACATTATTGTCTTTCTTGAAATAAAATTGCCTTTCTTGAAATAAAAAAGAAACTGAAAAAAGAAAGTTTGATGATATCAGAAGAAAGACAGCGTCAATGAAAACTTCAGTTCTCTGCAGATGTGGTGGAGTTTCCACAGTTCTTTTTGGGAATGAATTACTTTGGATTTTATTGTTTATTGTTGTGCACCAAAGCTTGATGCACATCATAGTTATGCAATAATATAAATGTCACATGTGAACACTCTTGAAAGCACGAACTCAGCCTGGTGAGGGTAGGGAAGCAGTACTAGAGAGGATGATCCCAAGGTTTAGGCATTTTATAGATTAGGAGTGTCGTTTTGCTTTTATTTAAATTTCTTTAAAATATATTTTTTATTGATTTCAGAGAGAGAGAGAGGGAGAAGGAGAGAGAGAGAGAAACATTGATGAGAGAGAAACAGTGATCTGCTGCCTCCTGTACACCCCCCACCTGGGATCGAGCTTGCAACCCAGAATGTGCCGGTATGTGCCCTGATCAGGAATTGAACCGACGACCTCCTGGTGCACAGGACTGATGCTCAACCAACTAAACCACATCAGCCAGGCTCATTTTGCTTTGAAAATATAGGCTGATGTCTGTGTATCTGGGAGCCAGGAAAAGTGAAAACTAGCATTGTTATCACATACAGTAGCTTGTGCTTAGCATGTGTCCACTGTAATCACAGCCACCTAGAAAGCTGAGAAAATGTCCTTGGTTGTCATGTTAATGGAGAGTAGAGACACTCTACCAAACTTAAGATTTGAGAAGCTATTAAAAATACCTGGATGGTGTATTCATGTTGGTGTTCACTTTGGAGTTATTCTAGAGTCCCAGGGAGCCCTGGCCGGGCCCAGGCTGACCTTGCCAGGTGATGGCAGGGACATCAAAGTTGGTGTTTATGTTTACCCGGGTAGAGAAATTAGAGTCCAAAATGCTATCATTTGGAGTCTTGCTTCTGCTGTTTAGGTTATAGAACAGGTTTAGACCTGATGTATATTTGTAAAAACACATGCAATAGATAGACAAGGGGAAATGTAAAACAGGTGTCAAAAATGCAAATATGACACCACACAGCGGTGTGAAAATGCTGTGGTCATTACACCGTCCTTTAATAAAAATGGATTTTTAACTGCATCATTTTTTTCTTAGTCGTGTAGTAAATCTTCTGTTTACAGAACTTAGCCTAAGTATTTTGTAAAAGTCCAACAGCCAAGAAATATAATTTCCTCAACAGTTTTTGTCTTACCCTTTTACAGATGGCGTAAAATCAGGTGTGTAAAAAAATAAAAAGCAGTTTGAGCTGACGTGAAAGGTATTTCAGATTTATGCTTTGCAGATGATATTGGTATGATTAATGCATTCATTGCTTTTTTTTATTGCTTTTCACAGATAATGTACATGATGCATGGAAAATGTTGTGGGTTTAAATCTTTGCCAGGTTTAGAGTATGAATATCAACAGATGTTATCATATAAGTACTATAATCATTATAAAATAAAAAATTTGTCATGAAATGCATTGACATAAATTTCATTTATGTAAATTGCCTTTATTAGTGTAAAACCTTAGTGTAGCTGTTAGGGTTTGTGAAGCACTTTAGATTAGATTAACTTGGTATAATGTGGTCACAAATGGGTTGCTTTAAATTTAACTGACAAGAAAATAACACTCAAAAGTTAGGAAATTACTGAGGCATTTGTTTTCAGCCTGAATTGCTGGTACCGCTTAAATAGGTTGAATATGAATTAATAGCAGTAGACTGCTAGCTCAATAATTACAGAGAGTAATTTAAAGGAGACCTTAAAGAATAACTTAAAAGTATTTTAGTCTTGCTTTTTTCTGTTCTGTTTCTGTTTTTCTTTGGTATGCCAGCCCATTGCTTCAGTACAGCCATTATCAATAGTGTTCAGGTTTGCACAGCAAGTTTTGTCAGTAGAGTTTTGGTGCATTATGGCCGTGACATAAAGCTTGCGTTCAGCTGTTTTAAAATATTGGATGCTGGGTCCTGATGGAGTGGCCTTAGCAGCTGGTCAGCTCTTCCTAGCAGCAAATGCAATGCTGTGCTACACTTGTGTGGCGGGATCATGACCAGTTGCCCTCCGTCCTCAGGAAGGATTCAGCCCACCAGTATGGACAAGGGGGTGAGGGTCTTCTTCCCTGCTTCTGAGCTCTGTTTCTGCTCTTTTTCTACATCCTTTTACACAAAACAAAGCAGTCCATCCTCTCCCCTGTTTTGCAGATAATTTACCATCACATTGCCCTTCTGATCCAGGCTGGAATGAGCCATTCTAACTAATTCACTGATTTTACTGGAGGACACTGAACCAGACTGAGATCATGGAATTGCTTGTGGTCACACTGGTCATGGCACAGTTAGTAAGTGCCAGACTCGCATCTCTGGTTCCTACAGCAATATTTTTAGATCCTACTTTGATATAGAAAGGTATTTTTATTTATTTTCTATGAGATATCTTATTTTCCAAGGGCTACCTGTTGGATTACTTTTCTACTTTAAATGGGTTTGACCATACTTCCCTGAGAAAGGGATTATTCACCAGCTAAAAACAAATAAAGCTGTACTTGTTTAGGAGTAACCCAGGTATCATTGTTGAGCAACCAGAGATCATTCAATTATATCATTAAAATCAATATAATCAAAACAGCAAATACTGCTAATCAATCTATTTGCTTCTGAAGGTGGGATTGTGGCCTTCTCCCATATCGTTCATCAAACTGAATTCACATACCCTGCCCTTGCCATTGCAACCCTGGCTGTGGATGTGCACCAGGTGCCTGGAGCAGACCCAGTCAGGGTTGGGCTGGGAGCCATGTGGTCTCTTCACTGAGGGCCAGCAACCCTACCTCTGTTGGGATCAGTAGGTAGTGAGGTCCCTGAGCTGGCAACCACTGAGGGGCTAGCACCGATCTGGGCCCACCGCACAGAAGGAGGAAGATGCAAAATAAGTACATGATTCTGTTTCTGCCCAGAAGAGCTTCCAGTTTTGCTGGGGAGGTGGCTCATCTGAATTGTACAGGATAGTTGATTTTTAAAATTGCCATGTTAACCAGGCACTAACGTGAAGTAGTAATAAGCTGAGGGAGGTGTACTCCATTCAAGATGGCTGTCTGGAGAAAGGGGAGCTTTGAGTTGGTCCTCAAAGGTCTGGTAAGTTTTTTTTGAGGACAGGAGCTAAGGGAGAAAGAGGGCACATTGGATTTGTATATGCTGGTGAGTGAGGGCCCTCAGATTGGTTCAGTGACTAGGCTGAAGACTGGCAGCGCGGGTCCCTGTGCTCTCCCTGGGTTTAGTGTTGCCTCAGGTTTAGACTGTTTGAGAGCCAACTCTTGTCTTTCTGTTTTTCCTCCAACTTGCTTGTTTCTCTCAGCAGCACCACCATCCTCTCAAGCACCCAGACCTGAAACTGAACACTTACCTTGGTCCCCAGTCATCAAGAACTGATCAGTCTTCACTTAGTGTCCTTCTCCAAGACTGTGCTTCTGGTCGGTGTGCACCTCCCCTCCCCCAGAGTAGCTGTAGGAGCTTCCTGACAGCCTTTCACCTCTAGGTCTTGTCTGCCTCCAGAGTCCTGCAAGCTGCTTTGTGGTGACCAAGTGGGTCTCTGCTCAGAAAATCCCAGTTCTTTCTATTTTATCTTACAAAAATTCTTTTCTCAGAGGTTTTCAAAACTGCCCACAATCTGGCCCTAATCCTACCTCTCATTACTTCTCTATGAGAGGCCTCTTTACAGTGTGAGAGATTAAACTGTAAAATACCCCAAAGGTCACCTAGTCCTTCCCCTTACTGAAGAAGTGGGGAACCAAGGCTCAGACAGGGATAGCACAAAGCATTAGTGGCCATATTGGAACTGCAGCCAAGACCCCCAGCATCTCAGTTCAGTTCTTTTCTACCTTTATGCCAGCTGTTCTTCATCTTCCTATGCTCCATCCCCCATCTTTCCACATTCCACCCACTTCTAGCAAGTTTTTCCTGATTCTTATGCACTTTGCACAATTACTGTGGGCTTGGCACTTGGCTAGACACTGGGGGTGCAGTGGTGAGCAAAGCAGATATTGCCCCCATTTTCATGGTGTTCACAGCATAGTAGGGGAGGGAGAGCTTAAACAAAGAAAACAATCCTATATAATAAAAGCCTAATATGCAAATTGACCGAATGGCAGAATGATCGATTGCTATGGCACGCACTGACCACCAGGGGGAAGACACTCAACGCAGGAGCTACCCCCAACCCACAGACCCCAGGCCAGCCAAGGCGGGTGCCAGCGGGGGCCCCTCAATCGCCCTGCCAGTCACCCTGGAGAGGGAGGCAACCGGGGGGAGGGGCGGGCCCAACCAGTGGGCAGTGCCAGGCCGACCAAGGCCGGTGCTAGCGGGGGTCCCCCGATCGCTCCGCTGGTCGCCCCACAGGTTGGCCCTGATCGCTGGCCAGGCTTAGGGATCCTACCTGTGCACTAATTTCGTGCACCAGGCCTCTAGTGAATATACAATTGTAGTGTGGTAAGTGTCATGAAGGAAAATCCTAATAGCTAATGTTTAAAGAACATTTATGACCCTAGCTGGTTTGGCTCAGTGGATAGAGCCTGTAGACTGAAGGGTCCCAGGTTTGATTCCGGTCAAGGGCACATGCCTGGGTTGCGGGCTCTCTCCCCAGTTGGGGGCGTAAAGGAGGCAGCCAGTCAATGATTCTCTCTCATCATTGATGTTTCTATCTATCCCTCCCTTCCTCTCTGAAATCAATAAAAATATATTTTTAAAAAAGAACATTTATGGGCTAGGCCTGTTGTAAGGATTTTACATGTATTTATTAATTTAATCCTCACAAAATCCTGTCAAGTAGGTAATATTTTCCTCATTTTATAGATGAGAAAACTGAGTTTTAGATGTAGTGACTTACCCATGGCCTCACTGCTAGGAAGCAGTGGAGTTGGGATTTGACCCCAGGCAATCCCTCTCATTTGTCTGCGTGTGTATGGCCTCTCCAACTAACAACGGGAGTGGAATAATGGGAAGACCAAATTCAGTTTGAGGAGAGCAGGCAGGGAAGGCCTCTCTAAGGAAGCAGTAAGCTGATGCTTTTTGTTTCCCTCCGTTGAGGCATTTTATTTGCACGTATGTATTACATCCTAAGAAGAGAATCCTAGAATTTTCTGTCCTGGTGTTTTTTTGCCTTGCTTCTTCCTGGTCCAGGATGCCAGCTGAGGTTGTCAGTAAAATGGGTGGGAGCAGGTTTTTCTGCATTTTTTTCTAGATCTTTGAGTTGCACATCAAATCTGGAGCTGATCACTCTATATTTGTTTAACCTGCCCATGAGGTTCACAACAATGTTCCCAGCTCTGTGATCATCAGTTATTTCAAATTTACCGATGTAACCAGGCTTCATCATCACAATTAGAAACCGGACCTGGTGACATTGGAGCATGGTCTCATAGGAACATGGTGTGTGCCTGTCCTTTCAGCATTGTTGATGCTCTGAGAGCATCAGTCAGGACATTCATGCACCATCATGGCGGCACAGAAGGGTGGAGGAAAGAGGACAGGAGGGGCAAGCATGCAGTAATGCGGGAAGTGGGCAGGCTGCTGCCAGACTTTCAAAGGATCAATCCCTCCAAAAAAAGACTGCCTAGTGGAAGAAGGCAGATGAAAGATGATGCATTTTCTTAAAAAGATCAATCAGAGGGCAGAGTGGAAGTGGAGGGGGCAAAAGTCAGATGTGGAGAATAAACAGTAAGGAGCCTGTTGCATTCATTCAGGTGAGATGTCATCGCTAGGAGGTTGTAGACTGGGACAGTGACAGAGGGGAAGCAAAGAAATGTATAGGTTGGAGCTATATTTTGGGGTTTCAACTAGTGGAACCATAGAAAATGCAACTATTAAGAGAAAACCCATTTCTCTAGGGAGGAGTGATGATGGGTTGTGAGGAAGAAGAGCAGGGGTTTGTTACCAATGACTCCCAGATTTAGGACCTGGGGGAACGGGTGGTCGGAAGTGACATTTACTGAACTGGGAAATTGTAGGAGAGGAACAGGATCGGTAGGCAAGGATCAAGATTTCTGGTTTGGACATTGCTAAGTGTGATTTGCTATGAGATAGCTAAATGTGAACTTCAAGAAGGTAGTTTTATGTGTGAGTTAGGAACTCAGAGTAGAGATGTGGGTGTAGATAATTGGGGAGTCATAGATGTGTCTGGAAAATAGCCAACATAATAGATGAGATCACTCAGGCATAAATTGTCCTGTGAGAAGAGAGGAGGACTCAGAATTCAGTTCATTTAGGGGTTGGATATAAAAGGAGTTACTGGCAGAAGACTGAGAAAAACTTGTTAGTGAAATGGGAAGAAAATCAGGCCAGTGTTGTATCACAGAGTTCAAAAAAAGATGGTATTTTAAAAAGGGAGGAATCAATTCTGAGACTTCTGAGCTGAATACCAAAAGATGACCACTGGATTAAGCAGCATGGAGGCCATCAGTGAACAGAGCAAGGGTAGTTTGGGTGGTGGAGGTGCAGGCCAGCCTGGAGGAGAAGTGGAGCTCATATCCTTCTACAGATCCTTATAGCCACAGACATTAGTCTGTTGTCAGCCTGTGCATTATCTTACTTGTTTATGGTGTTCTTTCAGCCTTGTTTTGATAATGATCCTGTGAACATTAGAGCTGGAAGGGATGAGGCAGCCGAGGTCTAGGGGTGAAGTGGTTTGCTTAAGGTGACAACCAGTGGCAGAATTAGGATGTCGCTAAGTGCAGCTTCGAGCATGCAATAGAGAAATGTGATGACTCACCTGTATTTCTCTCCAGCTAAGATATAAGCTTTTTGAGAGCAGAGACTTGGCTTGCGTTTGTGTATGTCTCCCAAGTACCCAGCCCAGTGTTACCTAGGTGCATTTTTAGTACATGAGGTCCCTTGATGGTGTTCTACTATTTGGTGATACTATTCGATGTCCTTAGCCCTGGGGAACATAGTGGTTTTCATCTTTTTGTCTCCTACTGGTTACTACCAAAGCCCCTTTTTCAGCAGGGACTTTTCCTCTCATTTCCTTACTCCTAGACACAGATGGTTCCTAATGGTGACCAGCGTATTTGGCCGCTAAGTTGTGTGTGATGGGAGGATCTGTAGTGCAAGGGCAGTGCAATGGCACACTTCCCAGAAGAGCAGCATTGATTGTGTTTTTGTTCTGCAGGCAGTTTTGAAGTATCAGAGAAATGAGCCACTTGTGGCATCTCTAGTAAATTGCCTCCAATGATGAGAGCCTGAGATTGGCACTTACTCAGTAGTTTGCCTTCACAGCTTTAGCTACCCACAAGCAGTTTTTTTGTTTTTGTTTTTAAAGAATCTTGGTGTCCTGAGGGCCCACAGCAGAGTCTTCCAAGACTCCACACAATATCACACTGGGAGACTGCTACAGGCCTTGTCGATTAGGCACTTGTTTGTTTTAAGACAATTTTTTTCATCTCAGATCCTTTCCCCCCCTCCCTTTTCTGCGATAACTGGTCCAGGACTCTTCGATGATTTTGTTTGTTTTGTTTTTAAATCATAACTTGGTTCATTCTAGGTAGTAGGTCTATATTTGGATACATTTTTAAAAATTACTTTTAGAAATTTTGATTTGAAAATGTTGCTTTAAGGTCATTCTGCGTACAAGTAAAAAGTAACTTTTTAAAAAATTCTTTATTGTTTAAAGTATTATATATGTCTCCTTTTCCCCTCACTGACCTCTCCCCAGCTGTTACCACCCCCAGCACATGCTCTCACCTCCCTACTGTCTGTGTCCATGGGTTATGCTTATATGCATGCATACGAGTTCTTTGGTTGATTTCTTACTGTCCCCCCCCCCCCGCCCCCCGCCTTCCCTCTGAGGTTGTACGGTCTGTTTGATGCTTCTATGTCTCTGGATCTATTTTTGTTCATCAGTTTATGTTCGTTATATTCCACAAATGAAATATAACTTGGAAACTTGGACAGATACATGCAAAAAAAAATGAAACTAGATCACCAACTTAGACCATACACACACAAAAAACTCAAAATGGGTAAAGTACTTAAACATAAGATGGGAAACCATAAAAATCTTAGAAGAATCCATAGGCAGCAAAATACCAGACATATGTCGAAGCAATACCTTTACCGATACAGCTCTGGGGGCGGGGCAGTAAGAGATCATGTGATATTTATCTTTCTCTGAATGGCTTATTTCGCTTAGCATAATGCTCACCAGGTCCATCCATGCTGTTGCAAATGATAAGAGTTCCTTTTTACAGCAGCATAGTATTCCATTGTGTAGATGTACCAGTTTTTTAATCCACACATCTGCTGATGGGCACTTAGGCTGTTTTCAGATCTTAGCTATTGTAAATTATGCTGCTATGAACATAGGGGTGCATATATCCTTTCTGATTGGTGTTTCTGATTTCTTGGGATATATTCCTAGAAGTGGGATTACTGGGTCAGATGGGAGTTCCATTTTTAAATTTTTGAGGAAACTTCATACTGTTTTCCACAGTGGCTGCACCATTCTGCATACCCACCAGCAGTGCACGGGGGTTCTTTTTTCTCCGCATCCTCACCCGCACTTGTCGTTTGTTGATTTGTTGATGATAGCCATTCTGACAGGTGTGAGATGGTACCTAATTGTCGTTTTGATTTGCATTTCTCGGATGATTAGTGACTTTGAGCATGTTTTCATATGTCTCTTGGCCTCTGTATGTCCTCTTTCGAAAAGTGTCTATTAGGTCTTTTGCCCATTTTTTGATTGGATTGTTTATCTTCTTTTTGTTAAGTTGTATGAGTTCCCTATAAATTTTGGAGATTAAACCCTTATCGCATATAACATTGGCAAATATGTTCTCCCATACAGTGGGCTTTCTTGTTGTTTTGTTGATTTTTTTTTTTTTTTTTTTTTTCGCTGCGCAGAAGCCTTTTATTTTGATGTAGTCCCAATTTTTTTTTCCTCCTTAGTTTCCATTGTCCTAGGAGCTGTATCAGTAAAGATATTGCTTCGACATATGTCTGATATTTTGCTGCCTATGGATCCTTCTAAGATTTTTATGGTTTCCCATCTTATGTTTAAGTACTTTACCCATTTTGGGTTTTTTTGTGTGTGTATGGTCTAAGTTGGTGATCTAGTTTCATTTTTTTTTTTGCAAGTATCTGTCCAAGTTTCCCAGCACCATTTATTAAAGAGACTGTCTTGACTCCATTGTATGCTCTTGCCTCCTTTGTCAAATATTAATTGAGCATAATGGCTTGGGTCAATTTCTGGGTTCTCTGTTCTGTTCCATTGGTCTATATGTCTGTTCTTGTGCTAGTACCAGGCAGTTTTGAGAACAGTGGCTTTGTAATATAGTTTGATATCTGGTATTCTGATCCCTCCAACTTTGTTCTTCTGTACAAGTAACTTTTTTTAAAAAAAATATATTTTATTGGTTTTTTACAGAGAGGAAGGGAGAGGAATAGAGAGTTAGAAACATCGATGAGAGAGAAACATCGACCAGCTGCCTCCTGCACACCCCCTACTGGGGATGTGCCCACAACCAAGGTACATGCCCCTGACTGGAATCGAACCCGGGACCCTTCAGTCCGCAGCCGACGCTCTATCCATTGAGCCAAACCAGTTAGAGCTGTACAAGTAACTCTTAATGTTGTAGCCAAATCAGTTTACTTCATGAGTGTTTGGAGAGTCACAAGGTATTTTTTTGAATTGATGAGTGAGTGTCAAATAGGCATTAATAGCTTTTAGTTAGATGCCCAATGGGTCACCAGTAGCCTTGCAAGGTTAGGGGTTAGTAACCCCATTTTGCGGATGGTGGACACGGAGGGAGGTTAAGGAACCTTCTCAAACTTACAGAGGAAGCAGGCATGGCCATCCTTCCAAGGCCAGGCTTCCTATCCAAAGACCACAACTCCTCTTCTCTAACCCAAATCTGTATTTTAAAAGGCTGTGAATACTTCAGGATGTGGATTGCAGTTGTTTTTGCAATGTCCTAACCCTTTGAATGAATAACTCTGTGTTCAAAATTAAGTCTGTTTCTTTGTTATGTTTAGAAAAAAATGTTTATTTTGGAGGTCTTAAAGGGGGCTATGTGTTCTTTGCATATCTTGAAGAAAAGGGTAGCCAGCTACTGATAGGAATTTGACTTGTAAATTGCTACGTCTTTTCTTCCCCATGCCCTGCCTTGAAAGCATTAGTTTATACTACTTGGTTGATCAATTATTTGTCCTACATTGATTACAGATTAGAATTCAGCCTCTATCTAGAATGGAAAGTCACTACTAGATAGGTCTGCAGAGACCAGCTGGAAACTTTAATCTGTGAGTCAGAACTCTACAGAGAGAAGATAAACTTGTCCTATATTGAGAGACCCCAGCTTTCTGAGCTACTGACCATACAGCTGGGGATACAGATGTGTGAAAGAGAGGGCCATTGTAATTCTGAGTGTCTTAAAGTATGATTTTGGTATGTGAGCTTAAGAATGAGTCTTCTCCATCCTCCTAGTTGTTTAAAACTGCAAGCTTTAAATAGAAGGGTTTTAACATTTATGGATTACTCATGCAGCACAGAGATCAGCCAGGCCTCTCAGTCTTACAGGAATGACATCACTGTGTTACATTTATATGGTATGTTTAGCTTGTTAATAAATACAACGTTTTTTTTTTCTGATTGCTTTATATGTTTTATAATATGGAAAACAGAAAAGTCCAAAAAAGAAAAGTATACCTGTAATCTCTCTGCTTACTTAAAAATAATACGTGTGAATATGTATTTTGTGATTATACATGTAATTATATATTTGGGGTCATATCATAGATGTCTTTTGCTCAGTTACTTTTTCGCATAATGTATGTTGAACATTTTCCCATCAGTAGAATATTTTACTTCATGATTTTTAATGGTGGGATATACAAGGTGTCCCCCCAAAAATGTATACACACTTTAACAGCTGATAGCTCAGTTTTGAAGAGGAAATGTATTTTAATAAACACTGCTTTTAAATTATTCAAAGTGTGTGTATACATTTTTTGGACACCCTCTATTCCATTTGGACACCCTGTATTCTATTTAATGGAAAGGTCATATTTAACTTAGCCAATACCCTTCCACAGTAACTAACAGATGAAGCTTTATGAACCCACCTTTTTTAAAAATATGTGTATTGATTTCAGAGAGGAAGGGAGAGGGAGAGAGAGAGAGAGATAGAAACATCAGTGATGAGAGAGAATCATTGATTGGCTGCCTCCTGCACGTCCTGCACTGGGGATCGAGCCTGCAACCCGGGCATGTGCCTGACCAAGAATCGAATGGTGAAGTCCTGGTTCACAAATCGATACTCAACCACTGAGCCACACCAGCTGCGCGAGTCCACCTTTTCTAAATGCTCCGGGTAAATGCTGTTGGTTATCACAGAGGGAGTCACACCAGCTTCTTCTTGCTAAAGACACTCAGGATCTTGATGCCCATTGAAATCAGGCATAGATCCAGTTACTTGTTTAAAAACAATGTAAATAGAAATCGCTGCCTAGATTGATTTGTTGAAGTTAAAAAAATCAAGCCCTTCCAGTTACTTGAGGTCAGAAGGAAAATGGTACATTATAGGGCTTTGTAGCTACTATTCTTACAGCCTATTACGGTAGTATAGGGAATAGTTTCATAGAAATGTTTCTCTTTTAGAGATTTTTTTTCAGATAAAGAAATCTGGTTTAATTTGGGGAGAGTTACTTCATAGGAAATTAAATCTTTGTAAATCCTTGATCACATTTCCATACTTGCCAGTTCTCTGGCAAATGATGGCTTACGAATGGTTCAGGAAGGGTTTCCTAAAAGGAAACACTTTTGTGTTTTAGACATATTTTCATCTTTTTATTTTTGAATTGGATAGGTAAGAGAAACTTGTATTTTCTTTTTGTATTTGTCTCTGGTGATATTGCTGGTTCTAAAACTCTGAATGCTAATTACCTGTAGTGATTTAAAAAAATTTCACTCTGTGAGAATGTTGTCTTGGATGTGATGAATGACTCCAAAGAACTTTAAAAACAGAGCTAGTGATGTGGCCCGGTGCTGGAGAGTTGCTGCTGCTTGGAGACCAGTAATTGTTACATCTTGGTTTGGTATGCTTGATGGTGTCTAATCTTGTCGTGTGCTTGGGAACCATGAAAGAATTTTCTTTTCAAGTCTTAGTGCATCATTTTTTCCAACTTGATCAAAGGTCGGAAAACTAGTATTATATATATACCCAGGGTATTCGTAACTGTCTTACATTCTTAATCTTTTGGATATTTGTTTGAAATATATCTACGCCTCTTAAATATCGAAAGCATAATATCCTTTAATCTACAACTGCAGAGTTAAAATAAATTTTATATGAAATATTTAGTTGTGGACCACATCTTCAGCTCTTTATATGCCACAGTGGTCTTGTTTCCCCCCCTCTTCCATTGTCTGATATTGAGGTCATTTTCAGTCCTCTGAGAAATTCTATTCCCAGCCAGATGCGGCTCATATATTAAAAGTAGCACCTGTGGCTAATATCACAGCAGCTTACCATAAATTTACATGGTAACTAGGATTATATCTGTCAAGACTGTTAAAAAAATCTAGATTTAATTTGATTTCCAGTATTGTAGAAGCTATCCAACATTTTGCTTCATAACTATATTTTAAAAGTTAAAAATCACTCCATTGTTAAGTTTTATAGCACTCCTAGTGCCCATTAAGTTGATTTGTTCAATGGAGGTCAGAGTAAAGCAACTTGGCTACATTAAGATCGGAAACCAACCCATTTGTGACAAATTTAGTCCTTTTGTGTGAATCTTCTCAACGTCTCTGCACTGATTGGATTCAGGTGTAGCTTATGTCAGTAGCATTTAACCTCAAAAGAATGAGCAATGTGATTGGGTTGTTGTAAATTATGGAGCATTTTGCCTTTGCTTGTTTAAGCCTGTTGACTGTGCTGCCCATGCCTGACTGTTCCACTGCATCTGCATATAAAAGAATAGTTGGTATTAAAGACATCTTGGAAAATTGGGGTATGTGCCCTCATCCCTTCTCTCCTTTATGTGACTCTTCCTAAACTGTTTTATTCTCCATTATCCTTGGAGTCATCTCCCACATGTTATGATTTGCACACCTGCAGTTATAAAATTATTTCGGGGTGTCGTTATATCATGTTGTTCACCAGCTTTCCAGCATTTATGAATATAATAATGATTCATCGTAAATCAAGATAATTTACAAGTTACAGGGAATCTGCTCCTACAAATAAGAATTGAATGATGAATTTCTTTGGTGTCCTCCCATTTGAACATCGGTCCTTAAAAAGAAACTGGTAACATATTTGTGAAAAGTAACTTACAGTCCAGAACTGAATTAAAGTATAAGTTCAACCTTCAGGACATTTAGTATTTTAAGACATGTAAACAAATAAAAGCCAACTAAAAAGTAAGCAATATCTTTTTCATAATCAGTAGTTGTAACTGCCTTAGCAATAATCTTATTCGTGAGAGAGAAAATCATAAGTGTTGGCACTGAGGGTAGGACAGCATGCAGTGTCTTAGCGCGGGGCCCATGACCCTTAGTGGGCATATCTGCTTTAAGGTGGAACTCAGCGTGGAGGCACTTTCTCTCTGTTGACCATCTTTTTGGATTTAAGTTCATAAGCTTCTTTGAGCCCGAGGCTCACCAAGGAAGTGGAACGGTAGCCAAGAATTACTATGTTGAAAGGGTTGTGGTGACGGAAAAAACGATTAGGAGTGAGGCCAAAATTAATAGTTATATGTACTTAGTGTGTTACCAGGTGTAATTAATCACTTAACTGTATAAGAAAATACCTATTAATGACCAATTTGGAGCCTTGTGAAACATTTTTTTGGTGAATTATGACATCTCTTTGCATTTGTGTACGTAGGATAAATTCAGCTCCTGGGGAACATAGGTGTCCTACTGTGAATCTATTGCAGTTTCTACTCTATGGATGTGCCCAGCACCAGCCTCTCAGAGCCTTTCTCTCTTTTTTTTAAAAATTTATTTTTATTGTTGAAAGTATTACAGATGTCTCCCCCTCTCCCTTTTTTTTGGTTAACCCTCACCCTAGGATATTTTTTCTATTGATTTTTAGAGAGAGTGAAAGGAAGGGGGAGAGACAGAGAGAGAGAAACATCAATCGGTTGCCTCCTGTACACGCCCCAACCAGGGCTGAGGACTGAGTGTGCAACTGAGGTACATGCCCTTGACTGGAATGGAACCTGCCAACCTTCAGTCTGCCTGCCGAAGCTCTAATCACTGAGCCAAACTGGCTAGGGCCAGATGTCCCCTTTCTGGTTGATCTCTTACCTCCCCTGCCCCCCCTCCCCCCCGCTTCCCTATGAGGATCCTCAGTCTGTTCCATGCTTTCATGTCTCTGGATCTATTTTGTTTGTCAGTTTATTTTGTTCATTAGATTCCACATATAAGTGAGAACATGTGATACTTGTCTTTCTCTGACTGACTTATTTCACTTAGTATAATACTCATCAAAGGGTAAGAGATCCTTTTTTATAGCTGCATAGTATTCCATAGTGTAAATGTACCACATTTTTTTTAAAACCATTCATCTACCGATTGGCACTTGGGCTGTTTCTAGCCTTTCTTGATTGCTTCATCCTCTACCTCCTTTACTTCTTTTTTTTTTTTAAATATATTTTATTGATTTTTTTACAGAGAGGAAGGGAGAGGGATAGAGAGCCAGAAACATCAATGAGAGAGAAACATCAATCAGCTGCCTCCTGCACACCCCCCACTGGGGATGTGCCTGCAACCAAGGTACATGCCCTTGACCGGAATCGAACCCGGGACCCTTTAGTCCACAGGCTGACGCTCTATCCACTGAGCCAAACCGGTCAGGGCCCTCCTTTACGTCTTACCGGTCTTCATGGATGACCTTTCTGCCCTCTCCCACTACATTATAAGCTCCTTGAGCAGCAGAGATTGTGTGCCAGGGCCTGGAGCCCAGGAAGAGCAGCAGATTGGTAAATGAATCCCATACTTTCAAAAACAGACAATTAGGAAGATTCTGAATCTTCCAAATACATTAAAGGTTTCAGATCCTTTATAGTATGGAAAACAGAAACATAAGAAATTGATAATTTGTTTTGCTGATTATCACAGATTCTTCTCAGTCTTTCATTCCATTTGTTAGCTCATGTGTGATTTTGTTTCTAAGGGTGTCAGTTGACATTCTGAAGGGAATAGGAATCATGAGTTTGCTGGTGATGAGGCTATCCTTGCCATGTAAGCATCTTCATGATCCCTGGATTTAGCCTCCACAGGGCCAAGGAGCTGCATCTGTCCAATGGCCAAAGACACAACCTTAGAAGGATGATTTTGAGAACAGAAATAAGACTTAGTTTTTTAAGACTTATTTTAGAAGACCTACTCATTTCCAGAGAAATAGTATTTCTCCTCAACTCAGAAATGTGTTAACCCTAAAATAATCATTGACTTGAAGTACCTAGTACCAGCTTTTATCACTCATTAATGCCATATTACCTTAACTGGTTTAGATATAGGGGAAATTGTTACTTTAAAGCCAAATGGACCAATTTTATAGCACTAAATATGTATAAAGTATTTTTATATTCATTTGCTTATAAGATAATATTTAGCTTGGTTCTTTCATAAATAACATCTTGCTGAAAAATGGAAACTGATATTAACTGCATTTTAATTTAGATTTTATATTAAGCCATGTAACATAGTATTATGTAATTGGTTTTTCAGATTATGGTATTTGAGTAAAGTATGTATTTCTTCTAATGAAATCCTCATTTGGCTATTATAGTTGCTATTGGATAAACATACATTAATTTTACATGAAAAACATTCATTATATCAACACATTTATTTTTTAAATACATGCAACTTTTCCTTCATTAAATTATTAAAACAAGTTTCGAAAAAGGAGACATATGTAATACTTTCAACAATAAAGAATTTCAATTAAAAAACAAGTTTTATTTAAAAAATAAGAAACTTATAATGAGACCATGTCATAACTCTAAGACTGCATTTATTCTGGACTGTAATTAAGAATGGGTTCTGCTGGTAAATGCTGGGAAGAGGCAGAGAAGAAAGTTACAATACATTGCCTATTTACAAATTAACCATTACCTGCCAAAAGCACATCAGACCCAACAACGGACATCCGCTAATCCAGTGGTTGGCCGTTCCGGGCTCTAATGCACACTGTTTTACACGTTAACGGTTTTGAAGTTCTAGCCAAAGCTGACCTTTCACATGTGCTCCTTTCACAGTAGGAATCTCCACTCACTGCTTCCTGTCAGAATGGATTATGGTGACACAGCCCAGGGCTCACTTTGGCTGCAATTAAGTTTTTGATCAGAATTATTTTGTTCACAAACAATCACATTTGTTAAAATGTTACATCTGCCCTGAAAGCCACTGGCAGCCTCTCAGTTTATCAGTGTGATGTGAGTTTAATTCTTCATTTGTTTTTCATAAAATGGTAAACCATCTTATATATGTTATTTAATATTTTTCTTTTGCTGGTTTCTGCCTTTCATTTCTTTGGGTTTGGAAGGAAACTATGTCTCAAAAGTAGTACGAATCTGAGTACGAATCTACTCATAGACTTTGGGAATTTGAATGGAATGGTTTTCAGTGCAGAAACAAAATTATCCAGTTGAGCCAAGACTCAAATATTTTCAAAAATTGTTAGTGGTGGTTCTGTTTCTCACACGAGGAAACGTTTTAGCTTTGTGAGTATGGGGGTTCGAGGTTTGGTTTTTGGTCTGCAGTTCCTGTAGTCTCCATGCCTACGATGCTGCTGTTTTTCAGTATTTATCGTAATGCACGTCTCAGGATCCATCGCTATTGCCATTGACTTTGGGTACCAGAACTGAAACCAGCAACGGCTTTATTAGCCTTGCCTTTCATGGTTCTTTGACTAGCTTTTAAAAGTCATTTTCTCACTAAGAAATGGCAGCAGAAATATACTGAAATAGCTTTGTGGCTGACTAACCATTTTGTCTATAATATGGTGTGGGGATCAGTGGGACTTTGGAGTTTTGTAACTGATTTCCACTATCTGTCGAGTGCCATCACACTTTTGTGAACCCTCTGACTTTGGAGAAGAAGAGACTGTTGACATGGTCGTGTTGTGTGTTGGGGGATACTTTGGGAGCATAAGATTAGAATTTGACAAAATAGAAATGAACCTTTGGCTTAATTTTGTGTGAGAGTAGAGGCTGGGAGGATGGTGCTGAGGTAGTGCTAGGGTGTAGGAGGGAAGGAGTACAGTTAGGAGGTTGTGAAGTTAGGAATGCTTGAATGCTGTCTGAAATTCAAGCATTAAGTATAGAAATTTTAATTATATATATATATATATATATATATATATATATATATTGCTATTAAATTTATTACCACCTTTTAAAAAATTACATTAAAACCCAAACCATTTCCCATTTATTTTGAAGTAATTAAAATCAGTTATTGCTAACTCACAGAATTACAAGTGGCAAAAGAAAGATGCCACACCAAAAAAATCTCTTTGTTTAGCTATAATTTTTTAAGCTTTTTTAGTAAAGTTACCTGTACTTCTAAAATCCAAAGGCTTTCCTTAAATGAATAATATAAATACTGTCTATATTAATTTAACCTCCATTTTCTCTATTGTCAGATTTGTGAGCAGATTTAAAAATAATTAAATCCATTACTGTAACTTTTTAGCCTTTAAAAATATTATATTTGGAATATACCTAACCATATTTACCATTTAAAGGAAATATATTTAAAGAAAATACTGAATAGTATTGAATTTTGAGAGAAAACACCAACCTGAAACCTTCTAAAGGTGGGTATGTGTGAGTTTCTTGTAGCTGTCATTATTCAGTACTACCCTGCCTTGTTAGAAAGTGATACATACACAGAACGTGGCTGGACAGAATTTGTATCTTTATTACAAGTTTGTGTTAATGTAGTTGTTGATTTTCTTATATTCAGATTTTATTGTTTTTTTGAGATTTTGAAATTTTTAGAACTTTGTACTCGTAACCTGTTATGCTCATGTAATATGTATGGGACATCTCCTGGGTTATAGGAGCCTCCAGCATTGCTGAAGCAAGTTTTACTGAAATCTGAGGCAGTCAGGAGAAAGAGTGACTCAGAATGCCCCAGACTGTGCAAAAAATCAGAGACCACTAAAATCCTGTGCAGCACCTATCATGTGTGGACACAATCTCCAGGCCTAAAACCGTCAACGTGTCTAAGGAAGGCAACAGATGAAACACATATGAAGGTTCAAAGGTGCTTTCCGAAAGGCTGAGACTGACATTTGCGACTTGGGGTCTGCTCTTAACAATATGTGAAACTGAAAGATAAATCGGACACTTAACTACCTTAAAGTTTTACTGAGCTTGTAAAAACACTTCTGAGGTCCTAAGTAGGTCATTGATGCCAGACAGGGCTCTAGCTTCTTCCCTAACTACCAGGAAAATCAAAACCCTCACTTTTAAACAGTCTGATTGCTGGCTAAGGGAGACCCGTCTGTGCTATGAGAATAATCTTCTTCTTTTTCAATCACCAGGGAATACAGCACTTATCTCTGTGCTGGTCATCAAGTCACACAGTGGGAGGAACCCTGCTGTCATTGAGGAAGCCAAGGCTGAAAGAAGAGTAACTGTGCAGGGTAGGAGTGCTAGGCCTGTACATCAAATACACTCTCCCTTCTCAGTCTTTCTGTATCACAGGACTATTTGGACACTTTTCTGAAATATTCTGCATGGCCCCAGAGAGATTTAATGTCAAGGCAGAACACCTCTTTTGTATAGAAAATTAAGACTAAAAATTGTAAGCCAGGGGTTTTTTCTGAGCCAGGGGATTTGCGCCAGGTAACTGCTGCAGCCCCTGCCAGTCCCAGCCCTGTTGGTCTCAGGAAGCATGGCTGTCTAGACCAGCAGTCGCTAACCTTTTGGACCTCACAGACCACTAGTGGTGTGCAGACCACCGGTTGGCGACTGCTGCTCCAAAGGTTTCCTTAAACCAGCAGTTGCCAACCTTTCGGACCTCATGGACCACCAGTGGTCCGCAGACCACCGGTTGGCGACCGCTGGTCTAGACCATGCTTTCAAAGACACCCCCAATTTATTTCTGATCTCATGCCACTCCCTGTATTCACAGCTTGGCTTATTTTTTGTTTTTAGATTTGCAACTGGTCATAATTCTCAAGGTTGCAGTGAAGAATGCATCTCAGACACCAGGGTAGGCATGGCCCCCAATTTGCACTGGGTACTTGAGGAAGAGATTAGGCAGGCTAAAGGGTAATGGGGACTTTGGCCTCATTATGAAACTCTACCAATATCATAATTTGGAGAAATTAAAGTGAAGATCACTTCAAGGTACAGTTGTCCCTTGGTATTGTAGGGGATTGCTTTCAGGACCCTTACTGGGTACTAAAATGGTGGCTGCTGAAGTTCCTTATATAAAACCATTGGCCCAGTGCACGGATTCATGCACTCGTGGGGTCCCTCAGCGTAGCCTGCAGGGATTGGGCCAAAACCAGCAGTCCATTGCCGCCTGCCGCTCCTGCCTGCTGCTCCTGCTCATCCCGGCCCTGCTGCGCCTGCCACCACCACCACTTGGTAGGCTGTGGTCTGCGGCCAACTGTGAGTCCTGCGTCTAGCACACATTGGTCAGCTGAGCGGCGCTCCCGCTGTGGGAGTGTACTGACCACCCGGGGGCAGCTCCTGCGTTGAGCGCCTGCCCCTGGTGGTCAGTGCGCGTCATTGCAACTAGTCGACCAGTTGTTCGGTCGCTTAGGCTTTTATATATATATAGATGGCCTATGAACAAGATGTGAGGTGAACAATACTCAAATGAGTACTGGAGAGAGATGGAGGATCTGTGAAATGTCAGGAGGCTATAGCAGAGTACGCCTATACATCATTCATGTGGGTTCAGGGTAGTACTTGGTGAGTGCAAATTCAAATGTTGCCTTTTGAAACTTTCTGGTTTATTTTACTTTATTTTATTTTTTAAATATATTTTTATTGATTTCAGAGAGGAAGGGAGAGGGAGAGATAGAAACATTAATGATGAGAGAGAATCATTGATTGGCTGCTTCCTACATGCCCCCCACTGGGATTGAGCCTGCAATCCAGGCATGTGCCCTCACTGGGAACCGAACCATGACCTCCTGGTTCATAGGTCGATGCTCAACCACTGAGCCACACCAGCTGGGCATGAAGTTGTTTTTATTTTTTAAATTATTAAATGTATTGGGGTGACAGTAATTGATAAGATTATATAGGTTTCAAGTGTATAATTCTATAATGCATCATCTGTATATTGCATTGTGTGTTCACTACCCAAAGTTAAATCCCCTTCCAGTCACCACTGACTCCTTTTACCCTCTTCTACTTTCTCCTACCCCTCTTTTTCTCTGGTAACCACCATACTGTTGTCTTGTGTCTATGAGGTGTTTTTTGGTGTGTGTGTGTGTTTTGTTATTGTTAATCCTCACTTGAGAATATTTTTCCATTGATCTTTAGAGACACTAGAAGGGAGAGAAGATGGGGGAGGGAGGGAAGAAGTGGGGTGGAGAGTGAGAGAAAGAGAGATCAATGTGAGAGAGACATATCGATTGGTTGCCTCCTGCACGTGCCCTGACTAGAGCCAGGGGTCAAACTAGCAACCCAGGTACATGCCCTTGACCCAGAATCGAACCCACAACTCTTTGGTGCTCAGGCCTATGCTCTTGCCACTGAGAAACACTGATAAGGACATGTCTATGAGTTTTAATTTGTCGATTTCTGTTTAATATTCCACATATGAGTGAAATCATATGGTTCTTATCTTTTTCCATCTGACTTATTTTGTTTAACATATCAAGATTCATCCATGTTGTCACAAATGGCAGTATTTTTTTTTTAATGGCTGAGTAGGATTCCATTTTCTTTATGCAATCATCTATCTATCAACACTTCGGTTGTTTCCATGTTTTGGCCACTGTGAATAATGCTGCAGGGAACATATATCTTTATGAATAAATGTTTTGAGATTTTTTGGGTAGATACCCAGAAGAGGGATTGCTTGGTTATATGGTATTTCTATTTTTAATTTTTGGAGGTAGCTCCATACTGTTTAGTACAGTGGCTGTACGGATTCATGTTCCCACCAGCAGTGAATGAGGTAGCTCATTCTGGCTCCTTGACGTGTTCTCATGGTCCTTCATTGGTCCTCTCCTGGTCAAATGGAGTAGGTGAGTGTGACAGTGGGGTGGCATGCCCACAGTCGCACGTGTGGCTGGGAGGAGTATTTGAGGGTAAGAACTTGGGTCTCAGAGAAGTCTACTCTGGGGATCTTTCCACAGGGCATGCTGCCTGCACATGGGATAATTTTATGGCAGTGTCCCTGTTGTTTCAAGTTTGGTGGGTGGAGTTTCTAACAGGCTAATTGTTATGGTTTTGTCACAGCAGATTGTTAATACCTGAACTAATTGGTTGCTTTAATAAGTACTGAGTTAAAGAGGATTTTATCATGTTGTCTAATGTTTTCACTGGACATTTAAAAAAGAATTTTAAAAAGTCTTATCATTTATTTCATACACCCCCAGTTATACTGTTGTTGTTCTAATTTTGTCCCTGAAACTCGGCAATGTGTATTGGTAGAGAATTCAAAGAATGTTTGTTTAGAAGGCCTGATTTAAAAAGATATATTTGGATCCATGGGTTATGCATATACGCTTATAAGTTCTTTGTTAATCTCTTCCTACCCCCCTCCCTCCTTCCCTCTAAGCTTTGTCAGTCTGTTCCATGCTTCTGAAGGAGGGGGCGGGGGTTCAGGATGGAAGGAATCAATGGGGAAAAGGGGGCATCTGTAATATTTTCAGCAATAAAGATAAAGAAAATATTTTATTAAAATGTCATGGGAAAATTTTTAAAAAGGTATGTTTGGTATACATGTCTCCTCTATATGATTAAACTATTTACATGAAATAATTTCTAAAAGAGAAAATTACCCATTCTGTGTGAGATTGTGCAGTTTCTAAAAGTAAGTAAAGAAGACCAGGAGCCTCACGGAAAATGAGTAGGATGTTTCCATGTTATAAGAAAGGTTCAGGATACACAATAAATAAATATTATCATGACAATGGAAAAAAGGGCACAGGGAAAAAATAAAAACAAAATATATAGTAGTTTTTTTCTAAACCTCTATAATGCTTTATATTTCTCTTGAAATCAAATTTTTGAAATTAAAATGACAGGAAACTTATTTTTGCTATAATTAACATTTAGGTAAATAAATAGAAAAAGTATATTCTGACATCAGGGATTTGTCCTGAATTTACACATGGGGACTTGGAAGTTGGACATACTTGTATTCGAATTCCAGCCTCACTTTTTATGAGGTGTGTGACTCTGGGCACGTGACTTACCCTGCCAGAGCATCAGTTCTCTCCTCTGTGAAACAGGCACAGTCAACCTGCTCCCAGGGTGGTGCAAGTGCCTGCCCTGGACTTGTGATTTTACAAATGCCCATCATGTTTTCTCTTTCCTCCTTTGTCCACACAACTGAACAGTGAGAATCAGTGTATCTCAGGCCTTGAGATACACTATAATCCATAGTCATCAAGAATCAATTATGTTTCTACTTGATCAGAAAAGAGTCTATTCAGGTGTCTCCATGTAAATGATAAAATAATTTATGGTTAATGCTGAAATAATCAGAGATATTCGGTTCCTTGTGCTTACTAGATCCTACTGCAGCTATTATTAGCTAATTTTATCTTTCCTTGAACATTACTGTGTGTGTGAGGGCACTGTGCTGTGCGATTGCTACACATCATCTCCTTGTACCAGATGGGAATCTCAGCCGGGCCAAGTCATGGAACTTGCTCAAGGTCTGCGTGTAGACCTTGGATTCCTGACTAGATAGTCTTTCCATCTCATTGCACTGCTTCTGGTACAGTAGGTGTGTTTTTAAAATGTTCTAGTTCTCTGCAAATCAAGTAAAAATTTAAATGTTAACCACAGTTTAGCCATTGCCCTGTTGATGGACATTTAGATTCTTTAAGATGTTCATTATTACATCAGTTCTATAATAAGCATCCTTGGGTCTCCTTGAGTACAGGTGTGAGAGTTTCCTTAGGGTATAGATCCAAAAATGGGATTGTGGGATAACCCTCTGGTATACAGATTAATAAGAAATGAAGGTTCAGGATTATGAGAAGGTCAGAGATTCGGGACAGTCACATTTTGTAACCCAGTTATGACAAGGCTCATTGTCATCAGAGAATCCTTACCCATGCATGAGGCCAGTGTAACGCAAGGTGACTAAGGCCTCGTGAATTCAGAGCAACATGAGCTGATTTTTCAGTGGTTCTAGACATTTGGGAAGATTCACATAAAGTACAAAGATCATGGAAACAGTAGGGCCTCAGTCCAGATTGTAGGTGCTTTAGGGCAAAAAAGACCCTTTTATACACTTTTTACCAAAATTCACTGTTTTTAAAAAATATATATATTTATTGATTTCAGAGAGGAAAGGGGAGGGAGAGAAAGATAGAAACATCAATGATGAGAGAGAATCACTGATTGGCTGCCTCCTGTACACCCCCTACTGGGGATCAAGCCCAAAACCTGGTATGTGCCCTTGACCAGAATCGAACCGGGGACCCTTCAGTCCGCAGGCCAGTGCTTTAGCCACTGAGCCAAACTGGCTAGGACCCAAAATTCACTGTTGATAGCACTAACTTGGAACGTCACCAGTAATACTGCAGATTTGTAATCTAGTACCTTAAAATTTTAAAATTGTGTATAGTGTTATGTTAAAACCCAAGTTACTGAATGTCTGTTGTCTGAAAAAAATATTTCAAAATGATATTTCCCCTTTAATTTTCCAAATGAAAAGGCTCCACGTTGTGACAGAAATGTAATACTTGCTATCTCCCTTCCTGAACTGATAGATACCTGGGAGACTGAAAATGGTGCTGGTCAAGTTGGCTTAGGTTTTGCACATTCTGAGGCTAGTAGACTTGAATTAGGATGTGGCAGTGGGGATTTCAGTGGAGCTGGAGGTGGGATGCAAATGCCTCGTATCTGCTAGTCCTGTCTCTTTTCATTGTATTTGAGTAATCTCATTGCTTTCAATGGAGGAATCCTGTTTCACACTGGTCTTTATGGGCAAAGATAATTACGTATATTTGTCTGGGTAAGCAGATCGATAAACTTGTAATAAAGTGTATCAGACCATTTCTTTGGCAGGACTGACCAGAAGAACTTGGTGAAGCAGAGCGGTTTCCAATGGAGCATGAAGAGCTTTGAAAATTCTCCGTAATAGCAGAAACAGTATTTGAAACCACCCTTAAACAATTGTTTGTTTTTCTCTTGCCCAACCAAGTTTATAGAAATTTGGTCAGACAGGCATTTTGTTGTGATTTAAAATATTTTCAGTGAATTGTTATCTGCCGAATGCACATGTGTTTCTGCACTTTTTCTTTCACAATTGAAACTTTAAACCCTTCCCTTAAGTCTCCCTAAAAACCTCCTTGGCCAGTAAGGTTTGCATATATGAGGAGGGAGAAGGGATTTGGACCCTGGAGAAACCTTGCAGTTTGAAATGTGCCTATGCAGTTGTGTCCCAGAAATGACCATGGTTAGTGCCATATGGACTCTTTGTCTTTCTCTTTTACCAGAATTCCTTTCCCGCAAAGACGTTGGTTAATTTGGGCGTTTCAGCTTGGTTAATCAGATCGTGAGTGCCTGTGACCACGGCAAGAGGCATGATTGAAGCATTTATAAAAATTTGGCTCATAGTAAGCCCCATAATTTGTTTTAAAGAATTACCATTTCAGTGACATTTTAAAATATCTCCAAAAGATTGTGGTTTATAACACCACACCTGGTCCAGATTGTGCTGGATGAATCCATATTTGCTTCATTGTAAATGATTTTGAGGGTGGAATTCTTGGATTGTTTTCTGTCTTGTAAGCCCTTGACATTGTACTGGTACCTGTGTGCACACAAACCTCCTGACATGGGAAAGGCCAGCTCAGCCTCCCACTGAAATGCAGGTTGGCTGCATTTATTCTGCATGTTCCTAGAATGAGGAAATGATATGACAATAAACAGAAATGCCCTTGCTGAAGAGAGAAGGGAAGCTGGTGTTTATCTGGTCAGGTGGTTTAGATTAGCCGTGATGCGGCTCTGTATTATGTTACTTTAAATCATTGTGTCCCAACAGGACATAAATTACGAAGATTGTTACAGTATGTTTCATCCTATGTAAGATCAACAAATTGGAATAATTTTTTTATAGGAAAATCACAGTGCTTTTGGCAAGGCTATTGAAGCCTTTAATTTGACTTGAGTATTTCTCAAATATTATTGCCTAATAGATAAAGTATGATTTGCATAGGGTATGAAATAATAAACTTTTAAAAGCAAAGGGGAAGAATTTCTCTTTAGTAACTGCATCAAATGGCCTCGCACTCCCACTCCATCAATACCTATGTTCTTTCTTTGTCTCAGTGTTTTAGAGCCAGTTGTGTGTGTTCTCCTCTGATGGGATCGTGAAGGAGTTGTGCAGGTCGTGGCGCGGAGATGGAGCTTTGCTGTGTGCTGCCTGTCCGTCAGCCCTCACCTGCACAGAGAAGGCGACTGCTCTGTGGGGGGAACTGAATGGGAGCCTTCTCTAAGGAGGAGAAAAACAAATGATCCCATTTATGGCCATTCAGGAAAACCATTTGTTTTTCTCTCAGGATTTTGTAAATTATTTAAAAAAAGCACAAAACTCCAAACCCCCAATACCTTACCTGATCAACAGCTCAAGATAAGGTAATTTATATTGGACTATTACAAAAAGAATTGACTTAAGTAAGCATTTATTCTTTTAAATGTTTCCTCTATTCATTATGATTTTCTGAGTTATGGCCTTATTTGTGAATTTTTAACACAGAGACTTATTCATTTGTATACAGGATGCAACTAAGTTTATTTGGCCACACAGAGTAAATTTTCTAGATTAAAACAAGGGCATAAAATTACTTTGTGTAAGATTCAGGCAAATTGGAATCCCGAGTGTTCCACAGTAGCACGTTTTCTGTACAGAGCACTCTGCATGTTTTTATGAGACCTTCTCATACTCACAATGAAGTTAACAGCCTCCAATTTCCAGAGACTAGGAGTGATGAGAGAGGTTTAGGATTTGCTCAAGGTCATAGAATGAGACAGAGATGGGAGTAGAACTTTTCTGGTGGGTGATGATACCACCCACTAGTCTTTGTGAGTCTTTTGATACCAAGCAGGGGAAGTGCTAAGCTTATTTTATTCTAAAAGCCTCAAGCCCTGAGAGTTTTCTCTTTTTTTTCTTTAATAATAATGTTTAAAACACAAAAACAAAAAAGTACCTTGTTTCAATCTGTAAGGGGGGTAATAGATCTTTCCTTGAGCCTCATCATAGCAGGTTGGGGACAAATTCTGAATATATTATGGTTTGCTGCAGCTCAGTGTCTGAAGACTGACAGGTTCAGGGGCCTTTCCAAGTTCACAACCTGGATGTGCACTTTGAAACAAATAAATATAGATGCCTATGAGATGGTCTCTTTCCTCACCAGGCTTCTTCTGAATTGGCACCGTTTTCTGAGAAGTGGGTCTGGCAGGCTGTTTTCTCCTAGAGACGCATTGCAACTATCACTGGAGGTCCTCTGATCGGGCTCGAATATTAGAGTGATGTATTTTTCTTACAGGAAATATCAGCAGTGTTGCCAAAACTGTACTTAAAAACTCTTAAAAGTAGAATTGATTCCATTTTAAAAATAAGTAAAAGAAAGGATAAGTATGAATTTGTTGATATTGTGCAGACCTTTTTATACCATCATATATTTTGTGCAGAAGGATGAGACTGTTTTAAAAAATGTACACTGCTTGTAGAAGGTGTATTTACTCTACCATCGAGCCAAATTAGGTATTGGCTTGTTTCTTTAAAATATTTTTGAGTGCCCCCCAGCTCCCCTGAGCCCTCGTTTCTGCCCCGAGCCTTCATTCTCTCCCTCTACCCTTTTGGTTATTGTTGCTGGGGTTTGACTTTCAGCTTAATTTAATGTATCCCAATTTGAATAGAAGCCTTTTTGCCTTTTCTTTCTTTCTCTTTTTAAAATTAGGTGCATATAGGTATTTTTATTATGATAATAAGGCAAGACAGTTCCATATCAGATATAAACTGGAATTATATAGTGTAAGTAGTAGTTGCATCTCTTAAAAGGAGCCAGTTGATTATAAAGAAGAAAAGGTAAGGAGTAGATGGCCATTTTGCATACCAGTTTTTAAAAATGTATTTGTCCATATACTCCATATGTCTTATGGTTTGAATACATGAAGTTGAAACATAAAGATATTTTTTTCTATATAAGTTGAAATTTTATAATGATAAAACCAAGCAGTGTAAATTCTAATTCATAAAAGGTTGTTAAAACAAAACAAAGGACTTTGCAATACCCCTCACTTCATCAGCTTCCTGAAAGGTAACAACTATGGATTATCAAACGATCGGGAATGAAAACCTCCAGTAGTACTTTTCTGAAGCAACTGATAGGCATGAATGAATAGTCCTAATGAACAGTGAGGCCTCGGGAGTTATTTAGATGTTAGGGAACTCTGGGTAAATGATTCCTCTTGACATGATTTTGAAACCAGTGTTTCAGTCTGCTTTAGGGTAAAGGATGGATAGAAAACTGGGAAATGTGCTGATCAAGAGAGCAAAACTGGATTGTGAGAAATTCTAGAAGGAGCTAATCAGACTGAGCTGTTGGTCTGCTCATAGTAGCTGATGATGATATGGGGAACTGAAATTTAAACTTATGGGCAGAGGAATTTGGAAATGGGTAGTGTCTTCCCAGGGAAAAGGTATTCTCATCTTGGCCAGAATGCCTTTTTGGCACCCATCAGCTGTGTGAAATCTATCTCGAGAACTTTCGCTGAAATGGAACAGAAACAAAGAGCTCTTAGGTAAAGTTGTGTGTAGAGGTGTTTATGTTGGTAAAGCTGCTGCCTGGAGAAGAGTAGACCTCTCTCAAAGGGTAGTCTTCCCAGCCTAGGAATTCAGGAGGAATTTACTAATGTAATTAGAAATCCTAAATCTGCAAAGGAAAGCTGCTTTGCACCTTGCCTTTTCATTTAACAGCATATCTTGAAGGTGCTCCGTGTAATTAGCTAAAAGAGCTGCCTTATTTTCCCAAATGGCTTTTTAGGGTAATTTCTAGAAATGTTGACTTAAGAACTTTTTAAAAAAGGCTCTAAAATGTTACAGGTCTGTGAGTATAGCTTTTGAAGGTCATGTTTAGAGGTGAGCGTGCTCTCATAGGTGGTGTACTTAGCAGTAGCTGAAGCACTAATTCAGCTGAGGGCACAGTAGAGCAGGCTGCTCTCTCAGGAGCCTGTGGACATTGTCTCAAGTGCCTGGGGAAGCCAGTTTTAATTCAGAGTTGGATATTCTTGGCCTGAGTTATTGGAAATGTTGAATGCTGTAATGGATTGAATAGAAGGCAGGTAGACTAGTGGCTCAGGGTCAGTGGGGTCGTGTCTGCCCCGCACATACTGGACTGCCTAAGTAAAGGTCATCAAGTGAGACTTTTAGTTTGGCTTCTCAGGGAAACATGTCACCTGCTTGGCTAAGATGCTCACTTGACAGATTGCCAGTTCCACCAGAAATCTTCTATGTGGACACCCACTTAGAGAAATAGTTTTAAATATGTTTCTGGGTTTCTCAGCCCTGCAAAGGTGAATTTTTTTGGCCTTTCAATTGTTCTTGTACTAGGTTTGCAAAGGAATTTTCCTCTCCAGGTTATAGACACTGTGTGTGTGTGTGTGTGTGTGTGTGTGTGTGTGTGTGAAAGTGTTAGTGATGATAATAAATCAGTAGCATTGACTGAGTGCCTACTAGAAGGACAGGCATCCTGTAAAATATGTTACATGAATTAGCCCCTTTTTACATCTGAGGAAACTGAGGCTCATTTAAAAGGTTAATTCCTCTGTGAGGTCACATAGCTAGTGAATAGCAGAGCTAGGATATGAGCCTACATCTTTGACTCTGAAGTCTTTGCAATTGACTGTAGTGTTCAAAATAAGGGTAATAGTTTAGAGGAAAAAAGCATGGATCAAAAGCATCTTTGGTTGGGCCTGTTCTTCACAATTCTCATGTTGCTAGTTGAGAATATTCTGTTGCCCACAAATTAAGATCTGATGTTCTATTTGCAGTGGCTAGAACAGTTAACAATGTTTTCCATGAAAAAGTCATGCTGAGACACGTAATCATATTCTGGGGCAAAGAAGGCCTTTCCTTGGTGGACCAAGCACTGTTTATGTGATTGATCAGTCACCAACACCCAGGGAAGGTCCTGTCCTATGACATGTGCGTGCTTGGCAATGATCTTGCCATGCATTTTGCTTAATAATTTTCATTATTTTTAATTAAAGTTGAAGAAGTGCAGACTCTAGCTGAAATTAAGGTAGGTTGTGTTGCCGGAATCTGGTAATTACTTTAATTGATCACAAGATAGTTTCCTTGATCACCAATTAGACTAAATTGCCGATCATGTTTCAAGACGTGAAGAAATGCCCAAACTGATTTATGTAATAGTGTTTTCATTTCTAATCAGACATAAATATCATTTCCTTCCATGGCAATTGTGTTTTATAAAAGAAGGGTTATGGGCCTACAAACATAAAGGTGATTCGTAAACAATAGAGTTCTAATTCATTGAATTAGTAAAGGAAGTATTTAGAAGCTTAATGGAGATTGTACTGGGGAAATTACTTTGGAGTCGCTGGTGCTCATTTTCTTAGTGGGAGATATGTTCTTTTTTAGTGCATAATTAAAATAGTCTACAATCAAAATATAAAAGGCAGCTGATTTAAAGAACATTTCAAAGAGAACTGCTCTGAGTAATGAAAGATTTGTATTGTAAATATGTGCTAGAAGTTAAGTCTTAGAACTTTAATAAATTATACATGTTATTTGGCTGAAGCTGCATTTTAAACTCAGGGTGCTGTTAAACATTTCACAGATTGATACAGGATTTTTGTTTTGGTTTCGTGCATCTGATAGTCTTTCATATTTTCATGGAATAAAATGAAACAAAAGGAACTTTAAGAAAAATTAAAGTTCCCAAAGAATACTTGATTTGGGGTTCATGGAAAAATCTTTTAATTGCTGATGGTTTGGAGATTTCCAAATGACAAACTTCATTGGCCCAATTTACTGTGATTGTAATGCTTACATTCCTTAAAATGGCAGAGTGACTTAAAAAGTCATACTTCATCATGCATTCATTGACTTGTTCATAAAATGTTTGTAATTTGCAATAGAGGAAAGACTGAAACTATTATCAGCCATTATATGTTATTTGTTGGCCATATGTTTGTTTGAAATGGCCGTGGCTCAACAGAACATGGCTCATAGACAAACTATGCTGTAAATTGGCACTAAAAACCCACCTAAACAGGTAGGCATATGTTAAGAAGTTCACATGAGCCAAAATATTTTAATATGAACCAGGTTACATATAGGATCCCAGCTGCTTTAACAGTGAGATCTTCATTTGCATGGCTTCTTCATTTTATCCCCAAACTAATTTTTAAACATAGATCATGTATATATGTGGTTCAAAATTCAAAAGGTACCAAAGAGTATAGAAGTCTCTTCCTGTTCCTGATTCTCAATCACCCAGTTCCCTCCTCCATGCCCCCCATTATTTACATTATAACTAGCTCCAGAGATGTTAATGCATATATTTTATTCTTTCATTTTTATATAATTCATAAACTATTTTTACACCTTTTTTTCATTTAGTAACTTATCTAGGAGATATCCATGCTAGAGGATAAATAGTTTCTTCATTCTTTGTAATGGCTGCGTAGTACTCCAGTGTATAAATGTACCATAATATGTTTAATCAGGCTCTGTTGAGGGACATTTGGCTCTCTCAAGACCATGGCTGTAACCACCTGTGCTGCAGGGACCATTCTTTAATTTATGTTTGCGTATGTCTGCAGACAAATTCCTAGAAGTTGACTTATTTGGTCGAAAGGCATGGACATTTTTTACCTAAGGTCATGGGTATTTAAAATTTTGATATATATTGTCATATTTTCTTCTGTGGTGATTATTATCAGTTTATATTCACCAGCAATGCACGAGAGTGCCCCTTCTCTTCTATCTTCACCAACAGAATATTATCGAAATCTTTGATCTTTACCAAACAGGTTTAACTTAGTTCCCCCCTCAGCTTTATTGAGATATAATGGACATAAAGCGTAGTTTAAATTTATGCTTCCTTTATCATGTATGAAATTGAGCAGTTTTTATGTTTAAAGACAATTCTTTTCTGTTATGTCTATTATGTCCTTTGTCCATTTAAAAAAATCAAGTGGTTGGTCTTTTTCTTATTAATTTGTAGGAGCGCTTTATATGTTAAGGAAATAAGTACCACAGATACAATTTGTTGTGTGTCTTTTAATTTGTTTGTTGTATGGTTTTTATTCCCATACAGGAAAATAATTTTAATGTAAGATTTGTCTATGTTTTAGTAGTGGTTTAAAGTTTTCTTTAAACCACTTTGGAACTTATACATTTCTTATTAAGTTTACTCCTAGATAAATTTTGGTTCCATTGTAAATGGGATGTTTTCTTCCAATATTTTTTCTAATTAGTTAATTATATAAAACTTCTGTTGACTTATTTTGACTTCTTTGTTTTATTCTTGACTTTAATGGGAATTCTAGTGTTTTCTTATTAAGAATGATATTAAGAATATATTCTAATCATTTAAAGAGGGGTTCATATATTCTTATTTCATTAAGAATTTTAATATAGGGCTTGGCTGTGTTGGTTAGCGTGTTGTCCTGATATACCAAGGTTGTGGGTTCAATTTCTGGTCAGGTCATATAGAAGAAGCAACCAATGATGCATAAATAACTGGAACAACAAAGTGATGTTTCTCTCTCCCTCCACCCTCCACCCTCCACTTCTCTCTCTCTAAAACAAAAAAATTTTTAAAAGAATTTTAGCCGAAACCGGTTTGGCTCAGTGGATAGAGTGTCGGCCTGCAGACTGAAGGGTCCCAGGTTCGATTCCGGTCAAGGGCATGTACCTGGGTTGCGGGCACATCCCCAGTGGGAGATGTGTGGGGGGCAGCTGGTCGATGTTTCTCTCTCATCGATGTTTCTAACTCTCTGTCTCTCTCCCTTCCTCTCTGTAAAAAATCAATAAAATATATTAAAAAAAAGAATTTTAATATATAATAAATATTGAATTTATTAAGTATCTTTTCAGAAGTCATATGAATTTTTGATTAATATGATAAATTATGTCAATATATTACCTAATATTGAACCATCCTTGCATTCTCAGAATAAATCCTATTTGTTCATGGTGTTTTGTTCTTTCAGTGTTTTGCTAGGTTTTGTTTATTAAGATTTTAATAAATATGAGATCAATCTACATTTTCATTATTATATGCTATCTCTGTGGGAACTTGGAGACAGTGTTATGATAGTTTATAACTTGGAAATGTTCTTTTTCTATGCTCTGGAACAGTTTAGTATTAGAGTTAACTTGATTTAAGGTTTTTTAGAATTCCTCTGTGAAATGATTGGGAACTAACTTTTTGGTGTTACTCTTAGACACATTTCTCTTTGATAGTTGTTTAATTGTTTAGATATTTTTCTCTTCTGGGGTCAGTTTTGATAATTTTTATTTCTCAGAGAACTATTTTACCTATGTTATAAAATTTGAGTTAACTTTGTATTTGCCTACACCTTTTTTTTGGTATGTTTTAAAATCTCTTTTATCTGTAGTTACTTCCCTGTTGTCATTTCCTCTTTTGTTTACCTGTGCTCTCTCTCATTGTTTTTGTTTTTATTTTGTTTTAGATGGAGTAACCTATTTTCTATTGTATAACTTTTTCAGATACAGCATTTTGATTTATTAGTTTTATTATTTTTCTCACTTCTAATTCATTTATATCTACTTTTCTTTTTATTTATATCCTTTCCTGTTCTCCTTAAATTTATTTTGTTGTTATTTTTTTACCTTCTTGATTGGGTGCTTAGTATATTTATTTATATATTTTAAAAAGTATGTTTTTATTGATTTTAGAGAGAGAGGAAGGGAGAGGGAGAGAGAGATAGAAACATCAATGATGAGTGAGAATCATCAATCAGCCATCTCCTGCCCACACCCACTGGGGACTGAGGCCTAGCCAGAAACCCAGGCATGTCCTCTGACTGGGAATTGAACCAATGACCTCCTGATTCATGGGTCGACATTCAACCGCTGACTTATACTGGTGGGGCAATATATTTATTTTTATTCAATTGTGTTCATTAAGGTATTTAAGTATTTAAAATATTTACTCTGATTATTGCTTTAGATGTATCCCTGTATGTAGTACTTATTACATTCATTTTTATTTTAGTTTTAATGTCTTCTTTGACTTAAGATTTTTGTTTTTTTTTTTGAGTCAAGATTTTTAAAAGAAGGATTTAAAATTTCCATGTAGTACTTTTTATAACTTTTGGGTTGTAGTTTGTTTGTTTGTTTATCCTCACCTGAGGATATATTTTTCATTAATTTTAGAGAGAGAGGAAGGGGGAGGGAGAGAGAGAGAAAGAGAGAGAGAGAGAGAAAGAAGCATCGATCAGTTGCCTACTGTACATGCCCTGAGGAAGGGGGGCTGAGAGAGAGAGAGAGAGAGAGAGAGAAGAAAGAGAAAGAGACATCGATCAGTTGCCTCCTATACATGCCCTGACTGGGGATTAAACCTGCAACCTGGGTATGTGTCCTGACCATGAATTGAACCTATGGTCTTTTGGTGCAGGGGATGATGCTCTAACCCAGTGGTCGGCAAACCGTGGCTTGCGAGCCACATGCGGCTCTTTGGCCCCTTGAGTGTGGCTCTTCCACAAAATACCATGTGCGGGCGCACATGTACAGTGCGATTTAAACTTCGTGGCCCATGTGCAGAAGTCGGTTTTTGGCCTGGGCGAGTCTATTTTGAAGAAGTGGCGTTAGAAGAAGTGGGGGGGGTCGGTCGGTCGGTCGGGCGACGGGAGACATGGCACAGGCAGGCTGCGGGATACGCATAGCGGGGGAGGTACATTGTTTTGAGGTACTTTCGCTGAGGTCGACCCCTTCCAACTCTCCCATCCACACTCGTCTATCTGAAACAAGTATACAAGACAAGTGTGGATGGGAGAGTTGGAAGGGGTCGACCTCAGCGAACGTACCTCAATCAGATTGAGGAAGTTTTTAGCAAAGGCCAGCTTAGGAGTACCCTAATTAAGTTAATAACAATGTACCTACCTATATAGTTAAGTTTAAAAAATTTGGCTCTCAAAAGAAATTTCAATCGTTGTACTGTTGATATTTGGCTCTGTTGACTAATGAGTTTGCCAACCACTGCTCTAACCAACTGAGCCACACTGGCCAGGACTGTTAATATTTTTATTATTGAACTAGAAGCCCGTTGCATGAAGATTTGCGCAATAGGCCTTCCTTCGCCTGGCTGCTGGCACCGGTTTTCCTCCGGCACCAGGGACCCAGGCCTTTTGTCCGGCTGCAGTGAGGCTTGGCTTCTCCGCTGTGGCCTCAGCAAGGCTTGGCTTCTCGGCTGTGGCCGCAGCGGAGAAGCCAAGCCTCTTCAGTCTTCAGTCTTCAGTCTTCACTCTGGCCGGAGCCTTCAGTCTTCGCTCCGTGCCTGCATATGCAAATTAACCGCCATCTTTGTTGGGTTAATTTGCATAGTTGCTCTGATTGGCTGGTGGGCGTATAGGAGTGACACCAGTTTGCATGTTTCCCTTTTATTAGTGTAGATGTTGTCAGTACTATTTCTACTTTTTGGAATTTATTGCGATTTTTTTTGTGTGGGCTAATATATGTTCATGTTCTATAGATGGATATTATCCATCATATGGATATTTGATGGAAGTGTTAAAAGCTATATTCTTTCTTTCTGTCAGGAGGGGATATAACAAGAAGTTGGCTGTATGCAATCTGGAAGAGGGTTCTCACCAGCACCTACCCATGATCATGTACCCTTTTCTTAGACTTTCAGTTTTCAGTACTCTGAATCCTTCAAGGAATTTGCTAATTACTCAATGAAGTTGAAAAGGAAAGGATGATGATGGTGATGATGATGGTGCACAATGCTAGTGACTTGCTGATCAAACTGCTGGCAAATTTTTGGAAGGAGCAATTAGGCTTCACCAAACTAGGTATAGGCCTGTTTTGTGAGCTCCAATAAGTATGTACCAAGTAACTAAGATAATCTACCAGAATTAAATGTAGTCACTTGACCAAATATCTAACCCTTTTAGGACTAAGAACACACCATTCAGTGGTTATTTTATCTGGAATGTCATAACAAACAGTTTGAATCCAGGATATGAAAGTAGCAAGTTATGAGAAGAAAGAGCAGACTAGTAGAAGTGTTCCCACTGTCTGGTATCATCAATCAAGTTGACATGGGCATTTTTTGAGTGATTGGAATTCAAGCAAAGTCAGTTCTCTGGCTATTCTGGATTCCATTTTGTTCATCTGAAGTCTCATTAACAAAAATACTTAATTGGAAAAATATATAGCCCTGGCTGGTTGGCTCAGTTGGTGGAGCATCATCCTGTACTCTGAAAGGTTGTGGGTTTGATACCAGGTTGGGGCACATGCTGAAGGCAACTGATCAATGTTTGTCTCTCACATTGATGTTTCTCTCCCCCTTTCTCTCTTTCTAAAATCAATAAGCATGTCCTCAGGTGAGGATTAAAAATAAGAGCGGGAGAGAGTATATCAGTATGAAAATAATTACTTGTTAAGTATGAAAGTATAGTATGAAAATAATTACTTGTTAAGTAACATGACAATTATTACATAATTCTATATAATAAAAGGGTAATATGCAAATTGACCCTAACGACGGAATGACCAGGAACAACCAGTCGCTATGATGTGCACTGACCACCAGGGAGCAGACACTCAATGCAGGAACTGCCCCCTGGTGGTCAGTGCGCTTTTCACAGGGGGAGCGTCGCTCAGCCACAAGCCAGGCTGACAGATGCAAGCACAGCGGCAGTAGCGGGAGCCTCTCCTGCCTCCTCAGCAGTGCTAAGGATGTCCAACTACAGCTTAGGCCTGCTCCCCGGGGCTCTCAGGCTGCCAGAGGAATGTCTGACTGCCAGCTTAGGCCTGATCCCCTGGGGAGTGGGCCTAAGCTGGCAGGTTGACATCTCCCCAAGGGCACCCGGGCTGCCAGAGGGATGTCTCACTGCCAGCTTAGTCCCGGTCCCCTGGGGAGCAGGCCTAAGCCAGCAGGTGGACATCCCCCAAGGGGTCCCAGGCTGTGAGAGGGCGCAGGCTGGGCTGAGAGACCCTCCCCCCAGCACCCGAGTGCATGCATTTTGTGCATTGGGCCTCTAGTACTGAATAAAGTTTCCTAAAATCTTGATAAGCATTGCTCATCTGACTTCTATTTTGAAGTTACTGTGTGGAAGGATGACGGACAGATGATGTAAAAATAAATAAAAGCTATGTTCTTAATTTTTAGAGTTTAAAATATATCAATTAGTTCTACCTTTTAAACTATGTGTTTAAGTAGTCCATATCCTTACTTTTGTTTGCTTAATCTGCCATGGATTAAGAGATGTGAATTAAAGTATCTAACTACACATGTTTCTATTTATCCTATATTTCTGTAATTTCTGCCTCATTGATTTTTTAAAGAAAAAGAACTGCTGTACTTTATTTGTTATTATTATTATTTTATTGATCTCAGAGAGAGGAAGCATCTATCGGTTGCCTTTCACACGTGCCTGGACCAAGGATAGAACCTGTAACCTGGGTATGTGCCCTGCCTAGGAATTGAACCCTTCACCTTTTGCTGTACAGGAGGATGCTCCAAACAACTGAACCATACTGACCAGGGCCTGCCTCTTGATTTTTGATGCTATTTGTAGTATAGATATTCACAATTATTCAATCTTCATTGTAGATATACTTTATAACTGTAAATTACCTTTATGATTTCTTAAAACATTTTTTTCCACATTTTCCTGTGTCCTTTTATTTTCAGTGGTTGAGGTTTGCTTTGAGATGCATTGTAAAGTTTTCTTTTAATTGGTTGGATTTAGGTTTTTTAGTTTATTGATTGGAAAGATGTTTGGTCTTATAAAACCAATAAACTTTTTCCTCCCATAATTTAAATCATAATATGAATTGTGTTTTCTTTGCTTCATTTTAATTATGTTTTTCTTTACTTAATTGTGAATGTTTTTATTTTTGTTTTGGTTCTTCTAGAATCTAGTGGATACTATTATACCTATAATTTTACATGGCAAATTTAATCCTCTATTTCTTTAGATGGCATTTAGATAACATTTCTTTATATAGTGGTCTCCCACTAAGCAATATCAGAATTATACTTCTAGTTTCCCTTCACCAGATAATTTTAGTTCATATTATTTTTAGTTCTTATATTTTATACCTTTAAATATACATACGTCTGTAACAATTGATCTCAGCTTTCAAGATTTTTAAAACTTTCATCTACCCTATTTCTTCTCCTTTTTCCTTCAACCCTTTTAATAGTTTATAACTTGCATTTCATTCTGTGTCTATAACCTCCACAATTGTTTTAAATATATTTCTAGAGCTGAGTGAATTTATTGCCCACTGCCAATACCTTTGGTATGGTTTCTCTATTCATCTCTTAGTTACTTATATTTCACCCTTTTTAAATAAAAGTTTCCTCAAGAAGGATGAATGGGAATTATTCCCTGAATTACTGCATTAAAAATTTTATGTCTCGCATTAATTTTGAACACTTCAATTTAGCTAGGTATAAATTTTTTTTGCACTTTCGTTTCCTAAAATCTTGATAAGCATTGCTCATCTGACTTCTATTTTGAAGTTACTGTGTGGAAGGTTGAAGTCAATCAGATTCTTTTTATCCTTAGAGGTTAATTGATCTTTTTTTTTTCTTCAAAGGATTTTTTTCTTCTTCTTTTTTTTTTTAAAATATATTTTATTGATTTTTTACAGAGAGGAAGGGAGAGAGATAGAGAGTTAGAAACATCGATGAGAGAGAAACATCGATCAGCAGCCTCCTGCACACCTCCTACTGGGGATGTGCCCGCAACCCAGGTACATGCCCTTGACCGGAATCGAACCCGGGACCTTTCAGTCCGCAGGCCGACGCTCTATCCACTGAGCCAAACCGGTTTCGGCTTTCTTCTTCTTTAATGGTTGTATATACTGGTTGAATTCTTACCATCTATAGATTAAAATCTCATTTCTGGAAAATTTTCTTGACTTACATTTATAATTTTTCTGGGAATTTTGGTTCTCTTATTGATAATAATTGTCTATATATTAAATCTACTTTGTTTTCTAGATTTTTGAATTCTTATAAACTGTTATTGATTTCTACTTTATTTTGCCCATTTTTTCAGTCCTGTTCTGTAAATTCTTAATGGATAGTTAGTGATGTCTGTTCTGCCTTGGGCTGTTTTCAGCTTCTTTTAAAAAAATAATTTTTCATTTTTTGATTACAGTTGATATACAATATTATATTAGTTTCAGGTGTATAACATAGTGATTAGAACTTTAAGGAATGGTTTTAGAGAGCCTGTACTTTTAGCTAGTTCAGGGCCTTTAGATTCCAACTGGCATCCTGGTAATAAGTAGCGAGGACTGTAAAAAATCTTAGCAAGAAGGGACAGATGCTGTTCACCATCTGCTAAGCTTGCTGTTGAGTCATATTCTTTCTTTATGATGTTTCAGATAATCAGAATTCTCCTATGAGGTTTTGCTTTTCTCCTCTCCTACCCACTCATTTTTTTTACAGAAATTCTTTAATTTGGATGTGTATTGTTCAGGATGTTTTTAATTTGTGGATTTAAAATAAATATTTTGGGGATTATTTGGTTTCGTTATATGGAAGAAGAGTTATGGAATAGCCTCTTTGTTCCAAGAGTAGTTTGTGTTCTTTCCCTAAGCAAGAATTAGGAGTAAATCTTGTGTAAATGGTTTATTAGGAGTAAATCTTGTGTAAATGGTTTTGTGATATTTTATTAAATGCAAATATTAGATGATGGTTGAGGGAATTATATAAAGCTTAGGAAAATACAAAGTTAGAGGGTCTTTGGATGAGCCTCCCTTTTTACATTGTATATGGATGTTCTGTTTTAAGTCATATCTGTGATGAAATAGATTTTGCTAGTATGCTTACTTGTAGTCCAAGATTTGAGGAGCACTTCTGACCATGTTAAAATCATCCATTTGATCCATTTGGCTCTTGGGAAATGGTAAGGGATTCTAAGTATCACTTTGGACCTTTTAGGATAACATGGTTCAAAGAAACTGTGGCTACAGGGGTTTAAGGAGTTGCGCAGTGACTGACTGTCCATCTCACTTGTTGTCATTAAGCTGTTTTCCCCAGTAAATGTTTTTTTTTAATTTTTCTATTTATTTTATTGTATATTTAAAAAATTAAATCGTTATTGTTCAGATTATTACAGTTGTTCCTCTTTTTCCCCCCCATAGCTCCCCTCCACTCGATTCCCACCGCACCCTCTGCCCTTACCGCCACGACCCACTGTTCTCATCCATAGGTCTACAATTTTTGTCCAGTCTCTTCCCACACCCCACACTCCGCCCCCCCCACCCCCCCGAGAATAGTCAGTCCACTCCCTTTCTATGCCCCTGATTTTATTATATTCACCGGTTTATTCTGTTCATCAGATTATTTATTCACTTGATTTTTAGATTCACTTGTTGATAGATGTGTATTTGTTGTTCATAATTTGTATCTTTACCTTTTTCTTCTTCTTCCTCTTCTTAAAGAATACCTTTCAGCATTTCATATAATACTGGTTTGGTGGTGATGAACTCCTTTAGCTTTTTCTTATCTGTGAAGCTCTTTATCTGACCTTCAATTCTGAATGTTAGCTTTGCTGGGTAGAGTAATCTAGGTTGTAGGTTCTTGCTATTCATCACTTTGAATATTTCTTGCTACTCTCTTCTGGCCTGCATAGTTTCTGTTGAGATATCAGCTGACAGTCGTATGGGTATTCCCTTGTAGGTAACTGATTGTTTTTCTCTTGCTGCTTTTAGGATTCTCTCTTTGTCTTTTGCCCTTGGCATTTTAATGATGATGTATCTTGGTGTGGTCCTCTTTGGATTCCTTTTGTTTGGGGTTCTCTGCACTTCCTGGACTTGTAAGCCTATTTCTTTCACAAGGTAGGGGAAGTTTTCTGTCATTATTTCTTCAAGTAGGTTTTCAATATCTTGCTCTCTCTCTTCTTCTGGCACCCCCATAATTCGGATGTTGGTACGCTTGAAGTTATCTCAGAGGCTCCTTACACTATCTTCATATTTTTGGATTCTTTTTTCTTTTTGTTTTTCCGGTTGGGTGATTTTTGCTTCTTTGTATTTCAAATCTTTGACTTGATTCTTGCGATCCTCTAGTCTGCTGTTGGAACTCTGCATAATATCCTTTATTTCAGTCAGTGTATGCTTAATTTCTAGTTGGTCCTTTTTCATAACCTCGAGGGTCTCACTAGATTTATCGAGGGCCTCACTACATTTATCGGCGGTCTCACTAGATTTCTTGAGGGTCTCACTAAATTTATCGGCGGTTTCTAGAAAATTCTTGAAAAACCTTAAAAGTGTGGTTTTGAACTCTATATCCAGTAGTTTGCTATCCTCCATTTCTGTCATTTGTGACTTGTTTCTTTGTCTCCGCATTTTTTATGCTTCCCTGTGTTGATAGAGTGGCTTTCTGTGCTAGGTGTCCTGTAGGTCCCAGTGGCTCAGCCTCCCCAATTACCTGAGGTGGACACTCTTGGTGTACCCCTTTGTGGGCTTTGTGCACAGTCTTGTTGTAGTTAAGCCTTGCTTGTTGTAGGTATCACTGGGAGGAATTGACCTCCAGGCCAATTGGCTCTGAGAATCAGCTGTGTCTACAGTGGGAGAACTTCTGAGCTGGAGACACCCTTCTGGGGCAAGACTTGCTTCAGTGGGGCTTTGGTGCTCACTGAGTCTGCCCCCTGAGTGTGTCCCTTATGGATCTGAGGAGTTGTAATCTGGATGGTCCCACTCTGACCACTGGGTACACTGGCTCTTGGATCTCTAAGGAGGTGTAATTTAGCCTCTGCCTGAGGCTACCCAGCAGGAGCTATGGAGAGATTCCTCTTCTTTGTTTGGGATTTGGAGGTGCCCAGATGAGGCCCAGCTGTGAAGCAGTGCAAGCTGCTGTGGGGCCTTGGACCTTCTTTTGGAAGTTCTGGGTCTCTCTGACTCAGCTACAGTTTGTTAGGTAATTTTCAGGTTGCAAAGGGCCAGGCCTTTCATATGCAAAAGCCTCTGTGCACAGCTTGGGTGGTGCGGGGTCTCAGGGGATCAACAGAGCAGAGCAAGCAGCTATGGCTGCTCCCCAGTCCTACCCTAAGAGGCCCCGGGTCTCAGTGTCCCGGTAATCGCTGCAAGCACCTCTGAGAGAAAGCCGCCCTTGAGTTCTGCCCGATGCCAGACAGTCCAGTTTCTCCCCGTATGAGTCTGGGACACACCTGGAACTGGAGTTCAGAGCAGTTGGGAGCTTGAGACTCTCTCCCGATTGAAAAATGTGCCGCGTCCTCAGCCGCCAGCCCTCTCCACGTGCGCCGCGTCCTCAGCCGCCAGCCCTTTTGGCGTGAGCCTCCGTACCTCTGCACTTTACTTCCGCACCTCCTCTGAGTCTCAGTGTGCTTTTCTCTTTCCTTCTAGTTGTAGAATTTCCACTCAGCCAGCCTTCCTGTGGTTCTGGATGATGTCCGTTTTGTCTTTTAGTTGTATATTTGAAGTGGTTGTGCGAGGCAGCAATTTCCGGTGTTTACCTATGCCGCCATCTTGGTTTCTCTCCCAGTAAATGTTCATCATAGTGTTACCCTACAGTATATTATCTATTGTCAGATATATGTGTATCAATCTCTAGTCCTGACACATGGAAAAAGGAAAGGGCTATTCTTCTGGGAGACAGCAACTGGAATCTTAGATTCTCAGGGCTTGGGAAGGCTTGTCATCCATCATTATGTTTTGTTAAGTTTGGCCAGAAGCAGCAGTGGTAGCAGTATGTGCCATTATTGACTTTTACTCTGTGCCTTGTGCTGTGCCAAGTGCATTGATATCCCCTGTCTTATTTTTTGTTAGAATGATAACATGAACTTTTTAAAAAATTTAATTGTTTTATTGATTAAGTTATTACATATGTGTCCTTATCCCCACATTCCCCCCCATTCCACCCCCCACTCAGATAACATGAACTTTTTATTATTATCCCCATTTTACTGATGAGAAAACTAAGGTTTAGAGGTAAATTATATGGCAGTTAAGTAGTAGAGTTGGGATTTGAATCCAGAACTCACTAGCTCAAAAGCACATATCCTTAATGACTACATTACTATCTCTCAGAGGTGGTTAATCTTGTAAGTATTCTAAAGCTAAACAAGAATAAGGCATTATAGACAAACAGTAAAAATTCTCATGCATCATTTAATACAAGTTAACTCTGTGTTTGAATAATTAAAACTGACTTTCACATTTGACTTGTCCCTTCCCCTCACATAGTCTAGAAAATCAGATTACAGTATTCTTCTTTATTTGTGGACAATACATTCCAGGACCTCTATGGATGCCTAAAACTGTAGATAGTACTGAACCATATATATATATAATGTTTTTCCTATACATACATACCTCTGATAAAGTTTAATTTATAAATTAGGCACAGTAAGAGATTAACAGCAATAACTAATAATAAAATAGAACAATTATAACAATCCTATATAATAAGAGCCTAATATGCAAATTGACTGAATGGCAGAACGACTGGCAGAACAACCGGTTGCTATGATGTGCACTGACCACCAAGGGGCAGATGCTCAATGTAGGAGCTCCCCCCAGCTCACAGGCGCCAGGCCAGCCAAGGTGGGTGCCAGTGGGGGTCCGTGATCGCCCCACTGGTCACCTCGCAGAGGGAGGTCACCGGCAGCGGTGGTGGGGGGCGGGGCCGGCAAGCAGGCAGTGCCAGGCTGGCCAAGGCAGGTGCCAGCGGGGGCCCGCCAGATCACCCTGCTGTTGCCTCACAGATTGGCCTTTAGGGACCCTACCCGTGCACGAATTTTGTGTACCAGGCCTCTAGTATATTATAATAAAAGTTATGTGACTGTGGTCTCTTTCTCTTTGATGACTGGTCTGATAACCGAGACAGCTACTAAGTGACTAATGGGCGGGTAGTGTATACAGTGTGGATATGCTGGACAAAGGAATGATTCATGTCCTGGGCAGGATGAGCGGGACAATGCAAGGTTTCATCACACTACTGAGAACAGTGCACAATTTAAAACTTATGAATTGTTTATTTCTGTAATTTTCCATTTAATATTTTCAGACCGTGGTTGACCGCTGTAATTGAAACCATGGAAAGCGAAACTGTGCATGGGGTGGGGAGAACTGTTGCAATGAGAAGGGGTAGAGAGGGAATAGTGCTTTCCCACTGATAATTCCATACTTGGTTAAGTGGATTTTGCTTGAATTTCCTTCCTTTAGGCCTTAAATGTCAAAATGGAAATTTATCCTGAATAAAGTGACTTCTGAGATAGGAACTATTATGAATGAAATTATTTAAAATGGCATCTTCCATATTTCTCACTTTTAACTTGGAAATGCGCTCTTTTGTCTTTTGGTGATCCAAAAACAGCGCAACTAACATCAGATTGGTTTTTCTGGATGGGGTAATGAAGTTAAATATTTATTTCTGTGGCTGTAATGGGGACTGCTTTGTGAATTCCACTGTACCTTAGTGATTAATGTGACCTTACCTGAGTCTTACCAAGTATTTTTGCCTTCTGGGCACAATAGAGACAGACTCTCCTATTGTTTGCAATTCACCTCATAAAAATTTGAAAGCAGGAAAAAAAGTTTTTTCCCCTCTCAGGACAAGTTTGCATTCTGCTTTTTTAAAAAAATATGTATATTTTTTCATTGATTTTAGAGAGGAGGGAAGAGAGAAAGAGGGATAGAAACATCAATGATGAGAGAGAATCATTGATTGGTTGCCTCCACACGCCCCACACTAGGGATCAAGTCCACAACCCAGGCATGTACTCTATCTGGGAATTGAACCATGACCTTCTGGTTCATAGGTCGTTGCTCAACCACTGGGCCATGCTGGCCTGGGCTGCCTTCTGCTTTTTAAAATTAAGTTTGCACTTTCCCTGTGGTATGAAGACAGAGCCCTCCGCCTGTGGGCTCTGCCAAAAGCTGGGGCACTTTCTGCTTGAATTGCCAATGCTGGGCAGCGGCAAGAAGACCCCAGCAGGCAAGCCAAACTTTTGTTTCATTCTGGATGTCAATAAAAAGAGTTTCACCCCCTCCTGACCTGCCCGAGAGACAGAATAGGGAAGTTGTTCATTTCTGTCAGTGCTTTGGGTTTGAGACACACTCAAAAGACATTCTTCCATAGTCCTGAGGTTGATACCTTGTTAACAGCCCAGTCACTAAAAACAGAAGAGCAGTGCTGCCAGAAAAGTGGCTCCTAAGAGTTGGGGTCCAGGGCACTGGTTAAAGGGAAATTATTCCCGGGCTGTTTTGGAGAGTCTAGTCCTGAGGACAATTAAACAGTCCAGACAGGTCACTGGGTGAGACCAATTTCCTGCTTTGTTTATTTGAGCCTGATTGTTTTCACCATCGAGCAGCAGGTCATGGTCCTGCTACACCGTTACCCAGCTCTGCGGAGAGCAGTCCCTTTCATATTTGGTTTCTCCAGGCTTCCCTCAGGACCCTAGCCGTGTCTTTATCTGGTTGGATTGCTCTGGGGTCTCTCTCAGGTCCAGGGCAGAGGGCAGTGCCAGTAATCACTTTCGACTTCATCTTATGCAGGCCTTTGGCTTTATGTCTCGAGTTGCTCTACAAGCAGAGAAGATGAATCATCACCCGGAATGGTTCAATGCCTATAACAAGGTAATGAAATTGCCTTATTTTGGGATCACCTGAATTATGGAGTTTAGGAAATCTCTTTCTTCCTTGTCATCCTGTACAGCTAAATGTCATTGTGTTTAGGAAAGTATTCTTTTTTTTTTTTCTCAGAACCCCTGTGTATTATTGCAATTTAGTAACAAATTTTCAGATCTGCTCAAGAGAACCGTGACTAAGCCCTTTATTTTCATGTTTGTCTTCTGTTGAAACTAATATGAAAGTTGGGCCATATTAGGCTCCTGAATTAAACTTGAATATCAGCCATGCAGATAAAATGTTAAACCCTATTAAGGTAAATTATTGAAAAAATCGGAAGTAAATATCTCGAGGTAAATTTGCTCAAAAGCTGTTCTTTAAATAATAACTTTATTAAATGCTGTTTCTGCAGTGGGAACTGACCTTCTTAAGACAAACAGCAGACTGAAAAGACTTCATCAATTAATTTTAAAGGGGCATAGTGAGAAGAATACCCCTCAAAAAGTGTCCTTGCCTATGGTCATACCATTTAGAATTTATCTAGTTTTTTCTGGGGTTCTCTTTTCTCTTTGAAAGTCCTCTTTGAATAAAGAGAAAATTTCATATTTTTGTGATTTATTGGAATAATTCAGAGCATGTAGGTATCAGGATAAACTTTTCTTTCACAGTTGCCTCTCCTTGCCCATAACTTTGCTTTTGCCTTTTAATTGATTTGCAGAGAAGCAAGAGTCTATTCTTTCATCCCACACCCACCTCACTTTCCTAATTTGGAAATGGGCCTTTTTAATGTTGCAAAGATATTACCTTTGATAGCTTGGTTTTTCTCAACGTCCTGAAAATAGTGGGTATAATTAAAGTAATGGGAGTTCAAATGAAATCTCAGTCAGTCTCTCTCTCTCTCTCTCTCTTTTTTTTTTTCAAGAGACAAAATTTGAGATTCTGGCAGCTGAATTGCCCTTCGTATGAGAGAACTTTTTCATCCCTGGGCAGCTGCTGGGGCCAGCCTGAAGCTGACTGTGCCCCTGGAGTTTACTGGGTTTTGGAAATGTCCTATTTATTCATGTTTTCTAAATAATTTACTCTGACCAGTTCTTAAATATGAATGTTGCATAATAGATTGATTTCTGAACCACGAAAGCAGTATACCACGAATCGCAGGTCAGGGTTTTAAAAACTGCTTCTTTCTTTCTTAGGTCCAGATAACTCTCACCTCGCATGACTGTGGTCAACTGACCAAAAGAGACGTGAAGCTGGCCAAGTTTATTGAAAAAGCAGCTGCTTCTTTGTGATTTCTTTCAAAATGCTTGTAAAATCTTATACACATCTTAGGTGTAATGTACTTTGAGGGTGATTTACATGAACAAATTAAGCTGAAAATTTAGTTCACCTTTCTACCACATTTTGTAAAATCAGTGCTTAAATACAAAATGATTTAAATTTGAGCCTGAGGTATTTTTCATTATATCTAAGTCACATATATAAGGCATACCAACCGAGGTAATTGTATTAATAATACAGTATTGAAAAAGAGAAGTAGCATTTTTAAAGACCAGAAATTGGGATGGAGGAGCATTCACACATTTTATAACCTGGAAATTCAAGTGATTATGTTGACTTTACAAATGCATTGTGTTAGAGAATAGTTGTAAGGTAGAAAAAGAATGATAAACTCTGTAGGTAAAGGGTTGTAACCATCTGTAACAATTCTTATGAAGTTAAAATTGATTCTTTAGCTGCTGTTATTAATTAGATTTACAAAGTCACAAAAATTGGGTGAGCTGTCTTGTATTTTATTCTTACTTTTCAGGCAGGCAGTTGAAGGAAGAGGACAAGAACCTCTGACCTCTGAACTGAAGGTTCATAGCCGTTGAGCTAGAAACTACTTGGGTATTATCCAGTAATGAACTCTATTTACTCCTTGTTTTACTGACAGGAGTAAAATGGAATATAAAGTAATCTATTATTTAAAAATTGCAATAAGCATTCTTTGAAGGAACTCAGAAATGTACTTATTAATGAGCTTAGAATGTAGATTAAAAGAATGTATACATATATTCATCCAAGGAACACGTGTTAATCTTTCAAAGCATTATTGTGGGAGGATTTAATAGGAATCATCTTTGAAACCCACCTCACATTAGAGGCCAGAAAATTCACTCTGCATTACAACAAGCAAACCTTCCCCTCCCCACCCTTCCCCAGCCTCCAATTTGAGAAACTCAATAGGAACATAACAAGGAGGCTGAGCTCTCTGAAGCTAATTCCTGGCTGGTTCTGTTGGCCCAGGAGAGGCAGGTACAGTTTGCCCTGTGGATATGGAGTGTGCAAGGAGGGGAGAAAAAGGCCACCCAGACTCGGTGCTGCCGGGGACCCAGAGCCTGGGTGCTAGAACTTATGCTTCTTAAAATTCTTTTGGAAGAAAAGGCAAAGCTGTGTTTTTATAAACTCTTATTTATAGATTTTGAGGAACTTTTATGTTTTATTACCAAATATTTTAGTTCAGTACTTCATTTTTTTTACATGAGTTTTTAAACATGAAAAAATATTTTAAGAGTGAATAATACTGCCCAATATATGGTGATGGGAGAAGATTTGACTTTGGGTCAAATCTTTGGGTGGTGGGCACGCAATGCAGTATATAGAACTTGTAACATAGAAACCCACACCTGAAACCTATATGACTGTATTAACCAATGTTACCCCAATAAATTTAATTTTTAAAAAGTGAATAGTAAATTGAACCCTTATGTACTGATCATGTAGATTTAGCAATTACCAATATTTTGCCCCAGATACTTCATATAATCCCTCATTTCCTTCTTCTTTGCTAAAGTATTTCCCTGATAGCATTTCATTTTACCCCCACATCCTTCAGTAAATATCTCTAGAAAATAGGGTAATTTTCTTGTATTAACCAGAATGCCATTATCACACCTAACAATAAACCATGATTTCTTGGTATTACCTAATACCCGGGCAAAATCAATTGCCCTGAAGGTAAAAAATGTGGTTGGACAGTAATTTTGTTCTAATCAGGATCCACATGAAGTCCAGCCACCACATCTGGTTGTGTTTTCTTAATCTTTCAATCTAGAGCAGTGGTTCTCAACCTTCCTAATGCCGCAACCCTTTAATACAGTTCCTCATGTTGTGGTGACCCCCAACCATAAAATTATTTTCGTTGCTACTTCATCACTGTAATTTTGCTACTGTTATGAATCGTAATGTAAATATCTGATATGCAGGATGAATTTTCATTGTTACAAATTGAACATAATTAAAGCATAGTGATTAATCACAAAAACAATATGTAATTATATATGTGTTTTCCCATGGTCTTAGGCGACCCCTGTGAAAGGGTCGTTCAATCCCCAAAGGGATCGCGACCCACAGGTTGAGAACCGCTGATCTAGAGCAAGCAAATTCCCCTCTGTTTTCCCCTCCTCCCTTCCCCATGTCATTGACTATTGCAAAAACGGGGTCAGGGATCTTCTGGATTTGTTTGTTCTCTTGTGCTATAATTTAACTTGTTTCACTGTACCCTGAATGGAAACCTTTTCCTATTTTAAATGTAAGTCTGAGAGGCTAAACTCAGTGGCTGTTAATATACACCTATATAGCACACTAGAGAAAGCAGGATATGGCTCATAATTGCAATGGTGAAGACCTGAGAATGCAGCTACTAATTAGCATGTACATGGAGGATTGACATAAGGTTCATGTTAAGGGTGTCACATCTGCTTGAACTCACAAACTTATACTATAGAGAATCAAAGGTCCTACACTAAGTTTATGGGAATACTCATTGTGGTAAATTGTAACAGAATGAATCCCCAGACTTGCTTCAAGTAACTGACATTTCAACTTGAAAGGACATTGCCAAGGTTGGAGGCCCCCAAGTTTCCTTCTGTTCCAAATCTTTGTGTGATGGCACTGGTGTCTGTGATGTGGTAAGTTTTGGTTTTCTTCCATTTTCTTTCTAAATGATCACTAGAGTAGAGAAGAGTTAAATAGATATGACCTATGACCCCTTCAATGTAACAAACCAGGGCCAGCCCGAAATGAAAGTTCTTTTCATAATGGTTACTTTCTGACATTAAAAATATTTAGGAAATATTTGGATACATAGACTAGACATGGTTTTTATGTCTTTGTTCTAGACAAAAAGCAGCAGCATGTATATTTTTTAACACAAGCCTGAACTTTTATTAAAGTACTAGAGGCCTGGTGCATGAAATTCATGCACAGGGGAAGGGGGGGTTTTTTCAGCCCAGACTGTGCCCTCTCGCATTCTGGGACCCCTTGCTCCTTACTGCTCACCTGCCTGCTGCTCCTTACTGCTCAGCTTGATTAGTGCTGCCGTGGAGGTGGGAGAGGCTCCTGCCACCACTGCTGCACTCACCAGCCGTGAGCCTGGGTTCTGGCTGAGTGGTGCTCTCTGTGGGAGTGCACTGATCACTGGGGGCAGCTCCTGTGTTGAGTGTTTGCCCCCTGGTGGTCAGTGCTCATCATGGTGACCGGTTGTTCCGCTGTTCATTCCGCCTTTTGGTCGATTTGCTTATTAGGGTTATATTATATAGGATTGGGGCTACTAGTGTTGGTATGAAGCAGTCTTTATACTGTCTAATTTAGCATTCAAAAATATACTGGTTGAACTCTGTAACTTCCAGTTTTGTAAAATTTCCTATAGAGCAGCAAGAGCTGAAATAGAGCTTGACTTTAATATGTGAGATTTGTGTTTCAGTGGCAGATACTGGGACGAGTAAAGGAATGACTCTTGGCCAAAAGACTTGAGTCACCAAGCTGCCATGCCTGCTAACTGCTGACTTTCCCTGCTGTGTGCAGCTGAGGTGGTGCTGCCCAAGTCGGGCAGAGTGTGAGTTGCCGCTGAAGGGCAGAAGAGGCCCCCCTTTGGCTTCTCCTCCCAGGATGCCCACGTGTCCATGAGAAGGTCTGGGTGATTTCAGTGAACCCAGATAAGCTTGTCACCTCTGACTCCATTCACCAGCTGGAGTTCCATTCCCAGGTGACATGTCTTCATCAGTGACTTCAGAGCCACATTTAGCTGTGGATGCCGAGGAAATCCCTCAGCAGAGATTTTCTGATGGAAGCAGTGCACTAAGGACAACTGGGCCCTTCTCTGCTACTCTCAGAGGGCCATCATTCCTCACCCCTCCAGGCATCATGAAGAATTCTTTACATTCTTATTCTCTTCTTCATTTCCCCATGGCTCTGGAAGACATAAAAGTGTACAGCTAAGTGTACAGCTGGAGTTCCTGGAGATGGAATTCCACTATGCTCAGCTACTTGACTGGTGCCATTCATTTGTATATTCATATAGCACACACTCACTGAGGGCCTTCTATATGCCCCCAAAGGGATTTGGCACATTGATGTATTGGGGCAGGTGGAGACAGACCTGATTCAGTCTCTCTCTGAACAACTGCTCTAGGAATCCACTCTGGGGATGTTAGGCTGGAGCCCAGAAGGCATTAGGGGGCATATGACCAAAGGAGGCAGTAAGAGGTATAGAAGGAGCTGATTCCTGAGCGAGAGAGTATAAATTGAAAAGATGAGACTAAAGTTTGAATCTTGGGACATTAATCAAAGTGAGTCTTAAAACTTGATTGTTGATGATTTTTTGTTGTTTTGTTCATCTTCACCTAAGGATATTTTTTCACTGATCTTTTACAGTGTAAAAGAGAGGGAAAGGCAGAGAGAAACATTGATGTGAGAGAAACACATTGATTGGTTGCCTCCCGCACATGCTCCAACCAGGGCCCGGACAAGGTACATGACCATGACTGGAATTGAACCCGGGACCCTTTGGTCCGCAGGCTGATGCTCTATTCACTGAGCCAAACTTACTAGGCTGACTGTTGATGATTTTAAGTGGAAAAATTGAGTAAATAGGATGTTATTACCCAGTTTAGTATATGGGTTGCCTACAAGAGTACTTTTCTACAAGGAATGGTCATATACACTTGTTTTAGAACACCTGGGACAGCGGAGGTGGTGGGTGGTCACCTCCTTTTCTTGTGGCCCAAGAACTTAGGTTTCCAGGAATTTGACTAATTGAGCCACTGAAGATTTAATACAACAGGGCTACCCAGATCCCTTTGTCTTGATTTGTTTTAAAAACCAAAGACGATAGGAGAAGGCAAGCAAGGGAAATATATTAATCCCAAGAATTGAACAGAGCAAAAAATTCTGTTGCTCTTGTACCTAAAACATCTCCCCATGGGCTCATCCCTTACACTCTAGTCTAGGTGGTTCATATGTGTACATTCCATGCCCCCACTTAGCGTCTGTTTCTTATGTTCTAGCTCCAAACCTATCAAAACCTTTCCTTGCCCTTCCAGGCGTTTCCAGTGCTGTGCACTTGCTCTTAGAACCCCTTGCTTTCCACTCTTCTATAACCCCTACTTATTGGAACATAGTACTAAGGACCTTAGTCTGTCAGATCAGAGTACTTGGTGAAGAAGAAGAGGTTTTCATCTGGCCTATCTCCGGCTCCCAGTTTTAGCCCGGAACTTGACAGTTGCAGTGTGCTCACAACTGTTTTTGCTGAACTGAGGTGCACAGTCTCCTTGGGAAGAGAGGATCTGTGCATAGATCGGCTGGGGAGCTTGCCCCGGCAGGGGCCTGTGGACTAGTCATGTATTAGAATGCCCAAGAATGACCTCATAAAGCAAAGATTCTCCTCGTGGATCCTTCTCTGAGGTCTCTGGAATCTAGATGCCGAGGAAATCCCTAAGCAGAGATTTCCTGTTAGACGACAAAAGCGAGGAATAAAAATTGAACATTGGGAAAATGTCTCAACGTTTATATCATCATATCCGCCCAAGGATCATTCCCAGTACCCTGTTGAATAATGCATCGATGTTCTGGGAAAGACTCAGGACATTTCAGTAAATATTCTCTATTTCTATTGCTTATTAAGAAATGTGCAATAGCAGCGGTAGCAGGGTGCCAGTGCTCTCAGCCTTTTCCCATAGGCAGTCATCCATTTCTTAGATTGAGGGGCACGTCCTCGATAACCTGGTTTCTCTGGTGAGGTTTTATGAAGGCTCAGCCAAACATTTTACTTCTTTGGCTTTAGTATCACGACTGGCTGGTTGAGTCAAATATTCAGTCATGCTCTTATTTGGCCTGTAGACTGAATGAGTAGTTTAACTTCATTTTGTCTTTTTTTTGTTAACTACTGTGTTAGATAATTTGAATGCCTTTTTTTTTTTTGGATAATTGACCCTATCTCAAATCAGATAAATTGAATATCTTGTTTTTATACAATATAAAAGTATATACATTCTGTATTTCTTTTTTACTGTGTGAGAATGTGTTCATTTGTTATATATAATGAAAAAAAAGTTATATTCTTAGAGAAAAATTGCAAAGCACAGGTAAATATAAACAAACAGGAATAAGAATCACCTCTAACCTCACCACTATCAATATTTTAGCATATTTCCTGCCAAGTTTTCTTCTACTCATTTTTGTACAGTTGTGATAATTTTGAGTAGAGAATTTTATATCTTATTTTGTTTTCGTGTTAAAATTTTTTTTTTATTGATTTGAGAGAGAGAGAGAGAGAGAGAGAGATGGAATCGACTTGTTGTTTTACTTATTTATGCATTCATTGGTTGATTCTTGTATGTGCCCTGACCGGGGATCAAACCTGCAACCTTGGTGTATTGGGACAACACTCTAATCAATTGAGCTACCCAGCAAGGGCTGTTTTTGTGTTTTGCTACCCAATGGATCATAAACATTTTTCTAAACCATGAAAAATGGATAGACATATTTTAGTATCTGTATAATATTTCCTGAGATGGATGTGCTATAATTTACTTAACCAGTCCTTTTTGTTAGACTTTTAAATCATTTCTAAGTTCTCACTACTGTAAATAATGCTGGGATAAACACACGTGGCCCACGTCACTGTTTGTATTCTTTTGTCAGATTGTATTCTTTTGGGGTAGATTCCTTGGGTCAGAGGCTAGGAACAGTTCTAAGGCTTTTCAGAAAAGTATGAATTTACATTTCCCCTGGCAGTTTATGAGAATGCTCCAACACACTATATTTTTGCCAGCATTAAATATTATCATGATTAAGACTTTGCTAATTTTATAAACAAAAAGAATGGTTTTACTTATTTTCCATCTCCCTGATTAGTAGTGCTGCTGAACATTTTGGGGAAAGTTCATTGGCATTTGTATTTTCTTTGATTTGTAAGCACTGGTCTGGGTGATTATTTGATTATTACCTGTTTTCCTTACTAGACCGACAGTATTTAGTTTTGCTCATTTTATACCTCCAGTGCCCACTGTAATGTCTGGCATGTAGTAGGAACTCAATAAAAATTTGTCAGATGAGTAAATAATGATGATGCTTTGTTTGTTTGAGAAGGAGTGGTTACTATTCTGTTTCAGAGGTCCAGAGAGAAAGAACTGAGAAACTGAATGAGGATAGTGATCATCATACATATTTCAGTGGACATTCAGTCAGTATTTCATTGCAATTTTAAAGTATATATAAACTTATATTCACAGAAGGGGGAAAGCAGAATCTAGTCCATTGATGGCGAACCTTTTGAGCTCGGCGTGCCAGCATTTTGAAAAACCCTAACTTAACTCTGGTGCCGTGTCACATATAGAAATTTTTTGATATTTGCAATCATAGTAAAACAAAGACTTATATTTTGATATTTATTTTATATATTTAAATGCCATTTAACAAAGAAAAATCAACCAAAAAAATGAGTTCACATGTCACCTCTGACACGTGTGTCATAGGTTCGCCATCACTGCTCTAGTCCCTACAAAAAGCTATTTATTATTTGGGGATCTTGCTGTGTTGTGAGATAATCATACCTCTTATTCAACTTTTTGACAGGAGGAAAGATACTCAATGTCAGGCATTTGTGAAGAGAGTCATGATGAGTAATCTGTTTAAGATAATTATGATTAGCACCATCTCAATTAATGCCTTTTTGGTGGTCTTATGGACTGATTATAAAACAAGATACAGGTTTTTCAGAGTTTTTGAGGTAAGCAGACCAAATGATCCTTTTTTTCTTTCTATTTCACCTGTTTTAATTCTGAAAATGTTATACAGTTTTTAAGGTATTTTGTTCAAGAAAATTTTCTGTAGAAAAATTCTAAGGGCTTTTAAAATATGCTCTAAAATCTAGGAAGATGGTGACAGTGGTGCCATGGTTTTTTAATTTCCCTGAATCCCCTCTTAGAAAAGATAGAGCAACCAAATAGCAAAAGCAAAAACCCATGGGCAGCATTTGCATCAAAACTAGTTAACAAGGTATCCTTACAAAGAGCCACAATTGTATAGTATTAGCCTTGGTGGCAGAGGAAGCAGTAAGAAGCAACTTGTCACATACAGGGAATCTTCAATGAGATTAGTAACTGAATTCTCAGAAACTCTGGAGGTCAGAAGGCAATGAAATGACATATTTAAAATACTGCAGGAAAAATATTGTCAATTAAGAATTTTATATCCATATATAAAATTAACACCCAGAAGTCTATGGCTTTTCTATACACCAATAATGAACTCACAGAAAGAGAAATTAAAAAAGCAATCCAATTTACTATTATAACAAAAAAATTAAGATACCTAGGAATAAACTTAACCAAGGAGATAAAGGACCTGTACTCAGAAAATTTCAGAATGCTGAAAAAAGAGATAGAGGAAGACATGAACAAATGGAAGAATATACTATGTTCATGGATTGGTAGAATCAACATCATTAAAATGTCCATACTACCCAAAGCAATCTATAAATTCAATGCAATCCCCATTAAAATACCAATGCTATACTTCAAAGACCTAGAACAAATTCTCCAAAAATTCATCTGGAATAAAAAAAAGGCCCCGAATAGCTGCAGCAATCTTGAGAAAGAACAACAATGTTGGAGGGAGCACAATACCAGATATCAAGCTATACTACAAAGCCATTGTTCTCAAAATTGCCTGGTACTGGCACAAGAACAGACATATAGACCAGTGGAACAGGACAGAGAACCCAGAAATCGATGCAAGCCATTATGTGCAATTAATATTTGACAAAGGAGGCAAGACCATACAATGGAGTCAAGACAGTCTCTTCAATAAATGGTGTTGGGAAAACTGGACAGATACTTGCAAAAAAAAATGAAACTAGACCACCACTTTACAGCATACACGAAAATAAACTCAAAATGGATAAAGGACTTAAACACAAGATGGGAAACCATAAAAATTTTAGAAGAAGTCATAGGCAGCAAAATAGTAGACATTTGTCGTAGCAATATATTTAACGATACAGCTCCTAAGACAATGGAAACTAAGGAGAAAATAAACAAATGGGACTACATCAAAATAAAAAGCTTCTGCACAGCAAAAGAAACCATCAACAAAACAAGAAAGCCCACTGCATGGGAGAACATATTTGCCAATATTATCTCCGATAAGGGTTTAATCTCCAACATTTACAGGGAACTTATACAACTTAACAAAAGGAAGATAAACAACCCAATCAAAAAATGGGCAAATGACCTAAATAGACACTTTTCAAAAGAGGACATACAGAAAGCCAAGAGACATATGAAAACATGCTCAAAGTCACTAATCCGAGAAATGCAAATCAAAACAACAATGAGGTACCATCTCACACCTGTCAGAATGGCTGTCATCAACAAATCAACAAACAAGTGCTGGAGAGGATGTGGAGAAAAAGGAACACTCGTGTACTGCTGGTGGGAATGCAGACTGGTGCAGCCACTGTGGAAAACAGTATGATGTTTCCTCAAAAAATTAAAAATGGAACTGCCATTTGACCCAGTAATACCACTTCTAGGAATATATCCCAAGAAAACAGAAACACCAATCAGAAAGGATATATGCACCCCTATGTTCATAAAAGCACAGTTTACAATAGCTAAGATTTGGAAACAGCCTAAGTGCCCATCAGCAGATGAGTGGATTAGAAAACTGTGGTACATCTACACAATGGAATACTACGCTGCTATAAAAAAGAAGGAATTCTTACCATTTGCAACAGCATGGTTGGAACTGGAGAGCATTAAGCTAAGTGAAATAAGCCAGTCAGTGAAAGAAAAATACCACATGATCTTACTCATTTATGGATAATAAAGCACATTATAAACTAATGAACAAAAATAGTAGGCAGAGAAGCATCGAACAGACTGTCAAACAACAGCGGGAAGGCTGGGGAGGGTTGGGGAGCAGGGGGAGGTAAGAGATCAACCGAAGGACATGTATGCATTCATATAAGCATAACCAATGGGCACAAGACACTGGGAGGGGGGTGAGGGCATGTGACGGGGTAGGGGAGGCTGGGGGAAGGTCAATTGGGGGGAAAAAAAGGAGACATATGTACTATTTGTAATACTTTAAACAATAAAAAAGGAAAAAAATAAATATGCAGAGAAAAGAATTTTATATCCAGCAAAACTGTCCTTCAAAAATGAAGAAAAAATCAGAACATTCCTATTTAAACAAAAGCTGAAGGAGTTTGTTGCTAGTAGACCTGTTCTACAAGGAATGGTAAAGATAGCTCTCTAGGTTGAAATGTAACTAGATAGTAACTTAAGCTATATGAAGGAATAAAGAACACCGATAAGAGTAATTATATAGGTAAATATAAAAGCCAGTATTATTGTATTTTGGGTTTGTAACTTTTTTCCTACATGGTTTAAAATATAAATGCATAAAAAATAGTTATAGATTAATGGGCACACAATTATAAAGATGTATTTTGTGACAACAAAAACAAAGGTGGGGATGGAGCTGTCTAGGAACAGAATCTATACATATAAAAGCCCAGCGACCATTAAGGCGGAACGACCGGAATGACCAGAACGACTGGTTGCTATGATGCACACCACCACCAGGGGGCAGGGGCAGACGCTTAATGCAGGAGCTGCCCCCTGGTGGTCAGTGCACTCCCACAGTGGGAGTACTGCTCAGCCAGAAGCTGGGCTTACAGCTGGTGAGCGCAGCGGTGGTGGCAGGAGCCTCTCCCGCCTCCACGGCAGCACTAAGGAGTGGTGAGCCAAGTTGTAAGGAGCGAGCAGGCAGGAGTAAAGGAGTGAGCAGATGGGTGGTTAGGAGCAAGGGGTTCTGGATTGTGAGAGGGATGTCCCACTACCAGTTTAGGCCCAATCAGGCCTAAACTGGCAGTCAGACATCCCTGAGGGGTTCCGGATTGCGAGAGGGCGCAGACCAGGCTGAGGAACCTCCCCAACAGCCCCCCCGTGCACGAATTTCATGCATCGGTTCTTTAGTTATTATATATTATTGAAGCTAAGATTGTACTAATTTCAAATAGATTTTTTATAAATTTAAGAGGTTAATTGTAGTCCTGAGGGTAATCACCAATAGATATATATATATATATATATA